>NW_022589710.1:38067941-38581907 GCF_004348235.1 Phoca vitulina | reverse complement strand
TTCTATTTCTTCCTGGTTCAGTTTTGGTAGTTGATACATCTCTAGGAATGCATCCATTTCTTCCAGGTTATCTAATTTGCTGGCATAGAGTTGCTCATAATATGTTCTTATCGTTGTTTGTATTTCTTTGGTGTTGGTTGTGATCTCTCCTCTTTCATTCATGATTTTGTTGATTTGGCTCCTTTCTCTTTTCTTTTTGATAAGTCTGGCCAGGGGTTTATCAATCTTGTTAATTCTTTCAAAGAACCAGCTCCTAGTTTCGTTGATCTGTTCTACTGTTCTTTTGGTTTCTATTTCATTGATTTCTGCTCTGATCTTATTTCTCTTCTCCTGCTGGGTTTAGGCTTTATTTGCTGTTCTTTCTCCAGCTCCTTTAGGTGTAGGGTTAGGTTGTGTACTTGAGACCTTTCTTGTTTCTTGAGAAAGGCTTGTATTGCTATATACTTTCCTCTTAGGACTGCCTTTGCTGTATCCCAAAGATTTTGAACAGCTGTGTTTTCATTTTCATTGGTTTCCATAAATTTTTAAAATTCTTCTTTAATTTCCTGGTTGAACCATTCATTCTTTAGTAGGATGCTCTTTAGCCTCCATGTATTTGAGTTCTTTCCAACTTTCCTCTTGTGATTGAGATCTAGTTTCAAAGCATTGTGGTCTGAAAGTATGCAGGGAATGATCCCAATCTTTTGGTACCGGTTGAGACCTGATTTATGACCTAGGATGTGATCGATTCTGGAGAATGTTCCATGGGCACTAGAGAAGAATGTGTATTCTGTTGCTTTGGGTTGGAATGTTCTGAATATATCTGTGAAGTCCATTTGGTCCAGTGTGTCATTTAAAGTCTTTATTTCCTTGTTGATCTTTTGCTTAGATGATCTGTCCATTTCAGTGAAGGGGCTGTTACACTCCCCCACTATTATTGTATTATTGTCAATGTGTTTCTTTGCTTTTGTTATTAATTGCCTTATATAATTGGCTGCTCCCATGTTAGGGGCATAGATATTTACAATTGTTAGATCTTCTTTTGGATAGACCCTTTAAGTAGGATATGGTGTCCTTCCTCATCTCTTATTACAGTCTTTGGTTTAAAATCTAATTTGTCTGATATAAGGATTGCCACCCCAGCTTTCTTTTGGTGTCCATTAGCATGGCAAATGGTTTTCCACCCCCTCACTTTCAATCTGGAGGTGTCTTTGGGTCTAAAATGAGTCTCTTGCAGAGAGCATATTGATGGGTTTTTTTTTTTTTTTAATCCAATCTGATAGCCTGTTCTTTTGATTGGGGCATTTAGTCCATCTACAGTCAGGATAACTATTGAAAGATATGAATTTAGTGCCATTGTATTGCCTGTAAGGTGACTGTTACTGTATATTGTCCATGTTCCTTTCTGGTCTATGTTGCTTTTAGGCTCTCTCTTTACTTAGAGCACCCCTTTCAATATTTCTTGTAGGGCTGGTTTCATGTTTGCAAATTCCTTTAGTTTTTGTTTGTCCTGGAAGCTTTTTATCTCTCCTTGTATTTTCAATGACAGCCTAGCTGGATATAGTATTCTTGGCTGCATATTTTTCTCATTTAGTGCTCTGAATATATCCTGCCAGTCCTTTCTGGCCTGCCAGGTCTCTGTGGATAGGTCTGTTGCCAATCTAATGTTTCTACCATTGTAGGTTACCTATCTCTTCTCCCGAGCTGCTTTCAGGATTTTCTCTTTGTCTCTGAGACTCGTAAGTTTTACTATTAGATGTTGGGGTTTGACCTATTTTTATTGATTTTGAGAGGGATTCTCTGTGCTTCCTGGATTTTGATGCCTGTTTCCTTCCCCAAATTAGGGAAGTTCTCTGCTATAATTTGCTCCAATATACCTTTTGCCCCTCTCTCTCTTTCTTCTTCTTCTGGGATCCCAATTATTCTAATGTTGTTTCGTTTTATGGTATCGCTTATCTCTCGAATTCTGCCCTCGTGATCCAGTAGTTGTTTATCTCTCTTTTTCTCAGCTTCTTTATTTTCCATCATTTGGTCTTCTGTATCACTGATTCTCTCTTCTGCCTCATTTATCCTAGCACTTAGCGCCCCCATTTTTGATTGCACCTCATTAATAGCCTTTTTGATTTCGACTTGGTTAGATTTTAGTTCTTTTATTTCTCCAGAAAGGGTTTCTCTAATAACTTCCATGCTTTTTTCAAACCCAGCTAGTATCTTTAAAGTGATGATTCTGAACTCTAGATCTGACATTGTACTAATGTCCGTATTGAGTAGGTCCCTGGCAGTCGGTACTACCTCGTTCTTTTTGTTGAGGTGATTTTTTCCATTTTGTCATTTTGTCCAGAGGAGAATAGATTAATGAGAGAACAAAATGCTAACAGGGTACCAACGTCCCCAGAAAATATACTCTAAACAAATCAGAAAAGACCTGAAGCCTGGGGAAAAGAAAGGGAAAGAAGGAAAAAAGAAAAAGAAAGAAAAAAAAAGAAAAAGAAAAAGATAAAAACAAACAAAAACAGAACAAAACATAAAAACCAGAATATGATCAAATATGATCAGGCTGGTGCATAGATCAGTGCCACACACTAGATTTTGGTTGTATTTTGGTGTGTTAGAAAAAAGTTCCTCCCAAAATTTTAAAGAAAGAAAAACTTATATATGTACAAAAATAAGGGTTGATATGATGAAGGGATGGAATATGACTATAAATATGAAAATTATAAAAAAATTTTATAAAAGGAATTGATAAGAAGTTGTTTGAAAAAAGAAAGAAGCGGATTAAAAAAAAAGAAAAAAAAAGGGAGAGAATGTGATCAGGCAGGAGAGTAGTACAAAACCATACACTAGAGATTTAGGGTATATTTTGATCTGTTAGAAGAAACTATCTCAAAATTTTAAAGAGAGAACAACTTATACATATATGCCAAAAATAAGGGTAACTACTATGAAGGGATAGAATATGACTCTAAAAATGAAAAATAAAAATGTTTTTTAAAAAAGGGATTGATAAGATGTTGGTTGAAAAAGGGAAAAAGAAAAATTCAAAAAAAAAAAAAACAGTTAAAAAAAAATTAACTTTGAAAGACTAAGGAATCATGGTAAAAAAAGCCATGGATTCTATGTGCATTATTCCCCTAGCACTGGAGTTTTGCAGTTCTCATTGATGGGTAAACTTGGTCTTGGCTGGCTGTTCTTGCTGATCTGGGGGAGGGGCCTGTTGCCGTGGTTCCCAAACGTCTTTGCCAGAGGCAGAATTGCCCGGCCTTTCCCCGGTCTGGGCTAAGTAATCTGCTCAGGTTTGCTCTCAGGATCTTTTGTTCCCTGCAAGCTTTCAGTACAGCTTTGGAGGCTGAGAGTGAAACTGGCGGCCTCCCATCTCCCTCCTGGAGGAGCCAAGAACTTGGGGCCCCACTCCTCAGTGCGCCCCCAGAGAAAAGCAGTCAATCACTCCCGTCTTCCCGGTCTCTGGCCGCATTCCGCGCTCACCCGGCCTGTGACCCAGCGTTTCTATCTCTGGCACCTGACGCGGTGTGGAGTCTCCAAACCCAGCAGATCCCTGCGGTGCGCTCCCGCGCCGCTCCTCCTGGGGGAGGAAGGGGAGTCTCCCCGGATCTGCCGCTTGTTGGGTCCCTGCTGGAGGAGCAGTGGCACGACTGTGCCACGGATCACAGTTTATGGCAACCCCGAGCTGACAGCCCGTCTCCTCTACTCTGTCTCTGCAGCCGGCTTCCCCGCTCCAATAACTGGGAGCTCTGCCGCACTCAGGCACCCCCGGTCTTTCTGTGACCCTGAGGGTCCTGAGACCACACTGTCCCATGAGGGTTCCACCCCCCGCTTAGCCACTGGAGCGACGTCCCTCAGCGGAGCAGACTTCTAAAAGTTCTGATTTTGTGCTCCTTGGCTCTATCACTTGCCAGAAGCAGCCGTCGGAGGCTCCCTCCCCCGCCGTCTATCCTCCCCAGTATCCCCTCGGATTCACTTCTCCGCATGTCCTACCTTCCAGAAAGTGGTCGCTTTTCTGTTCAGAGAGTTGTTGCTATTCTTTTCTTCGATCTCCTGTTGAGTTTGTAGGTGTTCAGAATGGTTTGATCCCTATCCAGCTGAATTCCTGAGACCAGACGAAATCCAGGTGTCCTACTCCTCCGTGATCTTGCTCCACCCCCCAAAATCAATGCTGTTTTAATGCCTGTTAGCACATCCATTCTGCAGCCCATGGATCAAAGAGTCATTTTGACTTTCAAGTCTTATTATTTAAGGAATACATTACATAAGGCTATAGTTGCCATAGATAGAGATTCCTCTAATGGATCTGGGCAAAGTAAACTGAAAACCTTTTGGAAAGAATTCATATCTCAATGCCGCTAAGAACATTCGTGATTTGTGGGAAGAGGTCAAAATAGTAACATTAACAGTAGTTTGGAAGAAGCTGACTCCAACCCTATTGGATGACTTTGAGGGGTTCGAGACTTCAGTGGAGGACATAACTGCAGATGTGGTGGAAAGAGCAAGAGAATTAGAGTTAGAAGTAGAACTTGAAGATATGACTAAACTGCTGCAATCTCATATAAAACTTTACCTTATGAGGAATTGCTTCTTATGGATGAGCAAAGAAAGTGCTTTCTTGAGATGGAATCTACTCCTGGTAAAGAAGCTGTGAAGGTTATTGAAATGACAACAAAGGCTTAGAATATTACATAAACTTACTTGATAAAGCAGTGCAGGATATGAGAGGATTGACTCCAGTTTTCAAAGAAATTCTGCTCCAGGTAAAACGCTATCAAACAGCATCACATGCTACAGAGAAATTGTTCGTGAAAAGAAGAGTCCATTGATGTAGTAAACTTAATTGTTGTCTTATTTTAAGAAATTGCCACAGCCACCCTAACCTTCAGCAGCCACCACCCTGATCAGTAGGCAGCCATCAACACTGAGGCAAGACTCTCTGCCAGCAAAAAGATTGTGACTCACTGAAAGCTCAAATGATGGATAGCATTTTTCAGCAGTAAAGTACTTTTTAAAAATGTTTATTTAAATTCTAGTTAGTTAACATATAGTGTAACAGTAGCTTCAGGAGAGCAGTAAGGTATTTTTTTAAAGATTTTATTTATTTATTAGAGAGAGAGAGTGAGTGCACAAGAGAGAGCACAAGTGGGGAAGGGGCGGAGAGAGAAGCAGACTCTTCTTCTGCTCAATGTGGGGACTCCGATGTGGGGCTCAATCCCAGGACCCCGGGTTCACCTGAGTTGAAGGCTGACGCCCAACCGACTGAGCCACCCAGGTGCCCCAGTAAAGTATTTTTTAATTATGGTATGTACTTTCTTTTTTAGACATAATGTTACTGCACATTTAACAGAGTTTGTATAGCATAAACACAATTTTATACGCAGTGGAAAACTGAAAATTCATTTGACTTGCTTTATTGCAATATTCACTTTGTATTGTGGTGGTCTGGAACACCTGCAATATCTCCAAGGTATGTCTGTACTTTGGCATCAAATTGGAGAATGGATTGGAAGGATGCTAATTGGGGGGGGTGAATCTATTATAATTATCTGGGAAGTTAATAATAAAGATCTGAACTAAATCAATAGTGGTGGGGATGGAGAATAAGGGATAGATTCCAGAGGATGTAGGGTAAGTTTAGTACTGGTCATGTTAAATTTACTAGCAGCAGGTATACATTTGGTGTATGAGTCTGGAGCTCAGGCAAGGTCTGGGAAGTGATATAGAACTAGAAATCACGTAATATTTGAAACATAAGGTTATGTGAAGTAAAAGTGTAAGATCTGAAAAGGGCCAAAGATGAAAACTCTAAAGAAAGTTTACATTCAAGGAACTGAAAAAGGAAAGCAAGCCTACAAAGCCAATAAAGGAGACAAATACCACATTATCTATCTGTCTCTCTCCTATACTATAGTGAGGTCCGTGGGGCAAGAGTTTCATTTTACTCACCTTTTATGTCCAGGACCCAACATAGTACCTGACATTTAGTAGATGTTTAGTAAATATTTGTTGAACAAACTGAATATGTTTCTATATATGGTATTGTTTTTTAAATACCTAACTAAAGAGCTTGGGAGGTTTAATTATAATACCCTTTTGCATTAAAAATTGAGTTTGGTCAAACTCAAAGGTTGAATGCAAACCTCTCTATTATTTCTCATCATCATGGGTGGAAACACTTGACAAGGAAATTAACCATCCATGAAGAGCTTGCTTACTTATGAGTGACAACTGATTTAGTGAACAAATGAAGGGGAAACAAGCACATGAAGGGAAAAGAGAATCCATTTGCCAGCATTCTTTTTTTCTTTTTTAAAGATTTTATTTATTTACTTGACAGAAAGACACAGCGAGAGAGTGAACACAAGCAGGGGGAGCGGGAGAGGGAGAAGCAGGCTTCCTGCAGAGCAGGGAGCCCAATGTGGGGCTCGAACCCAGGACCCTGGGATCATGACCTGAGCCAAAGGCAGACGCTTAACGACTGAGCCACCCAGGCACCTCAGCATTTTTTTTCTTAAAAGAAAAATAAAAATGGCCATTTTCAATTCTGTTTTTTTCCTTAGAAGAACTGGAATTTCTATTTAAATGTGACTTTGGCATAAACAGTGAGATTATCCAAGGGACTGATATTAAGGGAAACTACCCTGAAATTATCACAAGCCAGGCATGTTAACTTATTTTTATAATAAGTAAAGTATTACTTAAACTTTTTTTCAACTTAAGTTTATATTCATATTTTCTGAAAATGTCTTGGTGTTGATATAAAAATATCTGAATATTTTGCTTTTAATAATATAAAGAAACCTATTTCATTATAATTGCTTTCTGAAATCACATAGTTAATTGCTGACTAAGTCCCCACTCCAGTCAATTTTTAAATCTTTATTTCCTTTAATGAGGATAAAAAAAAATGAAAGAAAAGGTTTCAGCCTAATGATATACACATACCTAGAAGAATATAAGTCAAAGATATATAACTATATAAAAACAACTTTTGTCTAAGTAGGGTTGGGGACCAAAAAGCCAGAACTGGGCATTTAATATTTCACTGGTTTTTGACTTTAAAAAAAAAAAGTTTTATTTATTTACCTAATCTCTACACCCCACATGGGGCTCAAACTCAAAATCCCAACAAGAGTCACATGCTCCCCTGACTGAGCCAGCCAGGTGCCCCATAGGCCTTTTAACATAACTTATTATGTTTTCTACCATTATTTTTAGTATTTTAATACTGAAAGAAGAGCACTATCATGTAGTAAAAAGAAGAATGTAAGTCTTAGCTTTAATCCTATTCCTTTTCTGCTGCTCTGAGTCTGAGATTCCTTGCAGAAAAATTATGGTGTTGGTATAGATGCTCTCTAATGTTCATTGAAGTTTGAATATTTTATGATCCATGAATGAAGTCTTTTATTTGTAAAATCAATTCTTTTGTGTTTATCTGTATAACAAAAACAATTGAGAAACTATATTTTATTCAAATTGCACTTAAACTTCTATGCTGAATTTTTAGAAAAGAAAATGGTTGATTAAAAACTGAAAACACTGGAGAACACTACCTATCCATTGTCTTTCTACAGGCTGGTCTCCATGTGCTTTTAACCTAAGAGCTTATATGCTTCTCACTGAAAACAGGAAGATGGATGAAGCAGAAATCCCAGAGGTCAGACTGGTTGCTCAGTGATCAATGGATAAATTAATATGGTTTTGACATTTTACATTTAAAAAGATGTTTTCCACAAAGGAAAACATGGTTACAAGACACATTTATTATCTCCCATAAAAAGGACAACAGGACATCAGGCAGACATAGAGTTAACTATTTTCCTCACTCGGTGCCGATAACCCTTTCTTTCTTTTTTCTATAAGACTTACTTTATTTAAGTCTTTTTTTTTTTTTTAAGATTTTATTTATTTATTCGACAGAGAGAGTGAGAGAGTACAAGCAGGGAGGAGTAGTAGAGGGAGAGAGAGAAGCAGGCCTCCTGCTGAGTAGGGGGCCCGACGTGGGGCTCGATCCCAAGACCCCGAGATCATGACCTGAGCCGAAGACAGACACTCAACCATCTGAGCCACCCAGGTGCCCCTTTTTTTAAAAAAAGATTTATTTATTTATTTGAGAGAGAGAGAGAGTGGGGGTAGGGGCAGAGGGAGAGAGAATCCTCAAGCAGACTCCCCACTGATCACAGAGCCTGATGTGGGGCTTGATTCCAGGACCCTGAGATCATGACCTGAGCAGAAATCAAGAGCTGAACACTTAACTGACTGAGTCACCCAGGTGCCCCTATTTTATTTATTTGAGAGAGAGAGCACGCATGAGCAGGAGGGGGAGAGGGAGAGAGAATCTCAAGCAGACTCCCTGCTGAGCATGGAGCCTGAGGCAGGGCTTGATCTCATGACCCTGAGATCATGACCTGAGCTGAAACCAAAGGTTGAACACCCAACCAACTGTGCCACCCAGGCGCCCCTGATAATCCTTTCTCTAGTTTAGAGTATTGGTATTTTGACGGACAGGGTAAACACAGTTGATTATTTTCCTTCCCTTTTTTTTTTATGAAAAGGAGGCTTTATACGTGCTTTATTCTATATACCATTAAGATTGATCTTGGAGTTGAGCAGAAATAAGAAGCAAAAAAGCAAAAAGAATGATGATAGTGATTGTGATAATGGTTAATAACCTTTCTCCTTCAGGAAAACCATGTATTTATATTATATGAATCTTACTTGGAAAAAAATGAAAAGAAAAGACAATGGGCAAATATAATAGTACCTCGGTAGTTGATGATTTCTGTCCCAAGCACCGGAGTCATCTCCAGGACTGTGATGAAAGCTTTGTCCATAGACGTTAGAGGAAAAGGAGACATGCGGTGTCTTCTAGCCACCTTGGTGATATCAACAGCACTGTGACCTAAACAGGAAGATAATTAACTAAGACTATGATGCTGAAACAGTGATTACAAAGTGGTAATGTCTTATAATTATCATCAATTCTCATTTTCATATGTCTGTAAATGAACATTACAAGGTAAGAAATTTTCTCCTGCTTCCAAAATATAGCCTGCTTTGGTGGAATATTAAACCAAGTCAGCAGTGTTACATTATGTGTCAAAACCTGGTGAAATTTAATGTTATTGGATAATCCTTTTGAGTGCTTACTATGCATTATGGCATTATTCTAATTAATCTTTACAACAACCTTATGGGGAGGCATTATTATTATCCTTATTTATAGATGAGGAAAGAGAGGTTTATATATTTTGGCCTAAATCACAGAGCTAGTAACAGCACAGACAGGACTCAAACCGGGGTAGTGTGGCTTCAGAGTTAATGTCCTTAACCACATACTAAACATCGAACACTTAATGAGCTAGTTAGTAAAATGAAATACTCAAACTTGAATTTATTTAGGAGTTCATAGGAAATTTTCTTTTTTAAGAAAAGTCACAGGAAAAGATTATTTAGCTACTCAGTCCTTATTCACTCTCCTTCATGGCATTAATATTACCCATACACGGGCGCCTGGGTGGCTCAGTCGTTAAGCGTCTGCCTTCGGCTCAGGTCGTGATCCCAGGGTCCTGGGATCGAGCCCCACATCGGGCTCCCTGCGCAGCGGGAAGCCTGCTTCTCCCTCTCCCACTCCCCCTGCTTGTGTTCCCTCTCTCGCTCTCTCTCTCTCTCTCTCTGTCAAATAAATAAATAAAATCTTTAAAAAAAAAAAAAAAAAAAAAATATTACCCATACACTAAAACTCCTAATTTAGATCTCCAATCCTAACCTCTACCTTCAACTCTAGATTTAAATGTCATCTAAACAGCCGGTGGATAAGAATGTGTATCTCCAAACTTATAAATCATCCAACATGCACTTGGATGCATAACAGGTAATTGAAACTTAACATGTTCAAAATCAAACTCTCGATTCCCCCACCCTTCTATCTTGCCCTTATGATGTTTTAGTCTCTTACAATTTCCATCTCAGAAAATAGCAACTTGATTCTTCCAGTTATTAATCCAAAATCTTGGAAACATCCTTGATTCTTCTCTTTCTGTCAGAACCGTATCTAAACTACCTTTGAAATAGCTCTAGAATCTGACCATTACTTACTATCTCCACAATTACTACAAGAGTTGGATCCATCATTTATTTCCTGGGAAACTGAATAGGCTCCTAACTGATCTCCCTACTACTGTCCTTCTTCCACTATAATTTATTCTCCACACAGTAGTTATGGTGATCCTTTTAAATTTTAAATTGGATTGTGCTAATCTTTGCTCATAACTCTCCAATGACTTTCCATCTCACTCAGAATAAAATATTTGCTATGGCCTATGAAGTCCAACATATTATGGCTTCCACTACCCTCATCTCCTATCATTTCCCCTCTTGATCACTGTGCTCTAACCATACTGGTTCCTTGCTTGTCTTGAGCATGCAAAATACATCTCTCCTCAGGGTCTTTGTACTTGGTATTTTGTCCACTTTGACATCCTTCCCCAGATATAATGGTTCCATCCATCCCTTGTTTCTTTCAGGTCATTGCTAAAATATCATCTTATCAGAGAGGCCTTTGTTAAACATCCTATGTAGAATATTACCCACCATCATTTTCTATTCTTTTTATCCTTTCTTCATGGATATATAAATAAATGCACACACATATATATGGATATTCATATCCATATGCCTATAATTTATATAATATATACATTTATATTTATTTGTTTATAGCCTTCCTCTTCATAGAATGTAAGCTCCATTGTCTTTTTTGTTCAATGTTATCTCCAGTATCTAGAACAGTATTTGGCACATATTAGGCAATAAAAATAAATATTTGTTAAATTAATGAATCATTTACTGACAAAAGGGGACTTCTTAGTAAGATCACTATATTTTCATGCATAAATAACTTGGCCTTTTCTTTGGAACCTTAAAGGTCTATAGCCCAGATGGTAAACAGAAAAGGAGTAACTGCAAACACAGTTGGTTGGCTATCCTGTCTGCTATCCACAACTCCATTCTTCCCTAGCCACTGTGCAGCGGAGTGTGGTCATATGATAGAGTTCTGGCCAGTAAGATGTTGGAAGAAGTCCCTGGGGGCAGGGTTCCTATGGTGAATAAGAAGATAAAGAGATAAAGCCTTAAGAGGAGAAAGCTTTTGCCCTTCTTTCTTCTTGGAACATGGGTAGATACTGGGAGGTGCCGTAGCCATTTTTTAACCATGAGGGTGGAAACCCACACAGTAAGTATGGAAATATGAGAAGAAAAAAGAGCCTCTCCTGACAATATTGAGTTGCTGTACAAGCCCTGGACTGCCTGTCAACAGGCTTTTGATATGAAAGACAAATAAGCTCCTATTTCTTTAATCCACTTTATCATGATTGTATATACTCCTCAGTAGTCTCTAAGTTCCTAGTCATTGCAATTTATTAAGTTTAATACCCCAACCCAACCCCAGAAGCTGCTTCAGACATATTCACTGAATAAATCAAAGGTACCACCTCAAAGAGTTTCCATTCTAAGATGAATAATATTGTCATAAGTACTGAAAGAAAAAGACATATAAAGATGCTTATACTTATGATATTTCCCTCCAATGGGCAATCATAAAATTACAAAATTTTCAAAGCTTGAAGGGCCTTAGAGATTTAGTGCTAAACATGAATAACATTTCTACTCAAAATTTAAGTGAATGCTTATAAAGGATTATGTATGATATGATTTATCGTTTACTTACAATTTGAAACATAAATTTATTTCTCGCTTTCACTGAAGTCCCAACCTTGTCATTAAATATCATGAAAACATATTGTCACAACCAGTGTAATTGGAGAAAATGATAGAGATAGGTTCTTCTGTTTTTTATTCAGGTTTATAGGTCTCAGAGATGATATTTTCTAAAATATGTTTTACTTTCTTTATGGTGCAAATGTGTAAAACCTTATAAAAGCTGTCCTTTTAAAATGTTTAGTTTCTGAGGAGAAAATTGTACTTTTTAACTGAATAGTTTATTTGTTGAATTGCTTTGTAATAGAATTTTTCTTATTAGAAAGCTAGTTTGATTATCAGTGATATACACAGCTATTCAACAAATATTTATTGAATACATTTTATGAGCCCGTTATGGTTAGGGACTTGGGATACAGAGTGAGATACACCCTGCCATGAAGAACATTATAGCTCAGTGGAAAGGAAAGATGGTAAATAAAAAAATAAGAGCAGGTAGGTAGTAAACCACCTGATGATGGTTCTCTAACTATAGAGACTGGTGGTTCTCTGTCTCTAATTGGAAATTACAATGTGGATATCTACCAGCCTGGAAAAATCTTTCAAATAATTTTGCACCTTATTTATATATATATTTTAGGGCACCTACCACTTCTGTCTTATGTTATAGACATTTATATATTTGTCTTACCTGTGTTAGTCAACTGTAAACTCCTTTGAAGGTAAACCCTATATTTTACTAAATTTTTGGCTTCCATTTTTTAAAGAAACATGATTTCAACTATTTTCAGATGTTGACAGTAGTGATTTACAAGAAGCTTCAAAGTGAAAGCTTCAGAAAATTTAAGAATAGTTATCTCTGACTCCTTTTATTTTACAGGTTATAATCCCAAAGCACTTTTATTTGTCCTGGCCATTACAGAACTCAATCAGACAGGAAAAAGGATCAAGAATTGTTTTTTCCACACCCTAATCCTCTTCTTGATTCTAAGCCCAGCATAGAAAATCTAATGGAAGAGAAAAAAAGTATGTACTTTTATGTCTTGAAGGCGAGATGGATTACAGCCTAGCAGCCAAATTTCCCTGAATGGTCCATAAAATCCAGTTTGGTAGAAGTAGAAAGGAAGGAAAGAAAAAAAAATTTTTTTAAAGTAAGAAGGTTATAAGAAAAGGCAGTTTGGTTTTTGGATAAAAAAATATCCAAAAATTGAGAGAAAATTCAGATAGTTTTTCCTATAAAGCAAAGATGATTTCATGGCCATAAATACATTCTTATAGCTACCTTACAAAGAAATACCAATGGTCACAAAGAGAATCTGTGAGGGCATTAGCTCCATTCAACTCGTGTACACTACAAAACTAACATGAAAATATGTGTCCTATATAGGAGATTATACTGTTCAAGGGAATATTTATTTTAACTTATAATAGTAAAATTAGCTGGTGATCTATGGCTATCACTGATAATTTGTAGGCAGGGTAGCTACTTTAACAAAAATAAACTACAAAGTGCTGTAGGATATGGGATCTTTATATGCAAGTGGGGCAAGGATGGGGAAAGGATGTCTAGACTTAGACATCCCCTCCACTAGTAGATGTCTGAACTGAGCAAAGAATAACAGGTTTGAATTATTATAACATCTAAATTGATAGCATTCTTCTGCAATCAGTTTAATTTTCTCAAGTAGACTTACAGGATTAAAGCAATTCCAAATTAGCCACAGACTGGTGACCTGGAAGTTTCTCTTAGAAATCTAGGTTTTTAGACACCGTCTTTGGGGTGATCCGTGGTGGACGTTTTGAGGGCAGCTGACCTGCAGCCTGCGCTCCCCGGACCGCCTCCTGTGGAAGCCTGAGCCGGCCATGCCCAGGGCTGGCTGAGACACAGCGTCGGAAAAGAACATCACCGACTGAAAGATAACAAATCCTTTCTCCCTTTGTCTCATAACCATGTCCACCAACGAGAATGCTAATTCACCAGCTGCCCGCCTTAACAGATTCAAGAACAAGGGGAAAGACAGTACAGAAATGAGGCGGCGCCGAATAGAAGTTAATGTGGAGCTGAGGAAAGCTAAGAAGGATGACCAGATGCTGAAAAGGAGAAACGTAAGCTCGTTTCCTGATGATGCTACCTCTCCACTACAGGAAAACCGCAACAACCAGGGCACTGTAAATTGGTCTGTTGATGACATTGTCAAAGGCATAAATAGCAACAATTTGGAAAGCCAGCTCCAGGCTACTCAAGCTGCTAGGAAACTGCTTTCTAGGGAAAAACAGCCCCCCATAGACAACATAATCCGGGCTGGTTTGATTCCAAAGTTTGTGTCCTTCTTGGGCAGAACTGATTGTAGTCCCATTCAGTTTGAATCTGCTTGGGCTCTCACTAACATTGCTTCTGGGACGTCAGAACAGACCAAGGCTGTGGTAGATGGAGGTGCTATCCCAGCATTCACTTCTCTGTTGGCATCTTCCCATGCCCACATCAGTGAACAAGCTGTATGGGCTCTAGGAAACATTGCAGGTGATGGTTCAGTTTTTCGAGACTTGGTTATTAAGTATGGTGCAGTTGACCCACTACTGGCTCTCCTTGCAGTTCCTGATATGTCATCTTTAGCATGTGGTTACTTACGTGACCTTACTTGGACACTTTCAAACCTTTGTCGCAACAAGAATCCTGCACCCCCATTAGATGCTGTTGAGCAGATTCTTCCTACTTTAGTTCGTCTCCTGCATCATGATGATCCAGAAGTATTGGCAGATACCTGCTGGGCCATTTCCTACCTTACTGATGGTGCAAATGAACGGATTGAAATGGTTGTGAAAACAGGAGTTGTGCCCCAGCTTGTGAAGCTTCTAGGAGCTACTGAATTGCCCATTGTGACTCCTGCGCTAAGAGCCATAGGAAATATTGTCACTGGGACAGATGAACAGACTCAGGTTGTAATAGATGCAGGAGCACTTGCTGTTTTTCCCAGCCTCCTAACGAACCCCAAAACTAATATTCAGAAGGAAGCTACGTGGACAATGTCAAACATCACAGCTGGTCGCCAGGACCAGATACAGCAAGTTGTGAATCATGGATTAGTCCCATTCCTTGTTGGTGTTCTCTCTAAGGCAGACTTTAAGACACAAAAGGAAGCTGTCTGGGCTGTGACCAACTATACAAGTGGTGGGACAGTTGAACAGATTGTATACCTCGTTCATTGTGGCATAATAGAACCATTGATGAACCTCTTAACTGCAAAAGACACCAAAATTATTCTGGTTATTCTGGATGCCATTTCAAACATCTTTCAGGCTGCTGAGAAACTAGGTGAAACTGAGAAACTTAGTATAATGATTGAAGAATGTGGAGGTTTGGACAAAACTGAAGCTCTACAAAACCATGAAAATGAGTCTGTGTACAAAGCTTCATTAAACTTGATTGAGAAGTATTTCTCTGTAGAGGAAGAGGAAGATCAGAATGTTGTGCCAGAAACTACCTCTGAAGGCTATACGTTCCAAGTTCAGGATGGCACTCCCGGGACTTTTAACTTTTAGATTGTACAGCTGAGGCAGAAAGTTGTTTGTTGTGTACTCTGTTTGGTAGAAGTTTGTCTTACTGTTTCTCTACTAAGAACTCTTTTTAAATGTGTTTTGTTATTGTAGCACTTTTTACAAGGAAACTCTACTTGACCAGTTCCAAACTGTACAACCTATATGAAGCTCCTCCTCTCAGTGGGTTTCTTATTTCTATGTGGAATCTCCTCTCTTGCAGTGTCCTGTAAATAAAGATTAAATTCCACTCTTTTCTTTAAAAAAAAAAAAAAAAAGAAATCTAGGTTTCTATAAGTAAAACTTAACTTGTCAGTTTTATATTTTCTGGTGCGTAAGTCCAGATATGGGATTTACTATATTTGAGCTTGGAATCTTTGCAGGTAAAGTACTCAAAATGTTATTGAGATTTCCTATCTTCCATGCAGCAGTTATAACTACTAAAAAGACTATATAAGAAGTCAGTGTAAAAACAGTATGGATTCAATCAGGATTGCCATCATGAAGGATATGTTTAAATACTAATGGCAATGTCTATGATGTACAAGGCCTTCAAAGGGGCACAGAAAGTACAAATGGATTCCTTTCTACTGAGTAGAGTAATTAATAAGGATCTTTGTCATATAGCAGTAACCTTTTTCTTATGGCATGGCCATCATGAAATGAGCTATTTATACCAATGAAATTACTTTCCCCAATTCAAATGCATCCTTTGCAATCTGACAATTCTTAATATACAATGTTTCATCTTGGCTTGAAAATCCAATCTAAATTAGAAGTAAATGAAGAAAAGATGCTTTCAAATGATAGAACAGAATATAATAGAAATAAGATATTCTAAAATGTTTATGCTACCCAGATCAATCTGTACCTTCAATGCCATCCTGATCAAAATTCCAATGACCTTTTTCAAAGTGCTGGACAAACAATCCTAAAATTTGTATGGAATCAGAAAAGACCCCTAATCGCCAAGGAAATGTTGAAAAAGAAAAACAAAGCTGGGGGCATCACGTTGCCCGATTTCAAACTATATTACAAAGCAGTGATCACCAAGACAGCATGGTACTGGCACAAAAACAGACATATAGACCAATGGAACAGAATAGAGAGCCCAGATATGGACCCTCAACTCTATGGTCAACTAATCTTTGACAAAGCAGGAAAAAATATGCAATGGAAAAAAGACAGTCTCTTCAATAGAAATGGTGCTGGGAAAATTGGACAGCCACATGCAGAAGAATGGAACTCGATCATTCTCTAACACCATACACAAAGATAAACTCCAAATGGATGAAAGACCTCAATGTGAGACAGGAATCCAACAAAATCCTAGAGGAGAACATAGGCAATAACCTCTCTGACATCGCCCACAGCAACTTCTTTCAAGATACATCTCCAAAAGCTAGTGAAACAAAAGCAAAAATGAACTTTTGGGACTTCATCAAGATAAAAAGCTTCTGCACAGCAAAGGAAACGGTCAACAAAACAAAGAGGCAACCCAATGAATGGGAGAAGATATTTGCAAGTGACACTACAGACAAAGCGCTGATATCCAAGATCTATAAAGAACTTCTCAAACTCAACACCCAAAAAACACATAATCCAGTCAAGAAATGGGCAGAAGACATGAACAGACACTTCTCCAAAGAAGACATACAAATGGCTAACAGACACATGAAGAAAATGTCATTATCATTAGCCACCAGGGAAATTCAAATCAAAACCACATTGAGATACCACCTTATACCAGTTAGAATGGCAAAAATTGACAAGGCAAGAAACAACGAATGTTGGAGAGGTTGTGGAGAAAGGGGAACCCTCTTACACTGTTGGTGGGAATGCAAGTTGGTACAGCCACTTTGGAAAACAGTGTGGAGGTTCCTCAAAAATTTAAAAATAGAGCTACCCTATGACCCAGCAATTGCACTCCTGGGTATTTACCCCAAAGACACAGATGTAGTGAAAAGAAGGGCCATATGCACCCCAATGTTCATAGCAGCAATGTCTGCAATAGCCAAACTGTGGAAAGAGCTGAAATGCCCTTCAACAGATGAATGGATAAAGAAGATGTGGTCCATGTATACAATGGAATATTACTCAGCCATCAAAAAGGATGAATACCCAACTTTTACATCAACATGGATGGGACTGGAGGAGATTATGCTAAGTGAAATAAGTCAAGCAGAGAAAGTCAATTATCATATCATTTCACTTATTTGTGGAACATAAGGAATAGCTGGAGGACATTAGGAGAAAGAAGGGAAAAATGAAGGGGGGAAATTGGAGGGAGAGATGAACCATGAGAGACTATGGACTCTGAGAAACAAACTGAGGGTTTTAGAGGGGAGGGGGGTGGGGGGAAGGGTTAGGCCGGTGATGGGTATTAAGGAGGGCACGTACTGCATGGAGCACTGGGTGTTATACGAAAACAATGAACTGTGGATCACTACATCAAAAACTAATGATGTATTGTATGGTGACTAACATAACATTTTAATAAAATAAAATTTAAAAAAAAGAAACAAGATACTCATGCAGGTTCTTCTTGATTAAATTAAAATCCTCAAGAGGAAACTTTATTCCTCAAAACAACAAAACTGCCTAAAAGTATAAATAATTATTCATTCTTTGGATATACAGAAAATCTCAAGGAAGAGGCTTGTTCTACCCTATTAATAATACTGCCTTTCTTTATCATACTATTTGCAGCTTGAATTCCTTATATTTCTATTTTCTGGATCTTTCAGAGAAGCAAACCACCCAAAATAATGAATAGGTTTCCTAGGAAACCTAAAGAGTGAAAATGATAGTTTGTTCAGGTTAAATAGCTAGGACCTTTGGTAATTCAAAGGATGGGTGGTTCAGATATATAAGCATTTACTCTTTCATATTTATCTCTCAAATTAAGAGAAATCAAGTTCAAAGCCTAAGGAAACATTGGCAATAGTAGAGTTCATAGGCTTAGGATGACATGGCAGTTTGGGTATCTGAAAATAATTTCTCATATTGTTTTCAATTTAATAGTCTTAAATGTTTTTCTACTTGTTTATCTAAGATAGTGAGCCTCACAGCATTTCTGACAAAACCTAGAAAACATGGCTGAACAGATTGTGTTATTTTCTAGGGCATTATAAGAAATATTAAAGGAAAGTACTCTTGGGATTTTGTGCATTAAGATTATAAAACAGGGCATTGTTACGAAATGTTTGCTCCATGATTTATATGCATGGTTCACTATTACCCATGGGATAAAATCAAATTCCTTCGAATAGTATATAAAACATGTCCTTGCTTCCTTTTCAGCCTCATCACTAACTACTCCATTAGAAAATTGATGATATTGTAGATATTAGAATATACCATACTATTTCATATTTTCCTGCCTTAGCATATGATGTTCGCTTTGCCCAGAATGAATTTTCTCTTAACTTCTTAAGAAATTATTATTCTTCCTTCACAACTCTCTTCAGTAAGGAAGTAATCAAATAATGATGGAATATGTCAAAAGGATCTTGGAGTCAACTTGAAGAGACTGTTTGGCCTGGGACAATTTAAGCATCAAAGTAAATTAGGATAGTAGCAGATAATAGAATCCATTTAATAAAATAAAAGTAAGAATCTATGAACATACACTAATATAAATAAAGAAATAATTACATAAAATTCTTCCTTACAACGGAATGCCAACTGAAAAATGAAGAAATGTTGGAATTAGAAAGTCAGCATTTGGCAACTATCATAGCAAGAATTGGTTCAGGCAAAAATCATCAATGGATAGCAAAACTAGAAGGTGAAAATCTGAATAAAAACAACGTACTTATATAGTTTCACCATATAGCCCCATAAGATTCCTACTAACTACAAAGCAAAGTAGTAATTTTAGAATGGAGAAACCTGGAAGACAGCATCTTAACCAAGTTAGCATTTTGCTAACATTTGGGGGAATTTGGGTGAAAGATATACAAGAAGTCTTTGTACTATTCTCACAACTTTTCTGAAGTTTGAAATTATTTAAAAATAAAAAAAGCAAAAAAAAAAACTTTCAATAATCTCTCCTTTATGAAGCAATATATGACCATTCCTCTTTTTTCCTTTTCCTGCACTGAGGCACTATGAATTACTCCACCTTAGGATTCTCATAATACATACTGTATTAACTACATATCTTACAGTAATTATACTTATTTATATACATGTCTATTTTCTTAACTAGATTTTCAGCTTTGGGAAAGGAAAAAGTGTCTTAACGTCAAAGCCCAAGGATGCTGTGCACATAGTGGTCACATAGAAAATTTTTGTTGAATAAGGTCCTAAATGCTTGATTTTAATCACTCTAGAATATACAGCTTGACAAAGATGAGCTGAGAGATAAACACTCATACAATTTCAAACATTATTCTGGTCAATAATTTCAACGTTCCTTTTACTAGACTTGTCCATTTTTAAAAACAATTGCAAACATTTATTAAATAAATTGAAACTAGGGTTTTCTTCTCTTTACCTTTTTGTTTAAAAGTGGTAAAAGGGTCAGTGCAGTAGGGAAATGAAAAAAGAGAATAAAAAATATTTTAGCTGTGGTCAAGCAGTCAGAGAAATGGAAAATTAGCTTTGGGTTCAGTGTATGTACTGCCTAAGTAATTAACACTCTAGGTAAGTAACACTGTAACTAAGTCCTTATAGGTTATCTTTACATCAGGAGGTTTATCTATAGAAAAATTATAAGACCAAAGGAGGAAAAAGTGATTTATTTCCCATGGTCAGGTGTGAACTGTCTTTATAGCTATCTTCCTTTCGTTTTTATTTTCGTCACTTACAAGTAAGCTAAATATATAATATTAAAAGTAAACAGATAAAATTAGCTGAGAGTACAGGGTAAAAAGATTAAGTGAAAAAAATGATATTAGAAGTATAATGATAAAATAGCTAAAGCAACTAAAAAGGATAAAATTATTATTTTCATTTTTTAAAAAAGATTTTATTTATTTATTTGAGAGAGAGCACTTGCGTGCGTGTGCATGCACGTGGGGCGAGAGGGGGGCAGGCAGAGGGAGAGGGACAAGCAGACTTCCCGCTGAGCAGGGAGCCCACTCATGACCTGGGCCGAAGGCAGATGCTTAACGAACTGAGCCACCCAGGTGCCCTAAGGATAAAATTATTTTTAAAAAACTGTAAGTAGGAGTCAAGTGCTAACACACCCAACAAAGGCAAGCAAAGTCTTTTGAGTTGAGGTGGCTGCAGATGATCAGCAGTAATTTTTCATGACTGTCTTTATGGGGTTGGACTTCACTACAAGTGTTTTAAGAACTGAGGGCTCTTGAGGAAGGCCTCAAACCATGATCCTTAGGTTCTTGCCCTTATTAGCAGCACTAGTGCTGTATATAGATTAAATATTGTGGGTACTGGTTATAGCTACTATGGCAAAAGACCAGCTTTCAACATAATCTTCCCCTTTCAGATACAATCTTTCCCTTTCCCCTTTCACAAACTTTCTTTTATCAGATCTTTCTCTTTGCTTACACTATTGGTAATTACCCTCTGCTTTGCCGTCATTCTGCTTCAGGAATACAAACAAATATATTATCTGATCTGAAACCCCTTGGTTCATTCTTGTCCTGCTATTGATTTCTGGTTTTGTGCCCTTTTTGGGTCTCCGAACTTCAGCTTGCTTTGTTAGGCTGCTAGGACCCCCTTTTTAAACCTAAATAGCTAAAAAGCTGAGAATTCTCTTATTCCCCAAAGAGGTTGTCAGGATATAATTTCAGAGGCATTAATATAAATGTATGTATGTATATATGTGTGTGTGTATATATATATGTACACACATATATATAAACTTAAATATATTTTTGTTAGCTTCTATTTGGAATGTTTTCGTAAGTGCCACTAGCATTAAAATGCAAAATTAGAATTGTTTTCTTCAGTAGGTCCTTGTTCTAAACATTCTTTAAGACAATGGTAGAGAAAAAGTAATTTTTCTTTAGAAATCATAAGCCATTATATCTCTATAAGTGGAATCTAACAAGTATCTTTTAAAGCCCTTTCTAAGCATTAACTCACTAGTCTCTATAATGCCCTGGGGAAAAGAACCAAGAGAAGTTCAAAGTCATTTTTGTAGTTAGAGGAGTTTTACCAGCTCATAAAAGTCGCATTTCCCTTAGTTAATCTTCTCTAGATGGTGTCGTTTTTCATATTATTAGGTATAAGCACATAAAGCTTCAACTCCAGAATGCCTATCCTAGTTATTAGTGTCAATGACAGACTAATAAAAAAGTAAATTTTGACTAATATCTTTTGTAAGATGTAAACATTGTTAAACATGATCATTAGGCACGTGGTAGATGTCAATTTGTATAGTTGAGAAAGAAAATCTTAGAACAGGTGATCATACAGGCAAATCTAGTTTTAAGGTATTTTGCACATAAGCAGAAACTATAGAGTTTATTCTATATTATTGGGCACTTGGTATGACTCTCATCTTTCAATAGGCCTAAAAAGTGGCCTTTCGATAGGCCTAAAAATTCACAACTAATTCTGCTGATATGAGGGCTATCGTTTTTTAAAAAAGTATAACTCGGGCGCCTGGGTGGCTCAGTTGGTTAAGCGGCTGCCTTCGGCTCAGGTCATGATCCTGGAGTCCCTGGATCAAGTCCCGCATTGGGCTCCCTGCTCGGCGGGGAGTCTGTTTCTCCCTCTGACCCTCCCCCCTCTCTCTCGTTCTCTCTCTCTCAAATAAATAAATAAAATCTTAAAAAAAAAAAAAGTATAACTCACAGTATGACTATAACTGTAGAATTAAAATACAATCCAATGTGTATACTGGAAGAAAATAATTATATGTGTTAGTAGCAGTTATCTTTAAGTAGTAGGATAGGACTGATTTTTTTTCCTTCCTACTTTTCTGTATTATTCAGATTCTTGACAATAATCCTGTATCACTTAAAAATATTTAATAAATGTTTTAAAATTTGAAATAATTATTTTCTTAGCCAACCCTAGCCAATATCTTCCAAAGTCATGGTCCAAATTCTGGGGTTCTAAGGAAATTTCTCAATAGCATCTGATTTAATTGTGTTTTTAACCATCAAAAAAGCTTCTTACATGTACACCTGAAGCTGTATGTTAAATATACTGGAATTAAAATAAAAACTTAAAAAAAAAAACTTCCTATTGCCCTAGGGATACAGTTCAGACGACCTAGAGTAATGTGTTAGGCTTTTCATGATCTGTCCTTTCTCTTTGACTTCATCCCTCTTTGCTCTTACATATACCCTTATTCCAGCTATAGCAAACTTAATAATTTCTAGTACACAGCATGATTTTTTTCTCACACATCTGTCTCAACTGCTCTTCTATTTCCAGTCAAGCTAGCAAACACCTGCTTATTTTTTAATACTATAAAGATAAAGTATGAGTCATATCAATATAAGATCTTATAATTCATGTTGCCTAAGTTAGAAACTGGTGGTCATTCTTGACTTCCTTACCTTCCATATCTAGTTCCCAATCCTGTCAATAGTGATCCCTTAATATCTGAAAAAATCCTGTATTATTTTTCTATTTCTATTGCTCCAGTTTAATTCAAGCTCTCATCAGATTCCTGCTTCTGATCTCACCCGGAATCAATCCATTCTTCACACAGTAGTAAATGTTCTTTCAAAATTTCAAATTTAATCTTGTCATTCCATATTCAAATTCCTTTATTAACCTTTACAATAGAATCCAAACCCATTAGCATGGCAACTAAGAGGTTCATCTGCAAAAACTATATGGCCAATTGGAGGTCATAATTTGGTAACTTCTCCAGCCTCTTATTTCCCTTATTACCTTCCTCCTCAAACTGCGCCCCCTCCTCCATCTGTTTGTCACAATGCTTGGTGCATAGTAAGCTCTTCATAAATGTTAGATATTTGCATTAATGGTGCCTGGGTGGCTCAGTCAGTTAAGCATCCTACTCTTGATTTCGGCTCAGGTCATGATCTCAGAATTGTGAGACTTGAGCCCTACGTTGTTGGGCTCCATGCTGGGTGTGGAACCTGCTTAAGATTTCCCCTCTCCCTCTCCTTCTTCCTCTCCCCCTCCCTCCCTAAAGAAATGTTAGATATTTGCATTAATATTATTTTTAATAGAGTTATCATCTGAGATAGATTTAAATTCATGTGGAAAGAACAGTTTGAATAAAGCAGCTGCTTTTGCTTTCCCACATTCGTCTCCACTTTTTTCTACCCTGCTCTGTGCCCCAAAGGGCTAGCATTTATGGATAGAACCAATAGAAACCTTATACCTGTGACTTCTGCTTGAGTTCAACCAATGGAAACCATTGGCAGAAGAATGGAGAGCAGAAGAGTACAGACAAGATATTTATTCCTTTGGCCTCCTGTCTGCTGGTTGGCAGTGGTTATGTTCCTTTAATAAAAACAATTAGCTCTGTGAGGCAGGCCTCTATAACAGACTTATTTTAGACATTTATTCCCTTCCTTGGCTCTTTGAGGCTTAAGAGTAGCAACAATTTCCTGCTTTTGCTATCCCCAAAAGTTCTTCAACTTATCTTGCTTTTCCTTAACCCTGGCTACTCTGTTGTAACTAGTTCCTTTATTAAATTCTCCATTATCCTGTTTGAGTGATACAGCAGCCAAGGTGAGACTGTACACAATATGATTAGGGAAGAATGTAGAGATTGATATTGGTAGAGCACTGGGTTCCTAATGGGGATCAGAGGAAGTTGAGGCTAGAAAAGTAACTAAAACCAGACCATAAAAGCCCTTGAATGCTAGGCTTTGGAGACTGAACTTTATCATGTAAGCCAATTGGAAACCATTTACATAATTTTATCATGTAATCCAACATTTTGAAGTTTTTAACGTAAGAGTGACACCTATAAAGATTTCTTGTAGACAACAAGTTTTACCATAGAAAGGCTGAAAAATTAGCTCAACATCACATGTTTAAATAAATAGAAGACCAGGTGACCAGAATTTGCCTGGTGTGCTTTCTCCTATATTATGCTAGGGGAACTTTCTCTCCTTCAACTTCACTTACTAGAAATAAATTGAATACTCTATGTAAGGCACTTTATTAAACACTAGGGAGTAATGCTGAAGTAAGTAAGATGAGATTCCTATTTCTCAGTCTCATGGAACACAGAAATTAGACAGTGTTTTAAGGAAAAAATAAAACGAACCTATAAATGCTTATGTTTTAACGTTAAAACAAAAAACTGTGTATGATAATGCAGAAAAGGGAATAACTAATTCTGATGGCACAAATGGTAAAGTTCCACAGAGGAGGTGACAATTGAGCTTTAAACAATAAGAAAAAGGGGGAACATTTGAAACAGAATGAACAAAATAATATAGATTTGGAAGTACTTTTAGAGAATGAGGAATCACCTAATGAGGCTGGAGGTGGAAAGGATGAAATATAAGGCAGAAGGGTGGTCATCTCAGTTAAGGATAGGATTTGAAGAGGCTTAATACTGTAGAAAATGGAGAACTATTCAAGATTTTTTATAAAGAAGTGATACATATTTAAAAATGCAATACTTGACTGATGGTAGCTTGCAAGGAAGAGAGACTGCAGTCAGGCAGAACAGTTAGTATGCTACTACAATCTTACAAGTTAGAGAGAAGGAAGGCCTGAACTAATAGGAACTGGAAAAAGAATATTTAGAAGAGCCATAATAAATGGTTCTATGACTGTGCTTTGGGGAGGACGGGTAAATATTATGATGAGATTTCAAGTTTGGTTATGAGGGTAAGTGGGAATGACATTAACTAAGATAGCAATAAAGGGACAATTTGGAGGGAAGGGTACTTAATTTGGTTCTGATCAGGGAAATGTGAGATCCCACCAGAATATCAAGGGGTGATTCCAGTATGTAACAACAAGAGGAGTTTGGAGTTTGGGAGAGAAGGGTTTTTCACCTTGTGTGATTGAAACTCTATACATATGGAACAGTAACACCCCATTTCCTCCTCCTTCCAGCCCCTGGCAACCACCATTCTGTTTTCTGATTCTATGAGTTTGATTATTTTAGATACCTCAGGTAAGTTTTTGCCTTTTGTGACAGTCTTATTTCATTTAGCATAATGTCTCAAGGTTCATTCATGTTCTAGCATATGACAGGATTTCCTTCTTTTTAAAGGCTGAGCTGAGTAATATTCCATTGTATATATGTATTCATTCATCTGTTGATGGACATTTAGGCTGCAGAAGCTATTGTGAATAATGCTGCAATGGACATGGGATATGCAAATATCTCTTTGAGATCTTGTTCTCAATTCTTTTGGGTATATACTCAGAAGTAGGACTGCTGGATCATATTGCAGTTTTACTGTTAATTTTTTGAGGAACTTCCTTACAGTTTTCTATAGTAGCTGCACCATTTTACAATCCCACCAACAGTGCACAAGGGTTCCAATTTCCCAATTTCTCCACATCCTTACCAACACTTGTTACTTCTGGTTTTTTTTTTTTTTTTCTTGTAGTGGCAGTTTTGATTTGCATTTCCCTTATGATTAATGATATTGAGTATCCTTTCACATGCTCAGTGGCATTTGTATATCTTTGGAAAAATATATATTCAAGTCCTTTGCCCACTTTTTAATTGCTTTTTGTTGTTGTTGAATTGTAGGAATTCCTTCTATATCCCAGAGATTAACTCATTATCTGATACATGGTATGCAAATATTTTGTCCCATTCTATAGGTTGCTTTTTCATTCTGTTGATTGCGTACTTTGCTATGCATAAGTTTTAAAATTTAATGTAGTCCCATTTGTCTATATTTGCTTTAGTTGCTGTTTTTGTGTCATATCATTGTCCATTCCAATGTCATGAAGCTTTCCCCTTATGTTTTCTTCTAGTTTTATAGCTTTAGATCTTATGTTTAGGTCTTTAATCCATTTTGAATTAATTTTTGGTATATGGTATAAGATTAAGGGTCCAGCTTTAATTTTTTTGCATGTGGATATCCAGTTTTCCCAACACCACTTGTTGAGGAGACTATCCTTTCTCCATTGTGTAGCTTTGTTGGCACCTCTGCCAAAGATCGTTTGACCATATATGTGACAGTGTATATGTGGGCTTTCTATTCTGTTCCATTCATCTATATGTTTGTTTCTATGCCAGAACCACACTGTTTTGATTAATATATCTTTGTAGTATGTTTGAAATCAGAAAATGTGAGGCCTGCAGTTTTGTTTTTTCTCAAGACTATTTTACCTATTTAAAGTTCTTTGATTTTTTTTCACTGAATTTTAAAATGGTCTTTCTATTTCTGAAAAAAATGTCTTTGGGATTTTGATAGGGATTGCACCAAATCTTTAGACTGCTTTGGGTAATATGAATATTAACAATATTAAGTCTTCCATGTCATGAACAAGGGGATGTTTTTCTGTTTATTTGTGTCTTTTAGAATTTCTTTCAGCAATATTTTATAGTTTCAGTGTACAAGTCTTTTACCTCCTTGTTTAATTTATTCCTGAGTTTTTAATTTTTGATACTATTGAAATGGGGTTGTTTTCTTAATTCCTTTTGGATTGTTTATTTATTTATTTTTTTTTTTAAAAGATTTTATTTTATTTATTTGACAGAGAGAGAGAGAGACAGCTAGAGAGGGAACACAAGCAGGCGGAGTGGGAGAGGGAGAAGCAGGCTCCCGGCCGAGCAAGGAGCCCGATGCGGGGCTCGATCCCAGGACCCTGGGATCATGACCTGAGCCGAAGGCAGACGCTTAACGACTGAGCCACCCAGGCGCCCCTGGATTGTTTATTGTTAGCATATGGAAACACAACTGATTTTTTATTATTGAGTTTGTATTCTGCAACTTTGCTGAATTCTTTCATTCTGACAGTTTGCGTGTGTGTGTGTGTGTGTGTGTGTGTGTAATCTTTAGGGTTTTCTACATATAAGATTGTGTCATGTGTGAACAGAGATTATTTAACTTCTTCCTTTCCAGTTTGGATGTCTTTTATTTGCTTTTCTTGCCTAACAGCTCTGACTAGAACTTCCAGTATCATATTGAATAGAAGTGGTGAGAGCGGGTACTCTTGCCTTGTTTGTGATTATAAAGGAAAACCTTTCAGTTTTCTACTGTTGTGTATAATTTACCTGTGGGCTTTTCATACATAACTTTTATTATGTTGAGCTAATTCCTTTCTATTCCTATTTGGTGAGTGTTTTTATCAAGAAAGGGTGTTGAATTTTGTCAAATGCTTTTTCTGCATCTATTAAGATGATCATGTGGTTTTTGCTCTTTGTTCTGTTAATGTGGTGTATTCTGTTTATTGACTTTTTTATGTTGAACCATCCTTGCATCCCAGGGATAAATCCACTTGTTCATGGTGTATAATCTTTTTAATGTGCTGTTGAATTTGGTTTTCTTGCTGAGGATTTTGCATCTACATTCATAAGAGATATTGGTCTGTATTTTTCTCATAATATCATTGTCTGGCTCAGGATAATGATGGCCTCAGAAAATGAGTTATTAAGCGTTCCCTCTTCTTCAATATTTTGGAAGAATCTGAGAAGAACTGGCATTAATTCTTCTTTAATTGTTTGGTAGAATTCTACAGTGAAGTCATCTGGTTCGGGGCTTCTTGGTGGGAAGCTTTGGGTTACTGATTCAATCTCCTTACTAGTTGTTAAGTCTGCTTGGATTTTCTACACCTGCGTGATTCAGTCTTGGTAGAATGTATGTTTCTAGAAGTTTATCCATTTCTTCTAGGCTATCCAATTTGTTGGAATATAATTCAAAGTAGTCTCATAATCTTTTTTTATTTTTTGTGGTCTATTTTGAGTCCTCTCTCTTACTCTCAGTCTAGCTAAGGGTTTGTCAAATTAGCTAATTTTTTTAAAACAATGCTTTGTTTTGTTGATTTCTCCTATTGTTTTTCTATTCTCTATTTCATTTATTTCTGCTCTAATATTTATTATTTTATTCCTTCTGCTAACCTGGCGATTAATTCTTCTTTTTTTCTAGTTCTTTGAAATGTACAGTTAGATTGTTGATTTCAGATCTTTCTTCTCTTTTAATGTAAGTATTTACTGTTATAAACTTCCCTGTATTATTGCTTTTGCTGCATCCCTTAAGTTTTAGTGTTTTGTTTTGGTTTTCATTAGTCTTAAGATATTTTCTAATTTCCTTGTGATTTCTTCTTTGACTCATTGGTTGTTCAAGAGTGTGTAATTTTCCACATATCTGTGATTTTTCTAATTTTCCTACTGTTATTGATTTCTAGTTTCATTGCCTTGTTGTTGGAAAAGATACTTGGTAGATTCAACTTTCTTAAATTTGTTAAGGCTTTTTTTTAAGGTCTAACATTTGATCTATCCTGGAGAACGTTCTGTGAATAGGTATGAGCAGAATATGTATTCTGCTGCTGATGGGTGCAGTGTTCTGTGTATATCTGTTAGGTCCAATCATTTTATAATGTTCTTCAAGTCCTCTGTTCCCTTGCTGATTTTGTTTGGTTATTCTATCCATTATTTTTTTAAATTTATTTTTATTTAAAAAATTTTTTTTATTGTTCTATCCATTATTAAAAGTGGTATATTGAATTACACTATTATTATGTTACTATCAATTTCTTCCTTCAATTCTGTCCATGTTTGCTTTGTATTTTTGGGCACTCTGATGTTAGGAGCTTATGTATTTATAATTGTTATATCTTTCATTGTTATGGAATTGACTATTTTATCATTATATAACATCCTTCTTTGTTTCTTATAACAGTTGTTTTTGACTTAAAGTCTATTTTTTCTGATATAAGTATGGCCACTCCTGCTCTCTTTTGGTTACCATTTACATGGAATAATGTTTTCCATCCTTACACTTTCAGCCTATGTGTGTCTTTATATCTAAGGTGAGTCTCTTGTAGTTGCATCTTATTTTTTTTAAATCCATCCAGCCACTCTATGTCTTTTGATAGGGGAATTTAAATCATTTACATTTAAAGTTAGTACTGATAGGGAAGTACATACTATTACCATTTTAAAAATTGTTTTCTGTTTGTCTTGTAGTTATTTTGCCGCTCTTTTCCACTCTTGATGCTTTTCTTTGTGTTTCATTGATTTTTTTGTATCGACTTTTTATTTCTTTCTCATTTCTTTCCTTGTATATTCTGTAGGTATTTTGTGTGTGTGTGGTTTCCTTGGAATGTACATAAAACATCTTATAGTTACAACAATCTATTTCAGCTCATAATAACTTCAATCAGATACAAAAACTCTACTCTTTTACATATTTCCACTCCCACTTTATATTAATTGATGTCACAAACCACTCTTTATATACCGTGTATACATTAACATAGTCTTAAGGTTATTTTTTATGATTTTATCTTTTAAATTCTATACCAAAATTAAAAGTGCTTTACATACCACTATTAAAATATTGTAGAATTCTGTATTTGTCTATATATTTACCTTTGCTGGTGAGTTTTATATTTTAGTATGCATTTGTGTTGCTGTCTGATGTCCTTTTGCTTCAATTTGCAGGAGTAACTTTAGCATTTCTTGGAAGGCAGGTCTAGTGCTGATAAACTCCTCAGCTTTTGCTTATCTGTGAAAGTCCTTATTTCTCTTTCATTTCTGAAGGACAGTTTTGCTGGAAATAGTATTCTTGGTTGACAGTCTTTTTCTTCCAGGACTTTGAATATATCATCCTACTCCCTTCTGGCCCATAAGGTTTCTGCTGAGAAAACCACTGATAATGTGATGAAAGCTTCTTTAGACATGAGTTGCTCTTGCAGCTTTCAAGATTTATTTATCTTCCACTTTTGACAGTTTGTCATGTGCCTTGGTGTGGGCCTCTTTGGATTCATCCTATTTGGAATATTTTGAGCTTCCTGAATTTTGATGTCCATTTATTTCCTTAGATTTGGGTAGTTTTCAGCCATTATTTCTTCATATAAGTTCTCTCTCTCTCTCTTCTCTGGAACTCTCATGATGCATATATTGGTTTGCTTAATGTTGTCCTATAAATTCCTTAGGCTTTCTTCACTTGTCTTCAATTTTTTTCACTTTGCTCCTCTGACTTGATGATTTCAAATTATATTTCTTCAAGTTCTTTCTTTTGCTTGATTAAGCCTGCTGTTGAATGCTTCTAGTGAATTTTTCAAGTCAGTTATTCTTCAGTTCCATAATTTCTGTTTGATTCTTTTTTAATAGTTTCTACATCTTTGTTGATATTCTCATTTTGTTCATGCATTGTTCTCCTGTTTTTGCATAGCTGTCTATCTGTATTCTCCTGTAGATCATTTAGCTTCAAGAATATTACTTCTAATTCTTTGTTAGGAAACGCATAGATTTCTGTTTCTTTGGGGTTGGTTTCTGGAGATTTACTTTGTTCCTTTTTTTTAAAAGATTTTATTTATTTGAGAGAGAGAGACAGAGAGAGCATGAGCAGGGGGAGGGGCAGAAGGAGAGGGAAAGGGACAAGCAGACTCCCTGCTGAGTGGAAAGCCCAACACAAGGATCGATCTCAGGACCCTGAAATCATGACCTGAGCCAAAGTCAGACACTTAACCAACTGAGCCATCCAGGCACCCTATTTTGCTCATTTGATTGAGCCATATTTCTTTGTTTCTTCATGTACCTTGCATTTTTCTTTTCTTCTGAGTTTTATGCATTTGGGAAAACAGCCACATCTCCCAGTCTTATAGATTGACTTTGTACAGAGGAAGACTTTCACCAAACAGCCCAGCTAGAGATTCTGAGGGTTTCATGACTTCTCTTGGCTGTGCATGGAATTTTCTAATCAGAGGTTTGTTGGTTTCTTTTTCAGGAGTCCATAGTCTCTTGTTTCCTCTGGTATCTGCCTATAGCACTGTAATCTCTCTGGTGCTGCAGCAGCAAGCCACCTACTCTTCTTTAATCTCAGTGGCTCCTTGGCATCCAAAGTATGCCAACTCAAGCACCCTAAGTCAAATGAGACAGAAACCAATCCTTTGGATAGGCCTCCCCTGACCTCTAAACTGGACTGCTGCATATACATGCTGTGCTCTTTTCTCTTCTACCTAAGGAATGAGCTGGGAGTTGAGTGCCTTCTCTCTGTAACAGTGAACCATGTCAGCTTCTGCACTATTTCAGACTCTCCAGTGTCACTGCAAGCTGCCACTGCTCTCACTTGCTTTCAGTGGCCCCTAGGCACACAAACTATGCTGGTTTCATCAGCACTCCAAGTCAGATGAGACAAACCAGTTCCTTAGGCAGCCTTCAAAAAACTGAGACATTGGATGCTGATTCCACTCTTCTCTCTCCTTTTCCCTCCAGTGAGAAGTTGCAAGCTGGGTGTTCTCTGATGACCATAGTGAGCTGTGCTGACTTAGGGGGAGTAGAGATCATAGGTAAAATGAAAATACTCTTCTTTCCCATTTTAATTGACCTTTGCTTGGCTTGTTCTTGGCTTTGCACTCACCTGGGGTTTGCAATTTATTAACTGGTTTGTGGAGTTCTCACAAAGGTATTTTGCTCCATATACTGTTGTTAAGTTGGTATCTCTGTGGAGAAAAGAGGGGTGGGACTTCCTATTCCATGATTGATTGATTGATTGATTGATTTTTCCTATTCCATGATTTATTAACTTAATGTTTTTAGCTATACCAGATAAAATATTGACAATTAAGAGGCTAAAAAGATTGACTAAAAGTAATAAGTGAGTCACAATTTTTCATATGAAATAAAACAAGTAAGATCAAATTTAAATTGAAGGTAAATACTGCTTATGAAATTATTAGGTTTCACAAATAAAAAAAGAAAAATGTTTGAGAACTTGGTAAATAAACTACATGAAGATATATGAAAAAATCTGATTTACTTAGGAGATTAGATGAGAAGGTTGAGAAGGGCAGTGCTTATAAATAGTAAATCTTATAATAAATATTTATGGAAGTGAATTGCTAATTATCTTTAGTTATGTAAAGAAAAATTGAAGAAGTGATGATAAGCAGTTGTCTGATCCAGTAAGTGCCAATCAAGAGGGTAAGGGATTAGATCACAGCAGGAGAGAATTAGGAAAATTTTTCTAAAAATAAGAACTACAAGAAATTAACATACTTCTTCAAGGACTATTTCATAAAAATCTTAAGAATTTCTTCTCATAAAGAAAAAAAAACTTCATTTTTTTCAAGGGGGGGTGAGGGGCAGAGGGAGAGGAAGAGAGAGAATCCCAAGCAGGCTCCACACCCAGCACAGAGCCTGAGGTGGGGCTCGATCCTACAATCCCAAGATCATGACTTGAGCCAAAATCAAGAACTGGTCACTCAACTGACTGAGCCACCCAGGCACCCCCAAAACTTCATGTTTTTGGTGCAAGAAATTTAACTACAAGACTTATCTATCTAGGGTAAGTTGAAAAGCATAAGACTAGAACCAAAAAGTATGATAATATACTTTAGGCAAAAGGTTGTGAATTTGGTGACAGTAGTGAGAATGAATGAAGGAATAATAAGGGCCAGAATGAAACATGAAATAATTTAAACAGAAGGAGCAGTTAAGAAAAAACAGTATTGGTAACAAAAAGATTAATGCTTTTGCTAATGTTTATTGTTTTCCTTCTCTGCTCTCATTCTCTTTTCTTACTCTGGATATTCTGTCGTCACTTCCTTGCTCTGCTTGCCCAGGGTTTTCTTTTCATTTATTTACTCACTCACCAATTCATCCCATTTACTGAGAGATCCTGGGAACAGTACGAGTGAACAAGACAGATGAGTTACTGTAAGGAGCTTAGGGGGGAGTGGGGGGAATAAGTGGAGAAGGCAGAAAAGCACTCTACTGTAAATGGGCTTGCAATAAAGTAAGAGAACTACAGAGTACTAGAGGAGAACATAAGAGAGACACTTGGTTCAGATTTGGAAGGTGACAGAAAGCCTTTTTCTTAACTGCTTCTTCTGTTTATATTTCCTTAATTTCCATAATTTTTCCTTAATATGTCCTTAATATTTGTATTGGGTTTGTTTATTTGTTTGTTTATTTATTTTAGAGAGGGAGAGACAGAGCAGAACCATAAAAATCATAAAGTTCAGTCGATTACTATAAGACTAGCAAACTTTTACACATAAAGTAGGAAAAGCAAAGTCTTATAGAAAGTTAGGAGCTGCAGATAAACGAAATACCTAAAACTTTTCACTTAACAGTTCTGGTAAGAATTTTAATGAATATTTATCTTATTTGCATCCCAATGAACCCTGTTCTATTATATAATGAGTGTCGCCAACAAAATAGTAATGTCTTCAAGTAAACATGTCCTTAATATAAAATTATTTTAAAATTAAAAGTCCATTAGAGACCTAGATAAATGTGCCATTCTTTGAGAACTGGCAAAACAATTTGGAAAAAAGAGTGGTTTGAAAAGGAAAGCAATGCTGAGTCAGTTTTAAATCCAGCCATGGGGAATCCCTTACTTGAATAGTGTCTCAACTGAATCATTATTCTACTTTTTGCTGCTAAAGTAGTAAAATCTCTTAATTCATTCAAAGGAGAAAGTCAATTCTGTTTTTATATAACCCAAAACCTGAAGCCTCTATTTTACTTATTATATAGTTTGTTCAAATAAGAATCTCCAGAAATTAGCATACAATTTTATACATAGTTAAATGAAGAAGGATGCCTTCTTTTAGGCACCAAGTTAGGGCGCAGATAAATTATTTTGCATTTTAGGGATATTTCTGCCTAGATAAGTACTGTTGGCTATTACATTATAGTCAGAATTGAAATGACTTTACTATTTTATGTCTTTATCAACACAACTTTATTAATCCAGAAAACTACTGCCTGAGAAGATAAAACTTGCAAATACTTTTATTATTAATTCTAGAAACTTCTTGAAAGACCCAACCCATTAATTCTTTTTTTAAAATATTATTTTATTATGTTATGTTAATCACCATACGTTACATCATTAGTTTTTGATGTAGTGTTCCATGATTCATTGTTTGCGTATAACACCCAGTGCTCCATTCAATACGTGCCCTCTTTAATACCCAACGCCAGGCTAACCCATCCCCCCACCCCCTCCCCTCTAGAACCCTCAATTTGTTTCTCAGAGTCCATAGTCTCTCAAGGTTCGTCTCCCCCTCCAATTTCCCCTTCATTTTTCCCTTCCTACTATCTTCTTCTTTTTTTTAACATATAATGTTATTATTTGTTTCAGAGGTACAGGTCTGTGATTCATCAGTCTTACACAATTCACAGTGCTCACCATAGCACATACCCTCCCCAATGTCTATCACCTAGCCACCCCATCCCTCCCACTAACCCTCTTATTTTGGCATGGCAATTTCAGAAAAGAAGTTTCTGGCCAGCCAAAAGGGAAAAGGAGTGGAGCAGAGGGAGAGATGGAGCAGAAGGAAATGGAGTAGTATAGGATGGAGAAAGAGAAACAGTTTTAACTCACAAAGAGAATAAAGTTTCCAAAGAGAAGTTACAATTGTGTCTATAGGGTCATTACCTAGAATATGCTTTATCTCAAGAAAGTAAATTCCTACTCCTGACAGTACGGACTTTATGAAACTTTCCCATGACAGTATCTAAGAGATAATTAAAAGGATTCCTGAGTCTCACAGACTTATTGCAGGCAATAAGTTTTCAACTTTTCTGAAATTACCATGCCAAAATAAGACTTAACCAAGTTCTTGGAAACTGAACCTCTTCCTTGGATGCCAAACACGAACAGGGCTTTTGTGAATTAAAATTAGCTCTTCAATAACTTCCCACCTTATTATCATAAAACTTCATCCCTAGAATATGATCCTTTGCCAGAGGCAAATCTGCCCACGTGGCAGAACTCAAGTTAGCACAATGGACGTTTCAGTTAGCTATAGGTAAGAGGGTTAATATATGCACTAATAGTAGATAAGCTTTGGGGTTACTTCACGATTTTGAAATGCTTTGGAAACAAGGTGGGCTTTGACCTCAGAAAGAATCCCAATTAAGAATGGTTAGCAATTTATAGAACTTTTAAGTGCTCTAATGCTTCTTGAGGAAGTGGCTATTATAAAATAGGAGCTCAACAAAAGGAGATAATATAGAGGCTAAAGGAAATCCTTTGTTAATCATGCCAGACCAACAGCCTTCACTAAGATTATAGCCATTAGAATATCCCAAGGACCAAGTCTTCGTTTTAAAAGCAAAGAGAGTTCAAAGCCTCTATTACAGAATGCCAACAATCAGCTCCAGAGTCAGAAAAGAGGTACTGGGAGAATTCTGAATGTAAATTGACTATTGGTTATTTAGTAGCATTGAAAGACCTCAAATGTAATCTTGTAAAAATTTTACATGAAATTACCCACCAGTGAAAGAACAAATTTGCCAATGTACATAATTAATATTGATAGGAAAGCTTTACTATATTTCATGTGTCACCAACATAATCCTGGTAAAAACTAAGGGTGGAACATGGACAAATGCCCAAACCTCAGGGCCCCCTTAAAGACCTTCAAATGGATCATATAACACTATTCTCTATAGTGGGTTTTGTATATGTCTTGGTCATTCTTTGCTTGTTCTTGGGATGTTTGAAGCCTTTTCTTGACAGAGAGCTACAACCCTAACAGTACCAAAATTTTCTTGATTTTGTGTACCCATCCTGGGGAATACTGACCTCTCTAGTAATGGAGGCATCCATTTTACTGGGCCTATTATTAAAGAGTTTTGTAAAGCCCTGCCACTTAGTAAAAAACTTATTGTCAGTCTCACCCCCAATCTTTAGGAAAGGTAGAGAGAACAAACATAATTTTGAAAATTAAATTAGTTAAATTCTTAAGAGACTCTTGAACTTCCATGGTCTAAGGTATTATCCTCAATGCCAATGAGATCAAGGCTTTCTGGGGTTCATCAGCTCTCCCCCATGAATTAGTAACAAGCCAGTCCATACATCTAGGAATATCATACCTTTAATTCTAAATTCCACATGTGCAAGCAAATAGAGCAAAATATTGCATGGGGATTATTCCTGCTATCCACCAAGTCTCATAAATAGGTATGAGTTGTCTTTCCTCAATACCCTTCTAAACAACCATTGCATGACCTAAAACCCAGGGACATGGTCTTTTTTCTGAGACATCAGGGAAAGGCAGCTCTGAGGCCCACTGGAAAGGACCTTATAAGGTATGGTCTGCAATGAGCACAGCAATAGAACCCCATAAGATTTGATCCCTGTATTCATGTCTTGAAGAGGAATAATACATTCTTGAATTTATGGAAGATCTTAAGCTGGGGTGTTTTTAGGAACCCTGTAGAAGCAGACAGTTCTCTGAAAGAGACATCTTCTACCCAAAACCTTTGACCACATGAAATGCAGAGACCTTCTACCCAAGATCCATGGAACAAGACAACTGATTGCCAGGCTTTAATGTGTTCTTTGGTTCTTTATTTTCATTGTTGTTCCCACCCACCTCTAACTCCCCCTCCCCAGTTTAAGGATTCTCTTAACTGTGTTATCTATATTGCCCTATTCTTAATATTGCTCTTTACTTCCTTAATCGTTCATTGGTATGTGTCTAGTACCCAGCTATTATTTACTTGTGAACTAGCTAAAGCATACAACCAAACTGGTTTTATACACATTTTTCTTTGGTAGCCATCCAGATATTTTTGGTTCCACATCCTTGTAATGAATCAGTTGCTTTCCTAGGTAACTGGACTCAACTATTAGGTGACTTTTTCAGATGACAAACTACATAATAGATTAGACAGATGGAAATCCAAAACTCCCTGTAGATCATACCTAGATGAGAAGGTTCTCAGGGATTTTTTGGTGGGAACTAGCTTTTGTAACCAAACTTTAACAGAAATAGAACTTGTAAAAGAACTAGGAAACAATGATGTATTATTTGGATGCTGCCTCACTTTTATACATCTTACAAGTAAGGCACTATATATAAATCTCTTTTGTTTTAGATCTACAAATAATTTCAATACTTTACATTTTATTGTTGGCACGAATTTACTCCTGACTAGCGGCTCCAAAATGTTATAACATATTTGCTAAGCACAGAGGGGTATATTGACCAAAATTAGATCATTGGGTGCTCCCCAATGACTGGTACTGCATTTGTGGTACAAAAGCTTGCTGGCTACCTGCAAACTGGACAGGAACTTATTATCTTGGTAGGTTGATGGCTGCTTTCAGTAAAGTCCCCATCATCATCCACAGTCCATTTTAGCCCATCTGTCTCTTTTCTCAGAAAAAAAGACTGTTGGATAACTTAATTTTTAAAAAAGTAGGAAAAATGGTTTTGATTTAAGAGTCAAAATCCAGTGGAGCACTGGGTGTTATAAGCAAACAATGAATCATGGAACACTACATCAAAAACTAATGAGGTACTGTATGGTGACTAACATAAACATAATAAAAAATAAATTAAAAAAATAAAATAAAAACTCATAACTACAAAAAACAAAAAGAGTCAAAATCCTCCATACTGTTTATTCATAGTGGCTGTACCAATTGTACCAACAGTACACATGGTTCCCTTTTCTCCACATCCTCTCTAGCATTTGTTATGTCTTATCTTTTTGTTGATAACCATTCTAACAGGCATGAGGTGATATCTGATTGTGGTCTTGAATATTTTTCCTTAAGGTTACTACATGTTGAGTGCCTTTTCATGTACCTGTTGGCCATTTGTATATCTTCTTTGGAAAAATGTTTATTCAGGTCCTCTGTCCACCTTAAAAACTGGATTATTATTGTTACTTTTGTATTGAGTGGCATGAGTTCTTCATATATTTTGGATATTAACCCCTTATCAGATACATGTTTTCATTTTTTTCCCCATTCCATGTGTTCTTTTCATTTTCTTGATAGTTTCTTTTGCTGTGCAGAACATTTTTAGTTTGATGTCCCATTTAAAAAAATTTTTTTTTATTTTGTTGCTTATCCTTAGGTGGCATATCCAAAAAAAAATCATTGCCAAGACCCATGTAAAGGAGCTTTTTCCCTATGTTTTCCTCTTGGAGTTTCATGGTTTCAGGTCTTACATTTAAGTCTTTAATCCATTTTGAGTTAATTTTTGTAAGTGCTTTAAGACAGGTGTCAAGTTTCATTCTTTTTCACATATTATTCAATTTTCTCAGCACCATTTATCTTAAAAGACTATCTTTTCTCCATCAAGTATTCTTGACTCACATATGCATGGATTTATTTCTGGGCTCTTGTTTCTGTTTCACTGGTCTATGTGTCTGTTTTAATGTTAGTACCACACTGTTTTGATTACCATAGCTTTCTAATACAGCTGGAAACCAGGAAGTGATGCCTCCCTCTTTGTTCTTCTTTCTCAGGATTGCTTTGGCTATTTGGGGTCTTTTGTGGTTCCATATACATTTTAGGATTTTGTTTTCTACTCTAAAAAATTCCACTACATCTGTGTCTTTGGGGTAAATACCCAGAAGTGCAATTGCTGGGTCATAGGGTAGCTCTATTTTTAATTTTTGGAGGAACCTCCACACTGTTTTCCAAAGTGGCTGTACCAACTTGCATTCCCACCAACAGTGTAAGGTTCCCCTTTCTCCATAACCCCTCCAACATTTGTTGTTTCTTGCCTTGTCAATTTTTGCCATTCTAACTGGTGTAAGGTGGTATCTCAATGTGGTTTTGATTTGAATTTCCCTGATGGCTAATAATGATGAACATTTTTTCATGTGTCTGTTAGCCATTTGTATGTCTTCTTTGGAGAAGTGTCTGTTCATGTCTTCTGCCCATTTTTTGACTTGATTATTTGTTTTTTGGGTATTTACCCCAAAGACACAGATGTAGTGAAAAGAAGGGCCATAGGCACCCCAATGTTCATAGCAGCAATGTCCGCAATAGCCAAACTGGAAAGAGCTGAGATGCCCTTCAATAGATGAATGGCTAAAGAAGATTGGTCCATATATACAATGGAATATTACTCAGCCATCAGAAAGGATGAACACCCAAACTTTTACATCAACATGGATGGGACTGGAGGAGATTATGCTAAGTGAAATAAGTCAAGCAGAGAAAGTCAATTATCATATGGTTTCACTTATTTGTGGAACATAAGGAATAGCATGGAGGACATTAGGAGAAGGAAGGGAAAAATAAAGGGGGGGAAATCGGAGGGAGAGATGAACCATGAGAGACTATGGACTCTGAGAAACAAACTGAGGGTTTTAGGGGAGAGGGGGTGGGGGGATGGGTTAGCCTGGTGATGGGTATTAAGGAGGGCATGTACTGCATAGAGCACTGTGTGTTATATGAAAACAGTGAGTCATGGATCACTACATCAAAAACTAACGATGTATTGTATGGTGACTAACACAACATAATAAAATCAAATTAAAAAAAAAACAAAACACCGGGGGGGAAAAAAAAGTACTCCATAAAAAATTCCACTGGAATCTTGATAGAGATTGCACTGAATCTATAGATCACTATAGGTAGTACGGATATTTTATTACTATCAGTTCGTCCACTCCATGACCATGGGATACCTCTCCATTTATTTGTATCTTCTTCAATTTCTTTCAACAATGTGTTATAATTTTCAGTATAGAGATCTTTCACCTCCTTGGTGAAAATTTATTTTGGCTAAATTTATTCCTAAGTATTTTTTTTTTTTGATGCTAGTATAAATGGGATTATTTTATTTCTTTTTCAGATAATTCACTGTTATTTAGAAATGCTACTAAGTTTTGTAAGTTAATTTTGTACCTTAACAACTTTACTGAATTCATTGATTAGTTCTAACAGTTTTTGGTGGAGTTTTTAGGATTTTCTAAATATAAAATCATGTCATTTGCAAATAGAGACAATTTTACTTCTTTTCTAATTCTGATGTTTATTTATTTTTCTTGCCTGATTGCTCCAGTTAGGACTTCCAGTACTATGTTAAATAAGAGTGGTGAGAATGGGCACCCCTGTCTTGTTCCTTATCTTAGAGGAAAAATTTTCAACCTTTTACAACCTGGCCTTGTAAAATGAGTTTGGGAGTATCCCCTTTACTTCAGTTTTTTGGATGAGTTTGAGAAGGATTGGCATTAATTTTTCTTTAAAGGTTTGGTAAAATTTACCAGTGAAACCAACTGGTGCTGGTTTTCTTTGTTGGGAGATTTTTGATAACTGATTCAATCATCAGTCATCCAACAACAACAACAACAAAATATAGGGAAACTTGACACTTATGAAGACTGAAACAACTTCTTTAGTAGTTGATTTACTATTGTGATTCCTTAGTGAAGGTCTGTGTTGATTGATTGATCACACTCTCAGATGTCAGGCTGAAGACTGGCCACAAGGAGAACCTTGATACCAGAAATCATCTATAACCACACAACTTACTGTCTTATTAGCATGGCATTACTATTACATTGTCTTTATTAACATAACTTCACTATTCCAGAAAACCCTCCCTTATAAGACAGAAGTTGTAAATAACTTTATTACTCATTCTAGAAACCTCTTAAACAGAAAGTATCAAAAGACAATTTACATACCAAGACTCTCAGAATCCCTTGCCTTGCTGTGTCCATGATTCCTTGATGATTATATATGATCCCTATTTAATTTTAACTAAGGTCTATATTAAAAGATCTGCTTTAAATCAAACTTCAAAATCTCCTAAATATCCTGCGTTTGCATTTCCTGAGAAAGTTTTAGTTGAGACTATTAACTTTATTCTAGTGGTATTTTCCCATATCATATGTGATTTATTTATTTATTTTTTTTTTAAAAAGATTTTATTTATTTATTTGACAGAGAGATAGACAGAAGAGCACAAGCAGAAGGAGTGGCAGAGGGAGAGGGAGAGGGAGAAGCAGGCTCTGCACTGAGCAGGGAACCCGATGTGGGACTCGATCCCAGGACCCTGAGATCATGACCTGAGCCGAAGGCAGACGCTTAACCATCTGAGCCACCCAGGCGCCCTCATATGTGATTTAAAAATTTGTAAGAAATATATATTTGGCCATTCAGATAAAATATATTTCTCAGATATATTTGGTCTTCATCCACAGTTCCTAAAAATACCTGAGAGCCTTAAGATGAAATGAGTATCTTATTATTAATGATGGTGACTTTTGGACCCCACCCAAGGGCAGGAGACTGACTGCCAGGAGGATCAACCATGTGATTAGAGGGTTGGAACTTTCAGTCCCACCCCTCAACCTCTGGGGAGGGAGAGGGATTGCAGGTTGAATCAGCCAGTTGCCAATGACTTAGTCAATCATGACTATGTAATGAAGTCTCCATTAAAAACCCAAGAAGAAGAACTTTTTGGCCCTTCTTTTATGGAGAGCTTCCACGCTTGGGGAACCAGAATGCTTCCACGTGCCACTGAGCAAGGCCCCAAGCTCCAGAAGGGCAGAAGCTCCTTTGTTCCAGGCCCTGCCCTATGTTTCTCTTCATCTGGCTGTTGATATGTATCCTTTATCATATCTTTTAATAAACTAGTAAATGAAAGTGTTTCCCTGAGTTCTGCAGGACACTCTAGAAAATTAATAGAACCTAAGGAGGAGGTTGCTGGAACCTCTAACCTGTAACTCGTTTGTCAGAAGCACAAGTAATAGTGTGGGGCTTGTGACTAGCATCTTAAGTGGAATTATGGAAGGCAGTTTTGTAGGACCGAATCCTTAACCTGTGGACTCTGATGTTATTTCTGGGTAGACAGTATCAGAATTGAGTTGAATTCATGGACATTCTGCTGGTGTCTGAGAATTGTTTGGTGTTGTATGCGGGGGGACACCCCCAAGTCTGAATTGGGCTGGGAACCCTAAAAGATCATGGAAAGAATAAACTCAGGTTTATTATCAACAGGTTGTTTTGATAATTTTTTTGAGGAGCCAAAGGAAAGTTACCTCTTACTTAGAAAAACATTACCAAAGTTAAGTCCTCCTTCGACAATTCTAGATGAACTCCAAGTTCTAAATCTTAAAAGTTAAGTATAACTTTTTTCCTTTCTCTAGGATCTATTGATGTTTTGTTTTGACAAATTTTTATATATGCTAAAAAAGAAGTTGATTACAGGCATAACTTGTTTTATTGAATGTCATTCTTTTGTGCTTTGCAGATACTGTGTGTGTGTTTTTTTAAACAAATTGAAAGTATATAGCAACTCTGCATTGAGCAAGTCTATTGGCACCATTTTTCCAACAGCATTTGCTCAATTCATGTCTCTGTGTTACATTTGGTAATTATTTCAATATTTCAAACTTTTTCATCATTATTATATTTGTTATGGTGATCTGTGATTGGTGATTACAACTTGCTGAAAGCTTAGAGGACGGTTAGCATTTTTTTAGCAATAAAGTACTTTTTAATTAAGGTATATACATTGTTTTTTAGACATAAAGCTATTGCACACTTACTAGACTACAGTATAGTATAAACATAACTTTTATATGCACTGGGAAATAAAAAAAAATACATTTGATTCACTTTATTGTGGTAGTTTGGGACCAAACCTGCAATATCTCTGAGGTATGCTTGTATAATTTTCTTTACCTTGGCTACATTTTGGAAATGTTTTCCTTGAAAATAGGTAATTAAGTATATAAATGAAAAAATGATTAAAGTACAAGGGACGGGATGGGTATACAAGAAGAATTAGTTATAGTTACCTTGCCTAGGGGGATTTCAGAAAACACATCACAGAGGAGCTCACACTTGAACTGAGTCTTGAAGGATAACCAAGAATTTTCTAGCTCAACATCACTCATCATCAGGGAAATACAAATCAAAACTACTATGAAATATCACTTCACACCTGTTGGAATGGTTAAAATTAACAACACAAGAAACAACAGTGAGGATACGGAGACAGGGGAACCCTCTTTCACTGTTGGTGGGAATACAAACTGGTGCAGCCACTCTGGAAAACAGTATGGAGGTTCCTCAAAAAGTTAAAAATAGAACTACCCTATGACCCAGTAATTGCCCTACTAGGTATTTAATCAAAGGATACAAGAATACTGATTCAAAGGGACACATGCACCCCGATGTTTATAGCATTATCTACAATAGCCAAATTATGGAAAGAGCCCAAATGTCCATTGACTGATGAATGGATAAAGAAGATGTGGTATATATATACAATGAACTATTACTCAGACACCAAAAAAGAATGAAATCTTGCCTCTGCAATGACATGGATGGAGCTAGAGTGTATTATGCTAAGTGAAACAAGTTAGAGAAAGACTGTTATCATATGATCTCACTCATATGTGGAATTTAAGAAACAAAACAGATGAACACAGGGGAAGGAGGAGGGAGTGAGGGAGGCAAGCCATAAGAAACTCTTAAGTAGAGAGAACAAACTGAGGGTTGATGGAGGGGAGTTTGGTGGGGTATAGCCTAAATGGGTGATGGATATTAAGGAGGGCACTTGTGATGAGCACTGGGTGTTATATGTAAGTGATAAATCACTAAATTCTACTCCTGAAACCAATATTACCCTATATGTTAACTAACTAGAAATTAAATAAGAACTTGAAACAAACATACAAACAAACAAAAATGGTGTATGTACATATACATGTATAAAATAGATATGCGCAGAAAAAAGATCTGTGGCAGCACAGACCAAACTGAAAATAGTTGTTGCCTATAGTGGAAAGAGTGATATTGTGGGATGAGCAGATAAAGAGGAAATTTATACTTAGTCTCTATATTTCTGTATTATTTGGCTCTTCTATAAGAATTTGTTTATGCATCATTATAAAATAAAACATGTTTGAAAAGGAAAAAAAAAGAATTTTCTAGGAAAACAAGGGGAATGGATAATTCATGCAGTGGGGGAAAGGGTCCAAAAGAATAAAGGCAGAACATAGCACTGAGAGAATGAGGAACTGTTAATAGGATCTACATGACTGCAACATTAATAGTTCATGGCAAAGGAAGAAACTAAGGGTGATTAAAGTAGACTAAATAAGCAATGAGATATTGAAGTTCAGAAGTTCAGAGTTAGAACAGCTCATGGTGATGAAAGAATCCTGGGTGTGGCTAGTGGCATGAGTATGAGTTACTAAAGTGGGGTTGAGAGGAAAGACCTTAAACTTACAGAGAGGCTACGAAGTTGGATGGGCTCTCTACATGGATCTAAATGGCTATACGGACCATGTACGTGACTATTTCACCATAAGAAAACATGATCAGGGAAACCTGGACAACTGTGATGTCCATCCAAAGTGGTTAATAGTCTACAAGCCAGTAAGAACATAACTGAAATAAAAGACAGTTCTAATAACAAAGAGATCCATGATAAAGGTGTAAGAGAATACAAAGAAATCTGTTGTCAGTAAGAAATTATTTTTGTTCCTAATCATCATAATCACTATCAATGATCCATCATCATCTCAGGATCAACAATAAATGGAAATCATACAGTAATCATCACAAAATGTCATTTTTAAAGTTCACTTATCTGTATTGTTTTATTTTAGTGAATATTCTATCATTACTCCCCTGACGCAGGTTTCTCAACCTTAGGTCTTAGTAAGGGATTACAGAACGTTATGTCTCTTGTATTGAAGAGCCTCCCTCAGATTCACATGTCTGTCAAATATTGTGGAAACCTACAGTAGTATAGTTAAACATGTTGTTTGAATTTATTTTTATACAACTCTAACATAAAGGTCCTGGGCAAACAATTGCAGTGTGCTTGCCTACCAACTCAAGGGTTTCAAGCTAACATAACAGATTCACAACACAGAAATAGGAAAAACTTACAGTAAAGAAAAGAAAATAAAACAGAAATTTTTATCTATTTGAAGTTCTCCAATTACTTTTGTTATTGTTAAACAATACAGACATTCTATTGGAAATATAAATCATTCTGTTTACTAAAATTCTCAGTGGTATAAGTATCCAATAGACCCATTTAGTTATGGTCCACCTGTACTTCTTCTCTTGATAAAGATCAGGGAGAAGACAGAGTGATATCATTAATTTTAAGTGACAGAAAACAATACTAAATTATTAGCATTTATATAGTACTTTTAGGATCCTAAAACTTTTAAGGCACAACTTTCAATGTTATATCATTTCAAGGATACAGGTAAGGAAAAGCTATTTATATTTCCTTTTTATAGGATAGTAAAATGAGTAATACACAAAGTTAGATGACTTCAAGTTAATGTTATTAGTGATCAAACAAAAAAACAAAGGTTTCTTTATCCTTGGTTCATGGCACTATGTTCTAAAACATGCTGCTTATGAAGGTAGGGTATTTCAGGAATTCATATTTACAAAATGATTATGACTCCTTTCAGGAGTCACTTACTTTTTTTAAGTTAGATTCTTATTGTGGATTTATATTATTATTTTCAGTTAAGTCTGTTTTCAAATATTTTTTGGCAGTGGGGCAATTAAAGAGGGTTCTCACTGTAGTATCATTGAGGAACTCGTTACTACCCTAACTAGAAGTGCTATCAAAATTCTGTTGTCAGCTTCCAGAAACAGTTGGAATGAGGGAAATATTCACTAATATGTTGATACGAATATTTTTAGGAGGTGAAAGCCCTAACATTTATATTCTTTATATAAACTGTCCCCAATTGCTCTTCGTTGTTTCACCAAAATATTTTTAGCTCTTCTTCCTGTTGAACTGCAAACTCTTAATTCAGTAGTCCATCTGAAATGATGACATACTTACTGGCTCTGAGAATGTTCTCCTTGCTGCTGCACCTGGACTGGACCTGCAGAGAGAGCATAAACTCAGTAATTTAGGGCTCATAACATAGATAGCCAGATATGTATGCATACTTAATGGGCAAGCTCCTGAGGTTTAGGAGCAAAGGCTTAATATATCTCAGATATCATAACATATTAGTAAAAATATATTATATTTGTTCCATATTTTTTCCTTACTGTAAAGAAAGAGCAGACTTCTAGAAAAAAATTGGGGGTACATTATAAATGGGACAGAAGCAAAACCAAAGGCAATTTTTTATTGATGTGCATTGAAATTAGTATATGGAAAAAAATAAGTTACCACATATTCAGGTATGAATACAGACCCCTAATCTTAAGGCACTGTGATAGCTCTTGACTAGATTAGTAAGGCAATTCAAGTAATAAAGTTATAATAAAATACTCCATTGTAGTAATTTTTAATTATACATGTTGATAAGTGGAAAACAGAGAAATCCTCATATACAATATTTATGTGTGATTCCAATGACTTATTTACTTATTAAAATAATTGTTTATAAATAAAATATGGGCTATGAAAGATGCCTGTGTTGGAAATCAATAAAATTGAACTCATTTATTTATCAGTTCTTAGGTGTTTATATAAAGTTTATCAATCAGAAACCCTTATGCTTTGATTCAAATAGTTTAGGTCAAAGCGGAACATTCTTTTAAATGTTATAAGTGTTGAATTCAAGAGCCACGTTGGATGGCACTAACATTTGTTAATATCGGAGGAAATTGTACTTAAACTGCACACCTCTTCTTCCCACTCCACAGCAGCTTGCCCCAAATGGATATATATACACAACATATTAATTTCTATTGCTTAACACAATCTACTATTGTAATGAAACAACTTATGAAAGGAATGTTGCAACTTAGGGTGGGTTATGGTTGTCCTTCCCTGAAAAGAACAATTGTTAATGTTTAAAGAAACAACAACAATAATAAAAAAAAAATCACAGACATACACACAAGAAAAACACACACACACACACACACACACACCAAAAAAAGGGAAAAAAAGGGAAAAATAATTCCAGATGTTAAAGTTATTCTCTTTTGGCCCAGATTATTTAATTAGTTTTAAATATACTAGAATGAAGAAGCTAATCTGAAAGATAATATTCTTATATTCTTTTACTCAAAAGTTTTATTGAAAAACCATTCTGGGCCAAAGGGAAAGGAAATTAATGACTACTTGAAACAAAAATACAGGGAGGAAGACACGAGAGTGAGAAAAAGAAAAAGAAGAAAGAGAAGCTTGGGGAAGTAAGTCTAGACAATAGAAAAGAAAGTATGGGCTTACAGAAGGGGACATTATGTAAATGCAAAATGTTCTGCTATTTCTTATTGAAAATTCATACTAAGAGGGTAAGAATCACTAATGAACTTGCTGCAAAATAAATAACCAAGTTTGCACACCATGGAATGAAAATAGGTGTAACTAGACTACTACAGCCTTAAAGGAGAAAAGAAACAAACACTAATAGACAAATTAATAGACAAGCTTAATAAAGAGATAAACTACATTTTAGAAAGCAGTTTAAGGAACACAAGAGAAAGCTAACAGAGTGAGAAAAATCTGGGAGAGAGAAGGAAAAAAAAGGGGAAAATGTTGAAAGACAAAAACAGAGTTCAAAGAAGTCAAATGGAAGTCAAGAAAGTCTTCAACAAGATGTAGAAACAGAAGGAGCCCAAACCCATAGCGCAAAGCAATGTTTGCGAATGGAAAGCAGCTCCTTTGATCAGTAATAGTTACTCTTAAGTCGTAGCCTCTATTCCTCCAGAGTTCATCTTTAAGCCCTTCCAATCTAGAGTGGAGCTAGTGTGTGGATAGAAACAAGAGATTTATAAAGAACAGAGCAGTTCAGATGAGTAGTTCAAATTGTCTCATCAAATGTTTCAACAGATTTATATAACATCTAAATGGAAATGGTGGTGAAGAACTAGCTAGCTTTACCAAAAAAAGTCAAACCAAACCAAAACAGCAATTTAAAAAATCCCTCTCCCTGCCTTAGGTGGCTTAGAAATTAAAAAAATTTGTTCATACCATGAATTTAATGATAAAATCCCAAATCTTGCTTTGTGGAGCCTGAGTTTAGAATTATATATTTCATGGTTTTGGAAGAGAAATTTGGATGATAAAAAACAATTCAGTTTCCTGAACAAATTGCTAACAGCAGTATAACCAATGTTTTTTCATTTACATTACATTGGCTATTTGACCCAGATTGAGGGAAATCACTTAAAATCAATGATTTCATGAACTTCTTAACTTTAGTGATCTTGAGTATATATAAAAAAACTGAGGAAAATAATTTTAAGACATTTAAAATATATATCCACAAGCAGATGCCCTCTCTCTTGCATCATGAAACTGGTCATCTTTATAATATTTACCTAATATTATAAAAATCCCAATATGAAGATTTTACCTAACTCACAATGTAATGGGATTTACTTGAAAGAATAAAGTCAAGAAACAATTACTCTTCTTGTTCTCACACATATGGACTAGAAAGAAGGTAACACAGTTCTGTCCCAAGTTTTACAGTTTACTGTTTTTTGTTTTTTTAATCTTACCCTGGCTTTTTAGTCAATGGAAAAAAAAAAGAAAAACAAAGGGAAGTCTGAAAAACAAAATGAAAGGTATGGTACTGGATTATCTATTACTTTATTTTATTGATTATGTTTTTTACTATAATTAAAATCTAACTTTATGGTGTTAACAATTCCCCTTTCAGCTGGAATTAAACTAAAATAATGTGCAGAAACAGCATTATTATATTACAGTCAATGGAGGAAATGAAAAACACAAGAGACTTACTGAAAACATAGGTATTCATTTACTAATCAAGACTGCTTTCAGACATCAAATAATTCATTTAATTCATTTCAACATGTGTTTACATGTGTAATATAATTTTTGCTGAAGATCACATTGTCCAGTAAGAAATCTTAAGCCATGAAACAGAAAACAAAAGAGGGGAAAGCATGTAATAAATGGTAAGGAAAAAAGTGAAAATTCTTTAAACAAAGCTGAGAAAATATTAGCAAACAACCACAATCTTTAGATACAGTTAGAGAAGTGACTTACCTTATGCTTAGGTCATAACAAGAATAGCACAGTGTTTAAAGTCAGCTCTTCATTATGGGAGGTACAATTGAAAGCCATAGGTTATAATAACATGAATTGCTACACAGAAATGAAGACTTTTTCAGCCCAACATGAAAAGCTAACTCTTATGGGAGAACATTTCTACTTATGTTTAATGCAGCATGAAGAACAACTAAGGGTGTAAACATCAAAACACATGAATCTCACACCAGTAAGAGAGACTCCAATCTCTCAGGAACACAGAAGATTTAATCTGTGACACATAAGGGAAGGCACATCACTCTAACACCGAAAGATGCATGCATAATGTATAAACATCCACTGACAACACTCCCCACCCCCTCCCACTCGTACACACACAAGCCCATTAAGATACAGGGAAAAAACGTAGTGCCAAGCTGTTATGAAGAAAGCAGGACACAAGGAAGCGCAGCAGTGGTCATGTGCTTTGAGAGGTGTTCTTCCCTTAAACCATCCCATCACCATGCTTATTTTAAAGAAGCCAGGAAAAGACCCCTTCAATGCTGCAGTAGCTACGAGCCCCCAGCTTGAAGCTAATGTGTGGAATTTCAATCACCGTTCCCTGCGATGTCAGGGGCTCTCCAGTGGAAGCCAGATGTATAACACCAGTTAGTTGGGTACAATGTGTGAATAACAAACATCCTTTCCCTTCTGCCTTTTGCAGAAGTGAGGGAGGAGAGAAACAAATAAAATAAAGCCCATGTTAAGAATAGGTTCATAACAATATAAGATGTATAAATATTAAAATGGAGATTACATTTGATTGCCGGTTAACACAACTCAGGTTTAAAACTGCTTCTATTTTGCTGCTCACCAGGCTAAATTGTATTCTTTCTCCTTGCAAATATTAGGGATAATTCTTTACAATATGGTTCATACTGAAAAATTCTGAGCAGTTGGGTCAGATGGGGTCAAACAAGAACAAAGGAAGTCATCTTTGATAGATATTAAAGAAAGCCCTCTCTTTCTGTTTTTAGCATGATTGTACTGGCCAGCAGTCACATTTTTAAATTAGAAATTAAGCTTCTGTATATCTGCTTACTTACTAATTTGAGAAATTCTATGGCAATGGTTTGGAAAGGCAATTTAATCTTAATCTTCTTACATTTAAAAAAAGAAACAACAAAAAAGATTATCTATTTAGAAATTGTTACCAAGTTTCCTATGTACTCTTCTCTACTGTCAATAAAACTTATTTTATTAACATGAGTTGTTCCAGCTCATTAGAAAAAAATTTCAACTTTGCTTTTCTATTATTCATGATAGTAGTTAACTTCATCCATTTTATTTTTTGGTTTATGTGTGGCATGAAATTTAGTTAGATTTTTAATTTTTTTTTTAGATTCTTAATTTTTAAAGATTATTATATTACCATTTTCTCTCCCTCATCCTATTCTTAGTAGGCCAGAATATCTTGACCTTTCCCTTAGCATGTCTTTATTATTCTAGGCTCTAGGCCCTCCTTTAATCTCAGTTCCTCATGGGGAAAATAAAGATTGTTAAAGGGCTCGAGGGAGATAAGACATGTATCAGGGATTTTAAGCTATAAAGGTAGGAACAAATGTCAGTTGTGATCATGCTATCATCAGGGGAGGTACTGACACCTGTAAAATAACTGTAATCACCCACTCTCCTCATTGTAACTTCCACATCAGCTCAGAATGGAGGCAAATTCTTCTTTTTGACCCAAAGAAAGAAAGAAAATCCATGTATAGTTACATGTTTTTCAAGACAGATTGACCAAAACTTTTTGGAAATGTCATAGCCATATGGCCATATGTACTGGTAAGAATGCAGGCCACATAATCTAAGGCATGTAGGAAAGTCTGAACTAGCTCCTCTAGAATTTTCCTTGTACTCTTGAGGAAGCTGTTTTGCTGTTTTAGACCTTAGACAAACTGTTTCATCTGTCTGGTACCCTTTGTTTATTTTCTGATTCAAATAGTACTTGTCCTTTAAGAACCAGCTTAAACCATACCAGCTGCAAAAACTATTCCCAAAGTTCCTCAATCAGAAATAATTTCTTCTTTCCCTAAACTTTAATATCTTTATTGAAATACAATTTACCTACCACAAAATTCACCCATCTTAAGGATATAGTTTGATGACTTTTAATAAATTCACATGCCTGCACAACCGTCATCATAACTGAGTTTTAGGCTTACCTAAATTCTTAAAGCCTCTATCTGAACTTCTATTATAAGAATGATCATAGTTACTCATATTCCAATTATTGATAAGGGTCCCGAAATATACTATAGGTTCTTGGAGGGAAAGGATCTTACTTTAATTCTCTTTACACTTCTACTATGTCAAATACAGTTCTTTGTATAGAATAAACATTGCTAATTCTGAATGTTTATTTTGTAGTAATCACAGTTTTTTTCATCTCAGCAGATTAAAATTTATTTTTTATGGTTTAAGTATGATCATAGCCACTCCTGTACTATCTTAAAAATGATTTTTACATATTTGGGTAGGCTAATATGAAGAAATGTAATATAAAAAGCATGTGGATTATAGCTAAGACATATCTGAGCTCCCCACAGAATGATCTTAAGAATTTGGAAAATACATTAAGGTTAATCAAACAGTGACATTTGGAGTCCAATAACGGTTATTCTACACTAAAGGTTTCAGGTCAGGTTAAGCAGATTCCTTATTTTCTAATAGAACAAGATATTCTTTATCTCACATGATCATGTTACTAGAATGACAGATGATAGAAATTTTTGATGCAGGGTGGCTCTTTTGACTTTTTCTACCCTATTAAGCTTATTTAAGAGTAATTTGTCTCTGAAAGAACAAACTTCCTTGAATACCATTTACTCATCAAAATAAAACTTAAGAGGATAGAGAAAAAGGACCTCATCGGCATTTACTTAGATTACTTGCCTCTTTAGCCTACCCAGAAACAGAAGGAAAGAAAGGTTTGGTTTAAACATTAAGCCAACAACTCTACAATCTCAGATCTTTAAATTCTATTTCTTTTTTCTTTTTTTCTTTTTTAAAGATTTTATTTATTTATTCATAAGAGACAGACAGAGAGGCAGCGGGAGAAGCAGGCTCCCTGCTAAGCAGGGAGCCCGATGCGGGACTCGATCCCAGGACTCTGGGATCATGACCTGAGCCGAAGGCAGACGCTTAACCATCTGAGCCACCCAGGCGCCCTAAATTCTATTTCTTTATCTTCTCAATTCTTATATAAAAAATTGAGAATGATTTAGAAAAGCTTTTTTCCATAGTTCCATTCATTCATCATTTTATCTAGATAAATTAGGGTACAAATATTTGGCTCATCTGAGCATAATCACAATTCATTTGTGTTTAATCAGACTTATGTTATCACAACACATATTCAACTGAGGAACTCAGAGTTTTGGTTTATTTATGACATGAAAGGCAGCATGATAAAAAGAACGTCCTTTGCAGTCCAGTGGTATGGTTTCTGATACTGGTTTATCTTTTTCTTAGCTGTGTGACCTTAGACATAACATTTAACATCTTGGAGTTTTAATTTCCTTATCCATAAAATGGGGAAAATTCAGTAGGATATTGTATGTGAAAGTGAAAACTATTATAAGTGAAAAAAAGCAATACAAATCTAAGTCATTATTATTATCCTTATTTAGATTTTTAGTCACCTACATTTACTTAGGTAGACTCTGAGGTACAATGAGAACAAAGAATTTGCTCCAGATCATGCCACGGATCAGTGACAAATGACAGACTACAACTGCCAAATTCTAGACTAAAACTTCAGGAAAAGGCTGAGTTAAGGTCTGAAGTTACCTCTGCAAGGATTAATCTAATGTTGTGTTGTATGATTTTAGTTAAGCTATCTCAATTCGATGGGAATTGATTTCCTGATTTGTAAAATGATAATGTTTCCAGGGGTTTCAACTAAAGATGATGGAGCCCTTGAGAGAACTTGTGGATAAAAGTCAGGTGTCCATTCATTGGGATGGAGAAAAAAATTAAAATTTTTATATTCACCAACCTAAGTAAATTTTATTTATTTCTTTCATTATGAGCTTAGGTGACTAACCACATTAAAATGATAGAATTTATTGCATCAGATTATTATGGATATCTTAAAATACTCTTCATATTCACCAAGATTTCAAATTACAGTAGTCTAATGACTTGCTGCTAGATTTAGTTATTTAATGCATTTTAAAAGAGGCATTATTATCACACAATTTGTTTTTCATAGATATTTTGATAATGATTTTAAATTTAATTAGTTTTCTTTGTAATCCCACGTATTTTATTTTATATGTTTAAAAATACTTTCCTGAAAAGAAGTCTGTAGGCTTTGCCAGATTCCCAAATGGCTCCATAGGAGAAAAAAGGTTAAAAAACTTTGAAAGAGACAATTTCCAAGCTTCCTTTTATCTCCAGGATTTTGTTGCTCTAAGAAATCTTTCCTATCTCCATCTGCTGCCCTTTATCAAATCATATATAAAAGAAGTTGTTCTTTTTTTGAGAAAATTATATAAAATTGGTCATGAAATTAACCAATTGCCCACTTAATAGACCATCTAAGAAACAAAAAAGAAATGTTATCAAAAAGTTATAAGAGCTCAGGCTTATAAAAAATTTCTGCTTCACTTGCTCTTTTCCTATTGGTTTAGATATTTAATTAAATGGAATAATCATTAAAAAAGTCATCACATTTAAAAGTCTCTAACAAAAGGTGAACTTCTACACACACACACACACACACATATCCATAACTAATTATTCTTTGAACTCTTAGTCGTGTGTTGATTACAGATAAAAGCAACAATGCTATTATCTATGTATAACGTAAGCCTTTTCAGGAACACAGACAATATTTGTAAGCAGTACAATTTTACAATCTTTTCCAGAGGACTATTCTTGAATGTTTCCCCACTAATACATGAATTATTATTGCCTTGAATTCCACTGAGTTTTCTTAACTCCTAGGCAAATGTGAAGAACTCTTCTTTTCCAGCACTGACTTCTTCTAAAGCTGGAATTACAGCAGGTTACACAGTTGGTGAAGTGAATTATAATGAACACTGAAAATCAAAAGCCTATTTATGCTGCTTTATACATAACTTGTTGAGCTCCTCATTCTCAAAGAGAATGCTATGATATGTAGAACATAACTAAGAAGAGAACTGGTTATCACCATGGCTGAAAGGGATACAAATTTGAATATCAATGGTGAATATTCTTAATGCATTATCCATAAAGCTTTAATTCTAAATTGAGTCATTCTCAATGATTTCTAGAAAATTTGTAAATCCCAGGCTGGTCTCCCTTTGGTATCAACAATATTTTTGAGTTGATGTTTGTTCTGAGAATTTTGATGTTGATCATGATAAATACGAGGAATATATATTACCTAATTATATAAACATAACAAAGCTGAATAATATAGTTTTTGACTGGTAGGGATTTCAGATTATTCTTGACACCATTTCCTAATATTTAGATGAATATTTAACTACTTTACAGAGTAATTTATCTTCATTCTAGAGATGAGAAAGCAGGGGTTGTTATCAGCTTTAGTTTACACAGTAAAGTTGTAATGAAACTTAGCCCTCCTGACTTCCAAATTCATTTCTCTGTACACCAGTAAATGAGTAAATGACCCTATCTTTCTAATTTACCAGTGGCAATCACTGCATTCCTAATCTGTCCTTGAATTTTCATTGCCTTTTGCTCTTGACTATTTCTCTTGGCAATAAGAACCACTCAGAATAGGCACGGGGATATAGGAGTGAAGGAAAACTGGTATGAAAGGCAGTTTGGGGAGTAGCACTCCAGAGCCAGACTGCCTGGATTTGAATCTTGGTTCTACCATTATTAGCTGTGTAACACTGGGTAAGTTACAATCTCTTTTAGGTATTTGTTTTCTTATGTATAAAATGAGAATGACAGAAATCCCTATTTCATAGGGTTGTTATGAAGAAAGTGAGATAATATGTGTGAAGTGTTTGATTTAGAAGAGAATCTGGCCCAGAGTGAATGGTATATGAGCATTAGCTATTACTATGCTTGTTGTTGTTACTTTTGTTTGGATGATACTCTGGAACTGTAACACAGGATGTTGACTAATTTCTTCGTAATTTTGACAGCTCTAATAAGATCAAGTAAGATTAGGTAAGTATTTGAATAGGAAGTTTAAAAAACCTGTTAGTTTTATGAACTAGAGCCTGAAAGATGGATATAGTCAATAATATAAAACCCTGAATTATTGAGCATTTGCAATTATTACCACTTCCTGGCACTTCTGGAAGAAAGTCACATTGGCTTTCATTAAACATAGAGTTTTAAGATACTGAGTTTTTAACTAGATTTAATATTCTCTTTGGTTTTCATTTAAGGGTAGCAGAATATGTTATAGGCAATGAAAACTCTTCCCTTCTTCTCTTCTAGGTTCTTTGGCTGGTCTAATAATTAAATTGGCATAGGACAGATTAACAGGAGAAAAACAAATTTAATTTTGTACGTATAGGAACCCCAGAGATATGAGGCTCAAAGAAGTGACCAAAGCATTCAGCTTTTATATCTTTTAGATTAAGAAACAATAAATCTGTGAAGAATTGACAAGACAAATGAGTGTGAGCCAGGGGGAGTAAATTAGTGAAGGAATAAGGTTTGTGTATGTAGTCTTCTTGGAGCTAAAATCCCTATCTCTGGTAGTAAGGATGCTTTCTCCCCTTCTGGTACAGGGAGGGTACCTTTCACACAGGAGATTTATTTTCTGCTTTCTGGGGAGTGTCCTTCTTGAACTGGCTGTTTCTTAAGTAACTTTAACTGCAAATAATCAGTATGTCATATTTTGGGGGTGGCATATAAAGGGAGTAGAATATGCCACCCCAAAATATGCCTTTTTGACATAAAGATTATTTGAGCTGATTATTTTGAGAAACAGCAGACACAGAAGTTCTGAAAATAGAGTGGAAGTTACCCTTTGGTAAAGGAAATTTGTATTTATAAAAGAAATCTCCATTTACAAGGGTGTCTCCCTCTCTGTACCGAGAAAAGGATGATCTAAATCACAAGAAAATGTTATCAAGGGAAAAGGCATGGATTTAAATCTGTATCACAAACCTTACTTTTGTTTACTGTGTTTTCTGGTAACCTCCCCATAACTGGCCTCTCTGCCTCCACTTTATTTTGTCTTTAGCTATATGTGGTATTTAAGCTGGTGGTTCAGGCTATCTTGGGGAGTTACTCTCAAATATACATGAGGTATACATGTTAATAAACTTGTTTGTTTTTCTCTTGTTAATCTGTCTTTTGTTATAGAAGGTCTCAGCCAAGAACTCAGAAAGGTAGATGGAAAATTATTTTCGTTCCTTACACATTTTTTCCCCTACACATTCTTAAATGTCATGTCATATCACTTATTCATTAAAAAAACCCCCAAACTTCTGCTTCTACTGAGTATAATATACCATATAAGAATATGGCTACATAGTTTTCCTTTCTAAATCAAAGGATGCTATATTGCAGTTTTTATTTTTCTAAATGCCTAGCTAGCATTCATAAGGCACATGGAAAATGTACAAAGACAAAGACATTTCTACACTGTATTAATAAAATAGCAATGATTTAGAAAATGTTTAGGATATTCCTTTGAGGACTGGAGATAAGACCTAAATTTTTTAAAGACTTTTATTACAACCCTGTGTGGTATATATTATGTTAACCAAGCCTCTTATGATATAACCAAGTAAACAGTTTACAGATATAGTTTGATATTATTAGACTCTTGTTTACATATGTCCTTTCCATTTTCTCTGAATTTTTAAATTTTTCATGTCTGGGCTAAATCAGATGGAAAAGCAGCAAATCCATTACCATTAAAATTGAACTTTTAGCTTATAAAGAAGAACTGTGTTAAAAGAACTGTGTTAAAAGTTAATTTTTTAAAAAAGATTTTATTTACCCATTTGTCAGAGAGAGAGAGAGAGCGCACAAGTTTGGGGAGCGGCAGGCAGAGGGAGAAGCAGGCTCTCCACTGAGCAAGGTACCTGATACGGAACTTGATCCCAGGACGCTGGGATCACAACCCGAGGCAAAGGCAGACGCTTAACCGACTAAGCCACCCAGGCGTTGCAAAAGTTAATTTTTTAAAAAAAGGTAAATTCATGACTTTTGTACAAATATAAAATGAATGTATGTCAAAGATTTTATCTAAATGTTAATAAGGGGACCAGAAAAATGTTCCAATTGATTCAAAAAAGAATTAAAAAAAAAACATATACAAGGACCATCAGGAATGTTGAAATGAACTTTCAGATTAATTGAACAAAAATCAGTTGCATCTCCAAATAGACACAGTGTGCACTTCTATGGATTAGGATCATTTGCATTACTATTCACATACTACAATTTAGTGTTGTACAATAGATCAGACAATGAAAGAGGAGATGATCCAGAAGGGTGCCCTAGACAAGACAGCCAAAAATCATTTTTGTTTATTTCAAAGTCTTTCACAATTTTACCTGAGAACTTTATGGCCTGGGAGTACCTATTAATAGAATTTGTCTGTTAGTTGAATTCTGGTTTATTTTTGAGTTTGTCCCCTAGTGCATACCTTTGGTTTCTAAGATTGTATGAAATACCAGCTGTAGTCACTTTTAAATGGACTGCAGTTTGTATTTTGACTATAATATTAAAATAGTAGTTTACCATATTAGAAATGGAATACATTTATATGAAATATACATTATATCTTTAAAAAATTTGACTTAAAATATAATTTCCAAGGTTTAATACACAAAAAATTTTTGTAGTTTCTTTTTTACCCAAATCTAGTGAAAACTCAGTTTGAATATAAACTTTTTTTTGTCAAGATTCAGTCATGAAAAATTCCTAAGGGAAAGAGAACTTATTAAAATCAAAGAAATGCAATATAATGTAAAAATTATATAAGATAAATATATTGACCATAGATTACTATGTAATTAAGGTAAAATATAGTATATATATTTTCTGAATAAAGCTTCCTTTTAGACTTTTTTTTTTAAATAGAAAAAGCTAAACATGTGTAAGAAAAAGCCTGAAGAAGAAGGGATATTCTTTCTTAGAACATTGCTAAATTTAGGTCTATCAGTAGTTTGAGTTGTTTCAGCCCACTTTAATTACCTTGCAAAATTTGCATTTTCTCTATATACACTACTGGTTCTATTCCCTCATACTAGTGTAAGCTCATATTTATATAACTCATTCTCAGGATGAAGAAGATAGGTAAGATTATTTTAGATGTGTGCAAATTTTTACTTCAACATAAGCCTGAGAGCTGTAGGTCCAAGAACATGTGCTAATTTGATATGCTAAAGCTAGAGACTTGTACATGCAATGAATCCTTCTTTAAGCAGACAAAAAACAGCTACATGATCTTGGCTAAATTACTTTAACTTTTTATTTATTTTTTTTTTTTATTTTTTTTTATTTTTTTTTTTAAAGATTTTATTTATTTATTTGAGACAGAGAGAATGAGAGAGAGAGAGAGCACATGAGAGGGGGGAGGGTCAGAGGGAGAAGCGGGCTCCCTGCCGTGCAGGGAGCCCGATGCGGGACTCGATCCAGGGACTCCAGGATCATGACCTGAGCCGAAGGCAGTTGCTCAACCAACTGAGCCACCCAGGCGCCCTTACTTTAACTTTTTAAGCATTAGTTTCCACATGTACAAAAATCAGGACAATGATAACATTCATTTACTGAAAAAATACTTCTTGAGCACATACCCAATGTCAGGCTTAGATCTAGGTACCGGGGTTAAAACCTAAAGAAGATCGACAGGCACCTTGCTACCATAGAGCTTACAGTCTAATAGGAGTAGACAGATATTAAGCACTTAAGCTAATATGTAAATAAGATAGTTTCAGCTAGTAATAAATGCTTATAAAGAAAATAAAAGATAGTAATGAGATAAAAAGTGATTAGCAATAGGGTATAACTTTTAGATAGAGTGGACAAGGAAGACTTTTCTGAATAGGTATCATTTGAGTTAAAATCTGAGACACTTAGAGGAAGATGGATGAGAACTTTCCAGACTGAGGGAATAGCTAGTAGTATGCAAAGGCTCATGCTTTGTTGAGTTTCCACCTCATAGGATTGTTTTGAAAATTAAATAAACCAATGCAGGTGGAAATTTGGTCTATACTTGACATTTAATAATGTCTGATGATAATAATAGAGGTGAGAATGATAATAATAGATGATAATAATAGAGGAGAGAATGATAATGGCTATGATGATTATGATACCAACTATCAAAAGCCAAGTACTGCAACTACTCTCCTCAATCCTTCTTAGTCTGGAAACCGTTTGAAACCTCTTTCAGACCAAAGAAGAGTGTTGTAATTTGTCAGAAGGGCCAAAGATTGGTAATAAAAAGAGGCATAGTAGGTGTTCAGACTTAGGTTTCCAGCTATGTAGGACATAAATATATGTTTTGAAATTAATTTGGTATTTCATAAAAATCAATGAAGGGATCTCTGATAAAAGAGAATACTTTTCTGTTTATTGAAGTTTTAATGTAAATTTCTGCATAAAAGCTCTGTGATACCATATTGTTAATTTGTGATAGCTACTGTACTTGTTAGTATTCTCCAGACAGTGGATCTATACTTCTAAATTAGAAGTACTGAGGCATTTTCAAAGTTTATAAAAAAAAAAATGTATCACATAGGGAAACTAGTGAAAGCTTACTTATAAAGAATATCTATGCTGTTAATCATCAATCATCAATACCCATGTCCAAGTCACATTAAGCTTCATTTGGAACAGAACAATGTTATTAATGATGCCAGGGGGTGTTTTGGTTCAGTATTAGTGCTTTTGTTACTTTTGCATTCCTGTTTTATTCCTTTTGATTTCCTATATATTTATATATAAATCTATGGTATTATGGCTTGGTTGGGGTCAGTAAGAGCAGTTTTTGAGATATATTACCTACTTCTGGCCAGTTTATTTGCTGTTTCAACACAATAAACAGGAAAATGATCATATATATGTGTGTGTGTGTACACACACATACTTAGTATGTAAATAGCTTATTGAAGGAGTTCAAACAAATATCCTCTAAGTGTGCCACTTAGGCATGTGGACTATTTTGAGCTGAAGGCAATCAAGATCCAGGGGGCTCAAGAGAAACTCCTGCCCCTCCTTTAACTACCTAGAAGAATTTATTTTTTATTTTTAACTGTTTTAATTTATTTTTTATTAACATATAATGTATTATTTGTTTCAGGGGTACAGGTCTGTGATTCATCAGTCTTACACAATACACAGCGCTCACCACAATACACACCCTCCCCAGTGTCCATCACCCAGCCATTCCATCCCTCCCACCCCCTCCCCTCCAGCAACCCTCAGTTTGTTTCCTGAGATTAAGAGTCTCTTACTGTTTGTCTCCCTCTCTGATTTCTTCTTATTTCATTTTTCCCTCTCTAATAGAACATATATTGGGGGTCTTTCCCAGAATTAGAGTTTTTACCATACATAAATTTTATATAAGTGACCTATCTGTATAGTAGGGCAAACATCTAATTATCAAACATCTGCTCTTCTTCTTATTGCCCTATGAATTGCCCTCCTTCTTTTTAAAGCCCAAACCCCTATTTCATTTCTTAGCTCAGAATGACATAAATACCTCATTTTACTCTTTGAACCTATCATGTATGTGAGATTCTCTTATGTACAAAATTAAAATTTTCTCCTGTTAATCTGTCTCATGTCAATTTAATTCTTAGACCAGGCAAAAGAACCTTTGAAGGGTAAAGGAAAAATTTTCTTCCCCGACAATATATATACATATAGTATGTGTATGTGTGTATTTTATCTCTACTAGCACATACCAAAAATCACTGAAATCATGCTACTAAACCAGTGTTACTTTAAAAATAAATATAAGCAGGACCATATCAGGTTGTCACAGGAGCAAAAGGGATCCTGACAAGTATAGCACCATTCTAATGCAGGGTTAGTATATGCCATATATGTGCAAAGAATATATTTCTAATTTTCTATCATACAATGTATTGTTCTTATATAATGAAAATTCTATGCAAAGGGAATTTGAACTTTGTCATAATTCCTTAATTATTAAAAACATTTTAAAAGATCTAAAGAAACTATAATAAAACATGAACATTTGTTAAATCTAGGCAGTCAGTGTATGGGTGTTTGTTATTTATTCTTTATTGTATATTTCTTTTTTTTTTTTTTAAGATTTTATTTATTTACTTGACAGAGAGTGAGACAGCGAGAGAGGGAACACAAGCAGGGGGAGTGGGAGAGGGAGAAGCAGGCTTCCCGCAGAGCAGGGAGCCCGATGTGGGGCTCGAGCCCAGGACCCTGGGATCACGACCCAAGCTGAAGGCAGACGCTTAACGACTGAGCCACCCAGGCGCCCCTTTATTGTATATTTCATTAAAAAATGAGAACTGTAAAAAAGAAAAGATAAAAGGGAACTGATTCACCAAAGGACATTTACATGAAGCTGCCAATACCTATAAACCTTTTAGCACAGATTTCTCAAATTTGGAATTTGGGATCATCTGGATACTCTTTTGCCCTCTTGTCTAAGAACAAACACAATGCCAATGTCTACAAGTCATATATTTTTCATTGTTTTTTTCCTTCACTAAGTATATATTAATTGAGAATGTTGTTAAATTGTAACCACTGCCTGACAGTTTCATCATTAAACAATCTACTCCCTCTACCCTTCTCAGGGTTGCTTCAGGTAGCTTTGCTGTGCCCTGCATTGCTCGGTTGTTAAATGAGGAATACAATGAAGTCAAACTCTGCAGAAACTAATTCAGCAGAGCTTTCCAAATCTTAAATTTCTTATACACTAGCTATTCTTATTTTTTTTTTCCACATAGGGAATCCTTTGGTGGTATTCTTTCTATATATGCTTCTTTATTCTTTATTTATTCTATATCCTTAAGGAAACTCCTACTTTCTCCTCTCTTTTCTTCAATTCACTTTCCTTATTCTGTTAAGTTTTAACAATTAATATGGGGGAGTTCAAGAGTGATTTTTTTCTCTTTGCTTATCTATATTCTTCACGGAATACATGAAAAACAAGACAAAAGTTATTGAAAATGAAAGAAAAATAGAAACTGCTGCTGAAAATGATAGACATTTGATTTAAAAAAACTTTTAGTATAACACAGGCTGAGCATCATATTTTTTTGTTAAAATCAGTCTCATTCAATTTTTGATGAATTTATTTTGAACCATCAACACATCCTTCCTCAGTCCTTCCCCTGCATACATATCTGCAATAAGATATTTGGGATTAGTTTATAGTCTATAATGAGAGAAAAGCTATGAAGTTAACTGGTTTTACAAATTTGTAACCCTGGATTCATTAGTATTATGTTTTAACTCAATTAAGGTGAAAAAGGCACATACATTCTTTTTATAAATAGTCTTTTCACAGAGTCACTGTATAACTTAGAAATTTTATAGGTAGAAATATTATACCTAATTCATTTATGCTAGTTTCATCTAGATTATCTCTCCCATATTGCTGTGAGTTAGGCTGACTTAGAATTTAGGCACACATGGTTGGGTTGCCATAGTCCAACACTAAAGCAGCTATGCTCATCCCATTTTGTTCCTTCACAGCAAGCTGAGATATACATATTCATTTTAACAGCAATTATTAAGGTTAATACTCTTTCCTCAGTGGCTGAGATAGGTTGGGTTACTATTCATTGAAAAGGGAAAGGAAAACAAGAAACAACTAGAGATAAAGAAGACAGGTAGTTTCTGCTAAAACACACACACACACGCACACTCACACTCACTCACACACACACACACACTCACAAGGAAAGGGAAAAGAAGCACAGAAAAAAGTGAAATGTAGGGAACTGCAGGTAAGAAAGTGGGTGAATGTAAATGAGGTAATAAATAACAAAATGGGGATTCTTATAGATACTCTCTTCACATTTCTTACTTCAATTGACTTTCAAAATACATGGCAGACCTTAAAAACACCAGTATCATTCCTGATCTGAAATTCTCTTTTAAAGCCAATAGGCCATAGTCAAAATGCATAGCTTATAAAATTCAAAAGGTGTGTGTGTATGTAAGAGAAAAGACAGAATCACATCAACACTAATCTTAAAAGCAGCAGCAGAATTTCCCTTTGTGGATGGGATGTTTAAAAGGAAGCCAAAGTGATTTCAAACATAAAGCAATGAGAGTATGACTGCATCCACCAGGATAAATGACTTAGTAAAACAAAGTCCAAGTAGATAATTCTAGCTGGGGAATGTTTCAGACTATAAAGCCTTTGAAATAGAGTTCAGTTATGTCTGAAAGTTAATCAACTGCAAGTTTACTGTCAATTAATTGCAAGTGAAAGTGATATAGATGGATTGAAAGAGTGGTACTTACATGCCCAAGAACACTTTGGAAATACTACTTTCACTGAATATGATAGAGAATGGCTATAGAGACCCTTGCTATATGGTGGCAGTTGAGGTTGAATGAATGACTTAAGATTATTTTGACCTGTCCTTTAATTCTTGAACTGTGTTACATGGCTCTGTATAGGACTTGGGGAGATTACAGATAAACTTGCTATGTATAAAGGGAAATGAGCTAAAGGAGGCCATTTAGATGCTTCTGGGCTTCTGCTCATATAACACTTTTTGTTCGTTTAAACTTCATTAACCTATATATCAAAGGTTGGAGTAATTGATAACTGTCTGGTTCAATTACTGTACTAACATTAACTTTCATTGGGAACATCCTGATATAAATTAAGCAAAACTTAATAACTTATGCCCACAAAAATGACTTAGGAATATAAAGATTAAATGTTCAATATTTCCTCATAACAACCTCTTGCAGGTTCCAATGGCATCTTTTTTTTTTTTTTTTCCTCTTTCCTACTCTCCCACTCATGTGTATTCTTTGAAGGGATGCCCTTTCTCCACTACTGAGAAGTACCTGTGACTAATTTAGCAGCATCTGACTGCAGAAGACCATTTTCTGCCTCAGTTCCCACTTTTATTCCTGGGGAACTCCCTTCTCTGTAAAGCACTGCACGGAAGTTCATCATTAATTACTGCAGCTTCAATACTGAATTAAAAGGGCTAGACTGCTATAAGAACTTTTCTTCATGCAGATACACACAGCAGCCTTCTCAAAAGCCATGCATTAGTTCATGCCATGCTTCTTAACAAGAACACTTAGGCATGTAGCCCAAACAGAATTAGATTTAACTGCGGTGTGCTGGGATAACAGCAAGTTGCCAAAGAGGAAAAAAAATTTAAAAAGCAGCAAGCTGATTTTTATGATTCTAGGCAATACTGATGCAGAATGGCATCGGCAAAATTTCAAAAATAGACCTTTCTTTTCTGACCCTAGGGAAGATTCAGAAAAGGAAAATTGCTAATATAGTTGAAAACTGTGGTTATAAAAGTCCATATGAATCTAAATCCCTTTTGGGGTTTCATGGAACATGAATCTAAAAATATCTTTAAGGTCTTTCTGAATTCACTCTTGTTCTATAAGCTGCTGCTTATGCACTGAACTATTTAATATGGGAAACTCAGAATACATTACCTACTCTTTATTTTTTTTTGAAGTTTTTATTTATTTATTTGAGAGAGAGAGAGAGCACAAAGGGAGAGTATGAGAGAGAAGCAGACTCCCTGCTGAGCAGAGAGCTCGATGTGGGACTAGATCCCAGGACCCTGAGATCATGACCTGAGCTAAAGGCAGACACTTTAACCGACTGAGCCATCCAGGCGCCCAAATTACCTATTCTTTAAATACTGAAGCAGAAAACGGAATGAAAAACCAGGGCTTGCTTTCTTTCTCCATCCTTCCCTTTCTCTTTTTCCCTCTCCTTCCTCTCTTATTCACTCTTTTTTTCCCCTTAAAATGCAAAACATTTGAGTACCAACATACCTACTTTTTCTGCCCTCTCAATTCCAAGGGATATATACAATATTAGTTTTCCTGTGCACAATACACATCCAGCTCTGTTTTATTATAAAATAATATTTTGTATAATAACCTTACTACTTTTCAGAATTCTTCACTTTCTGTAGTAACAAAAGTCACATGAAAGTCACAGGGAGGCAGAAAATGGTCTTCTGCAGTCAGATGCTGCTAAGTCAAAAGCATTTTAAAAGGTATACTCATAAATGATGCAGGCATATGTATTTCAAAGGTTGTATGTGGTTTCAATTTATCACCCAACGCATTGATACTTACTTCTGGATATAAAATACATCACTGAACATGAGACTGGGTTCCCAAAATATTCAAGCTGAAGAGAAGTAAATAAGTATGATAAAATGAGCATACCTATCAAAAACTGACATTATATATATGTAACTATACAAGTGAACCTTTTAAAACCAATGGAAAGAATACCATACGTTCTCCATTTTTACTTCTAGCTTAGCATATTGATGATGATAGCGTACATCCTGCGGAAAAGCCCTCAACACTTCTCTGTAATTCTCATTTCTGTAATTTTTGTTAAAATGAGAATAAAACGAAAATTCTGTCTTAGATGTTGTGAAAAGATAAAAGGCTATTAAAAAACCTCTTGAATAATAAGTATAGTACACATAGGATTATTAAGACTGTAAATATTTTAGATTAATCTAATTTGGAAAATGATAGCTGCAATTTTAAAATTGGGTAGGAAACATTTATTAGATGACCACTAGTAAGTGGCTAAAAATATATGGGAAACACTATTAGTATGATTAAAATGGATTCCATAGGATTCAAAATATGCCCTTACATTCAACTGAATGGACTAAAAAGAAAATATCAGATTATTACATAAACACTATCTCCTTTGCTATATGTTATTTATTCTGACCTATACTGCTTACTGGAGTCCTTTCTTTCAGGGTCTCCTATACAATTCAAATGTGTTAGATAACTTAGCAAAGGAGAGCATTTAAAGGGTGAAAATTTGCATTTTCCTCCAATAAATAATGTTAATAAAGAGTAATATCATGCTTTGCCTTTATCTCTCTTTCCCAAAAAGGTCTGTACTTGGTAAATAAATTAAATAAGCCTACTACCTACTTAGAATAATGATGTAATCTCTGTATAGACAAAAATGTGGCCTAAAGAAATATATTTTTTTAAGATTTTATTTATTTATTTATTTGAGAGAGAGAGAGCACGCACGTGTGAGCACAAGCAGGGGAGGAGTGGAAGGCAGAGGGAGAAGCAGGCTCCTAGCTGAGCAGGGAGCCTGATGTGGGGCTCGATCCCAGGACCCTGGAATCATGACCTGAGCCAAAGGCAGACGCTTAAATGACTGAGCCACCCAGACACCCCGCCTAAAGAAATATTATGGCACTTTTAAAGTTACATAATAAGGCCCCAAGAACTCAAATCTATTCTAGGAAAATCTGCCCTAAGCAAGTTCTTTTTTGTTATTGTTAACAATAATTTGGTGAATTTTAAAATAACTCCCCCATGACTCTTTTGTGAACATAGAATGTTCTATGGCTTTTTCCTATAGGCTTTTTTTTTTAAAGATTTTATTTATTTATTTGTCAGAGAGAGAGAGAGAGAGAGAGAGAAAGAGCGTGCACAAACGGGGGGGAGGGGCAGAGAGAGAGGGAGAAGCAGGCTCCCCACTGAGCAGGGAGCCCCATGTGGGACTCGATCCCAGGACCCGGGATCATGACCTGAGCTGAAGGCAGATGCTTAACCGACTGAGCCACCCAGGTGTCCCCTATGGACTTTTTTAATGCTAACGTTGAATAGTTTTAATTTTCAGAGCCAAAGGCACTGTTTCTAGTAATATTCCTGAACACCACAGCCTGAATACATAAATATGATTTAAAAAATAGACAATATTCCAATTTGTAAAATCCTTAAGTGAGGCCCTATATTTAATTTTTGCTACAGTCTCTGTATACCTAATATGGCAATGTCTACTCTGTAGTGTAGATGCTCAGTAGATACTTGATGACTAATCATGACTATTGGTAGTGTTAGCAAAACTGAAAGTATAAACAACCAAGTAAGAATAACAACCATATCAATTTTAATTCTTACAATCATTCAGGACATCAAAATCCTTTATAGGCTTTCAAGCTCAACATACGTTTTTTTACCTTCATTTGGCACTCTGAACTTTTAAGTAGAAAGCAAAATGCATATAACATAATCAAGACCCAATTCCTCTAAAATTGTACCACTAAAATTTTTAACAGGACTAAGGATCCTGTTTGCTACATTCATGATGAATTAGCTTTCTCATGAATAGACCAGGCACCTCTTTTAATTCAGTCATATATTTATTTTACTTTGCTCACCTGGATCAAAGATCTATATCTTATTTGCAAGATAATGACAAAGAAGGCATTTAATAAGTCAGAAATAATCAGCATTCACTAGAAAGAGATAGTAGAAATAATAATACCACATAATAGAAAGCTTATTGAAATTTAACTATATAGGTGTAAACCCCTGATATCAACATCCATCTTATAAATTCATTCAACAAACACTGATTGATGATGCTGTGAAGAAGTCCTGCCCCAAACTGCCAGTTTCCCTCTCCCTTTACCTTCCCCTAGTAAATGGATATTCTAAGGAAGACGCCCCATTTGAGGTTTTGGAGGAAAGAAACAGGATAAAAGATTCTGTTGCCATTCAGAATTTGTCAGAATAAAAATGCCTTTCAGTAGGCTGGATTCTGTTAAGGGTTAAAATGCATTTTCCCAAGAAATAATGTTATAAATAGTATACAGATTCCTTCCTTAATCCACATATTTCTATTTGACTCTGAATTCAGTTAAACTATAGTGCTATTTCAGTTTTGAACACTAGTCTAGAAATCTGGTCACCATTTATAAAGTTATTTTCATGGGAAACTGCTTTGCCCCACCTATAAGTTGGTGGGTGCCTGCAGAGTGACATATAATGGAATTCAAGGACAATAGGATGATGGGATTCAGCACATGCTACCCCAAAATACAGCATCTTAGCATGCTGAATAATTTAAACTTAATAATTTTGAGAAAATGGCAGAAGCAAGAGGGTCTCTCTGTCCTTCCTCCCCCCTTTACCCCCAAAACAGGTCATAAGAGTTGCCCTCCCTGTACCCTGAGGAAAGGAGCATCCTGATCGCCAAGATGGAGTGACACTGAGAAGTATCAGAACGAAAAGCTCTTTTAAATTTCCCCCAGTTTATTACCCTTAGCTCATACCCTTTGCCCCATCATAATTCTCCATGACTGTTCTCCCTTCATCAAGCCTAGCATAAAAACATCAGGTTTAACTATTTCTTTGTGTCTTCATTTCCTTATGAAGGCTCTGTAAAATTTACATTCTATAAATTAGTATGCTTCTCTCCTATTAATCTGTCTTTGTCAGTTTAATTTTCAGACACAAGCAGGGATCCTAAGAGGATTGAGGAAAACTTTTTCCTACCCTAAAGTAACAATTACAATAAAAAAGTACTATTCTTATGATTCTGGAGAAAAAGACAAGAAAAATTGGAGAAGACAGTCAACTGGCTGAATGAAAAGAAAGACATATCTCAAAAATAGAAGTTCATATGTATCATATTCAATATACTTCGGCAATGGTTAGGAAAAAGAAACAAGGCAGGAATGGTACAAATGTTGATGTTAACTTAGGTCCAGTTGATAGTGTGCTAATACTTGATTTTTCAGTCAGGTTGTGATAATAACCATAATGCAAAACATATTTTACTGTGCGATAAATGTTGCAGATAATATGTTTCACAGTTACTTCAAACTAAAAATAATTTTACCTTTGGACTTTGGTATAACAATCAGTATTGATAATACAATAATTCTCATTGAGTAATTATTCATATCAGGCACTGCACCAGTTCAATAGTTAAGGTCCCCTAAAATGTTGGTATCATTCCATTTTATAGGAACATGAAGTGCAGACAAGTTAACTTGCCTAATATTACAAAGCTAGTAAGAGGCAGGATTGGGTTTCAGATCAAGGGCTGGGATTCAAATGTAGCCCAGACTGAAACTTTTAAGTACTATGCTGAATTGATCTTTAGTAAGTTTACTTCAATACTGTGAGAAAACCAGTAAAATATTAGTAACTGCCAAAGCACGAACATCTCTAGACTATGATGGAAACCTGGTTAAAGTTAATTCTTTTGGAAAACCTAGGAGTTTACTAAAAAAAAAAAAAACCTCTAAAATAAAAACATCCTTCACATCCTCAAATCTGAAAATCACATGGTATGCATGAAGCTATTTAGAGATTTTAGTATCAAAGAAAAAGGCAATAAGGAGAATTCCCAAATGGCTTAAAAGTACTGAACTATGTAAAAGCAAAGACAGAATTACTGTATGTTTCACAACTCTAGGAGAGAATTAAGCCCTAATGCACTATATATCCACTGTATGTAATGAACTAACTTCTCTTTTATGAATCTAGAATGGCAACATCTTCACAGGAGCTTGAAAAAACAGCCACACAAATCACTTCTTGTTCTGTGGTTTGGATCAGGAATCCTGGTTGAGAAAGGAAGGTTTTTTTTTTTTTTTTTTTTTTATTAAGGGGAAAGTAATTGAGTTTTATTTATTTTTATTTTTAAAGTTTTTATTCAAATTCAGTTAACATACACTGTAATATTAGTTTCAGGTGTACAATATACTGATCCAACACATCCATACAACACCTGGTGCTCATCACAAGTGCGCTCCTTAATCCCCATCACCCATTTCACCCTTCCACCCACGTACCTCCCCTCTGGTAACCATCAGTTTCTTCTCTATAGTTAAGAGCCTGTTTCTTGGTTTGCCTCTCTACCCCTCCCCCTACCCTTTGCTCATTTGTTTTGTTTCTTAAATTCCATATATGAGTGAAATCATCTGGTATTTATCTTTCTCTGACTTATTTCACTTAGCATAATACTCTCTAGCACCATCTATGTCATCGCACATGGCAAGATTTTTATGGCTAAGTAATATTCCATTGTGTATATATATATATATATATATATATATATATATACACACACACACACACACACACACACACCACATCTTCCATATCCATTCATCAGTGGATGGACATCTGGGCTGTTTCCATAATTTGGCCATTGCAGATTATGCTGCTATAAACATTGAGGTTCATGTATGCCTTTGAATTAGTATTTTTGTATTCTTTGGGTAAATATCTAGTAGTGCTTTTGAAAGGAGGAAAAAAGGTAAGCAGAGAAAACTGATAAATTCCATTTGCTGAAATCTAGGTTATGCATTCATTTCAATACCCAAATGCATGTTTGTGTGTACAAGCAAAGAAAATTTACATTGTTGGTAGTCAAGAAGATATTTATCTGAATGTTTAAAAATTAGACCAGGATTGGTGGTAAACCAAACCTGTCTGTAAAGCTATGAGTATGAACCAAAGCAGGATATGACCATGAGCTATTCTGAATTCATTAAACCTATGTAGTTTATTGGAAGCTGTGCAAGCATGCATTGATATTATCTCCCATATAGAAGAGACAATTGGGTTAAGAAAGAAGAGAAATGGAGACAGAATGCTGGCTGTGCTACATAAGGGCACACGAAGAAAAAGAAGGATGAGCATCAGCCCAGTGAAGAGTAAAATTCACTTTGATATCAATTTCCCTCACTATTGGATAGGAACAATAAAAACAAAAAAGAGCATTGGAAATTTATATGTTGATCCTTCTTTTGACTTGCCTGCCAATACTCCCTTTGTATCTTGGTAATCGATGAAGAAGCTTTAATCAGAGGTGTATGTACAACTTATTTATCACTCAATAACACTAGATTCTGACTTCAGTTTTGTTTAAAGCTAACTAAGGAATACTTCCTACTGGCTTAACAATAAACCTCAGCTTTCTATATTTTTTTGTGTACCAATTCTGATTCCCATATGAATTCCCATCTGAATTTATGAGAGCATGATTTTTTATAGACTTTAGTTCCCAGTATTTTTCAAACAGGATGTCAAGGGAACTGATTGGGGTCACAGAGAATAAAGCTATCCTGCTCTAAGTAAACTTTAGGTTCCAAAAACAGGGAAAGTCAATTCTACAGTTTGAGACTCTTCTCTCCTATAACATCCGAGGTCAGTAAGGATTTAGAGTTGTAGAGATTGGAGTAACATATTATTTGAGCCCACATTCAAGAAAAATTAGGCTGCTATCCCTGTTACTTATTTATTTAAAAAATGGAATATCAGAGTATACTGTAGGAATAGTCAGGCAGAGTAGAATTAAAATGTTTTAGAAGTACTGACTTAGATTACTATATACTTTTGGAAATGAGAAAAATGCATGCAAATGTTAGAGACATAAGACACATATATAATGGGATATTTGAAACTGGGTTCTAACTCATGATCTGGTCAATATGTGTTTAATAAATGCTCACTGTATGCTAGATGGGGGAAAGGAGTAAAATCCAAAAGGAGCTAAGTCAATGTCTTTACCCAACCAAGTTTCACAACCTAATTAACAGAGTGAATGCTATTATAAATATACCCATTAGGGAATAATTAAATGTCATTCATTCAATCACTCACTCAGCCACACTTACTGAATATCTACTGTTTGCCTCAAAATGATCTAGCCTCTGACTTACAGCTTTCAAAAAAAAAAAAAAAAGCGCAACCTCTGGTCTCTAGGAGCTCACGATGCAATAGATAAAAACAGTTAAGTAAACATATAATTACAACACATCATGATAAATGCAGTTATAGAAGTTAGTACAAACTGCTATGGGGATATGCATGAGATGCTCCTAACTCAGATGGGGGTAGGAGTTGGACGGAGATTATCAGGAAAGGCTTCCTGGAGCTGGGATATATGAGCAGAATTTTAAGGGACAATTACAATTTAGTTAGGTGAAGAAAAGAGGAAAAAAATCAGAGGAAAAGGCAAGCGTAATTCACAGATATGAGGGACCCTGGCAACTGGGAAATGGCAAAAAAAGTGTGGCTGAAGCTAATTTTAACCATGATAGGGGGTGGTAAGAGGAATAGTTAATGAGTTAAGTAAGGGCCAATTCCTAAGGGTTATGGAGAGCCACTGAAAGACATTAAATAGGGGAATGGCATGATTACATTAACATTTTAACAAGTTCATTCTGGTGAGCAATGTAAAGATAAATAAGAGATAGTCATGGAATAAATGATGAGGGTAGAGAAACTGGTTTGGAGATTAATCTAGTAATCCAGATGAGAAATCCAACTAAATCATTGAAAGTCATTCTAGAGAGAAGGGCATAGATTCTAGAGATACAAAAAGGCAGAATCTATAGGACTTAGGTTATGTGGTCATAAGGGATACAAGATAACACCCAGATTTCCAGTCTGAGCCATTGCATAGTGTTATATATTGAAATAGTGCATGAAGAAACAAATTTGGGGGCTGAGTTATGTTCAAGATGCTTATAACTTCAGAGAGAGATGTGGGCTGTAGACAGTTGATCCCAAGGTAGTTACCAAATAGTGACAGTGATATGTGACAGTAATATATGTGAAGCTCCTAGAATTATCCTTGACCAAAGTAAATGCTATATAAATAGAAGTAATAATGATGAATGGTGATGATCATAATTATAACAATAGTTGATTATGAAAACTTTTTGTGGTGATAAAAATGTTGTAGTTGTATATCTATGCTTTCTAATACAAGAGCCACTAGCCAAATTGACTACTGAGCACTTGAAATGTGGCTGTTGCAAATAAGAAACTAAATTTTAAATTGAATTAATTTTAATGAATTTAAATTTAAAGCCACATGTGGCTACTGGCTATTGTGCTGGACAATGCAGATATATAGTGAGAAATGAAACGAGAATCTGAGAGTGAATCAAGTTGATCATCAACATGTAAGGAACGGTAGTAAAATAGTCAAATAGGCAGGAGGAAAAGCAGTATAGAGTAATACTGCCTATAAGCACAGTTGAAATTCCTTTCAGAGGATGACTAGGGGTAAGTAGGAGTTTTCTGGAGAAAGGTAGAATGGAGCTATGAAGTGTAGGAGGGCATTTCAGAAAGACAAAATAGCACAAATAATGGCCAACAAGAAAGAAGGAATATAATATAACAAGAAGGTCCCCTTGACTAGTTGGTAGGTACATGAAAGGGAATAAATGGCCAATTGTCCTTGTTTGACAGGGCCTGAGGGGTTTCCTGGAGTACAGAACTTTCAGTTTTAAACCAAAATAGTCCTAGGAGGTGGTGCTTTCAGTGATAAAATCAGGAAAAGTCCTGGGCAAACTGGGAGGAGTTGGTCACTAGAAAATAATACTAGATAAATAGCGGCTGGCCAAAGTATAAAGGATGTTGGGAGAGAGGCAGAAAGGCATTTACTCTTGATACAACAGCTCAGAGGTAGGCTATTATAGCTTTTTTGATTAGATAACTGATGGGAATTAAAGTAGTACTTGGGAAGATTAGTCTGATTTAAGAAGAAAGAGGAACTATCAAAGAGAATCCAATTGTTTAGCTAATGTAATAATCCAAGTCTGAGGTGACTAGAGCTTACACAACCAAGGAGAAGAAAAATAAATTAATGCTTACTATGTCCCAGGGACTCTACTGATTTTACATAAATTACAATTCTCCCTGAAACCCAGATGTAGAAACTTTATACACTTTAGAAAAGTTGATTGATGATTTAAGTATTCACTCCCCATTTCCTAAATATTTTTTGAGTGCCTTCTACAGAAGTTGCCAAATTCATTGTTTTTTGAAAGTCAGGATTTGAAAGTGGATCTGGCTACAAGTTCATTGTATGTATTAGAAGGATTAAAAGGAGATAATTCTTTCTCAAAGATATGCATAGCCTCCATCTTAGTTTTAAGACACTTAAAAAACTTACTAAACCTGTTATCCATGCTTTAATATTTCCTCGTCTTAAACTTTAAAATTCTCATGACTTATTTTCATTGATGACCTCTTTTGTATTTCAAATGATCAGAGTAGATGAGGTAGTATATAAGGATAAGCAGAAATTCACTAGTGTCAACTACAATACTTTGTTTAAAAAATCTTTTTATTATGGAAATTTAAAAATGTATGTCCAAGTAGACAGAAGTACCTATCATCTTTTTTTTAAAAAATGTCAATCAATTCTTTTCAATTCTTTTCCAAGAAGGTTTTGATTAGATAGATTTATCAAATATTCCTGTCAAATGTGCTTTTCCATTACCTTTATGGCTGGTCACTTATTTGGATGTAAGAGAAAAGTATGTAATTAATTAATTAATTAATCAATTTATGTTTAGAGATGGAGAGAGAGGTGGAGAGTGGGGCAGAGGGAGAGGGATTGAGAGAATCTTAAGCAGGCTCTATGCCCAGTGCTGAGCCCGACATGGGGCTCGATCTCACAACCCTGAGATCATGACCTGAGCCAAAATCGAGAGTTGGACGCTCAACCAATTGAAATACACAGGTGCCCCCTTAATTTTCTTATTTTGACCCAAACAATTTATATACTGTAATTCCTTTTTAAAGGTTCAAAAGTGAAGTAGGAGTTAGGAAACTTTGGTAAGCAGCGGTTGTAGTGTTTTTAAAAGATTCCATTTCTAACAGATTTCTTCACATTATCTCCAAATTCCCAACTATTATATACAAACAGAATGAAAACAGTAAACATAAGAGTGACAGGGAAGAGTGGAGCACCACAGAAAACTATACTGAAATAAATACTAAATTGATTATTAATACATTTTCTAAGTGAGATTTTGTGAAGTAGAAAATATTAGGTGATCATTTCACAGTGTTGAATCTTTATTTTATTTTATTAGTTTCTTCCAATCTAAATAGTTTGTAGTCCTGTTAGTGGTTCAAAAATGGCCCTATTTTTTTTTAATTTTAATTTTTTTTTTTAAGATTTTATTTATTTATTTGACAGAGAGAGACACAGCGAGAAAGGGAACACAAGCAGGGGGAGTGGGAGAGGGAGAAGCAGGCTTCCTGCTGATCAGGGAGCCTGACGTGGGGCTCGATCCCAGGACCCTGGGATCATGACCTGAGCCGTGAAGGCAGATGCTTAATGACTAAGCCACCCAGGCGCCCCCTATTTTTTTTTTAAAGAGGAAATGTTGCTGTATTTAAAATCCAGTTTTCTTCGTTCCCTTCCATCTTTCCTTCCTCCGTTGAATATGCAGATGTACTATCTGCAATTCAACTGAAGTTTCCATTTGCTGAGGCTCCAAACTATCAGTCAGCCAAGGTTTGTTTAGATCAGAATTGGTGTTCTAAAAGTGTGTTGGGTTCAAAGGGCAACTGTTTTGCATGCTACAACTTAAAAATGCCACCGTTTCTTTAGGTAGCTAAAAGTTTTCAAGCATTAAAATAAAAATAAAATTGGGGCGCCTGGGTGGCTCAGTCAGTTAAGCATCTGCCTTCGGCTCAGGTCATGATCCCAGGGTCCTGGGATGGAGCCCCGCATCGGGATCTCCAATCAGCAGGGAGCCTGCTTCTCCCTCTCCTTCTGCCTCTGTCCCTACCCCTGCTTGTTCTCTCTCTCTCTCTCTCAAAATAAATAAATAAAATCTTAAAAAAATAAATAAAATTAAATTTTGGTCTCTGTCCACTCAACAGTAAAAATCAATTTAACTTCAAAATCTCAAATTATCTAAATCAACCTTGCTACTAAAAAATCTAAGACATTAAAGAAAAGGTTTTAAAGGCTTCAATGTTTATTTTTTTTACTGTTACAAATCATAAAAAGATTTATATCTAGTGTATATTTCAGCTTTTCAAATAAGTCAGAAAGAGCACTACAAGGAGATAGTACTAATTCTGGCTTTTGTCTAAACTAAGTGAATTCTGAAGCAATTTTTTCAAAGGATCTTAAAAAATGAACACTGCTGGAACAATACTGGAGCAAAGCTGAGATTAGTTGGGAATTTGAAAGGTGAGTTCTTTTTTTACTTGACTTGAGGGGATGAACAATCATGTACAACCTGTGACACTGATCTCATTATATTCATGATATTCTACGCATTCTAAATGTGAAGCCAATTCCAAAGGTCAAGACATAGCTAGCAGATTATAATTACATTTAAAGAAGAAATAGTAGGTGTTCAATATATATTTATTGAATGACTAAATATAAGAAAAATAAGAATAATAAATTACAAGAGGAAGGTCTTTCTACTATTTCCTTGAATTAAAGCTTTGTATCTTATAGATACATATCTAAATCCTCTCATAAGATAAAATAAAAAACTATATGATCAGCCTGAACCAGGTAAATATATACTGTGAAAATATAAGACTATTGCATGCCATGCAGAGCTGATGACTTTTAATAACTCCTGAATAGCAGAAGGTGTGGTATTTAAGAAAAAACAATTTTCTGACACTCATTTGGAAGCTTTATGACTTAAGGCAAGATATCTAACCTCTTTGAGCTCATTTTCCTGGTTTGTAAAATCAGGATGACGATAATGTCTTCTCTAAATAGCTGTAGTGAAGACTAATTGAAATAAGATCAATGAGATGTCAAACACAGAGCCTGTCACATAGTGAGTGAATTGTAATTTTTACAAAGGGGCAATCAACTACATGGATTAATATTTGCTGAGCAGTATCAGTCAGGTGAGGTTAGAAATTATCTTGTTCTTGAACAACTTATGGATAGACTCATTTTTGAACATGGCTTATTTTTTGGTCTTATGAATGTCACAGAAGATAGTGACATGAAATTGATAAAGCCAATGTGCTACATTAGGTACTGGAGAATTTATTCCTTTAGTAGGAAGGTCAGTAAAGATGGTATAAATGTGAGGGAAAGAAGAGACTGAGTCATGGAAAGTTTGGCTACCTCCACTGATGCTATAAAATAAAAAATACACTTAACCAACAGTCCCATCAAGAGGCTTCCATATGAAAAATTGAAACATGAGGACATTTCTTGAAATTCTAATTATTAAGACTCATAGTCTAAAATTTTATAAAATAATTGTTTACCAATTTAAGATGAAATAGAAAAAATTATGGAAGGTTATTCTGTCTGGAGGGTTATCATGAATATTAGAGCCCTAAGCAGTTCTTCATGGTCTTACTGGTCTTTATAGCATCATAAATTAAACATAAGTACCACCGATGAAGTCCGCAGAGATGTATCACTGGAAATATAAAAACCCTACCACAAATGACAAAAAGAGAAACATATTTCATGACAAATAAATAAAGCTAATGTGTCACAATAACAAATCCAGATAAAGCCAGAGTTCATTTAAGAGCCGAGTGCTATGGAGCAAATGCTACAGCATACACAATCCCATCCCCCCCAGAAGCCAGTTCCACATTCCAACCTGAGAACCCTCCTGCACACATGCTATCACAGAGAAAGTAATACCCTGATGGATGCTGTAGGCTGTGATTGAAGATGATGCCAATGGTAGACTTCTTATACACTCTCATGGGAAATGGAGAATTGCCTGGATGAAGTGTCAGAAAGAAATGGGTTATATATTTTTTACACTGGGAATCATAATCCTGGGGAATTAAGAAAAGACCTATGGAAAATGTGGTGATGAGATGATATTAATCTTGTCTCTCAAAAGTCTGCTGATAGCACAAGTAATTTATTTGCCTTTCATTACTTTCCTTTCCCTACAGATATATATTTCAAGAAGAAATTAATTCTCTACAAAATCAGTTTTAAGAGAAAAAAATCTAAAACAGCTGAAACTTAATCAGAATTAAGCTAACAGTACTAAATATGTGTAGAAATGTGTTTTGTCTGGAAAAAATTAGGATCTTAAAATTCATAGAATATTAAAGTCCTTTTATTTACTAGCCATATTTTGAGGCACAAATACTCTTTTCTCTTAGTTACTTAACAGTGCCCCCCTGTTTCTCTTAGTTACTTAACAGTGCCCCCTGCTAATAAAACAATTATTTTATAAAGGATATTCAAAATCTGTTAATATTTCAATGAATCTGTTTCACAAAAACAGAAACACACATATGCTATGGTTTTACATAGTAAGAATAAGAAATTAGACCCCTAAAGAGGCAAAAAAAAAACATAGTTCAAGTGTCATATAAAATATTTTGTCAAAAGAACATGAATCTCATGAGTGATTATAAAATTAATCTTCCAGATTATAAGAACCTTATAAAAATACAAATATCAAGGAAGCTATTCCCCTGAGTAACCTAATCAGTTTTTTAAAAAGGAATGAGTCTTCCCTTTTATACAAAAACAGGGGAATCATATTAACTTTTCATTTAGTAGCCAATTTGGGATGCTGTGTCTATGGTTAATGGGACAAAACTGTCACTAATTCAATGTAAATCTTCAGCTACCAGAGAGACGTACACAGGCCTACAAACCAGAATCTTTGTCTTTAGCCAATATTAACTTAATAACAAATTGCCTGGCTCAAAGGAATTTTTACAGAATTAAAGTCGTGGTAACAATCAAGTTGGCTACTCAGACTTTAACCATTTCAACATGATACAGTGACTGCCCTCCCCCCAAAAAAGTTACTCAGAAAACAGTACAGTTATTATAAAAATATAGAAAATTCCTTCTGAAACAGCTAACTTTTCCCCTTTGGTACCCTTATCCCTTCCAGCCAAGTGCAAAGTGCAAGGCAAAATAAATTAAGGCAAAAGGAAAATAAAATAAGAAAAATGGTGAGGGCGAGCATGTTGTTGACCATGTAAGATAACACGTGCAGAGTATACCTCAGATACACTATAGGTAGATGAGCACGAGGGAAGCCGAGCCTGGTTTTGCAGTGGGGAAAAGAAAACACTGTTAAAGAGGAAATGATAGCATAGTAAGGGTCTCAGAAGATTAGATGGCTCCATCACCAACACATTTGCCAGATAATAAGAGAGCCTTATAAGCAGACACCTGAGTTTGAAATCTCAAGGTTCAAGCTATCTGAGGAGAGCCTTGTGATAAAAAAATACCTGGTTTAAAAAAAAAAAAAAATCCATGACAGAGATGACTCCCTCTGATCAGATCTGATTTTATCTTGCTGAGAAGATGCTCATTAAGGTTAATCAGAAAGCAGAACACTGGTCATTTTTCTCCTGTGGTACTACACTGATCTTCATTGGTTTAATAACACTAGCAAACTATATGTGAGGTTATTTATAAGATGAGGGCTCTACTGTACATCTTCATATTGCTTTTTAAAGAGGGCACCGAAGCCGGCTCAGTATTCTGATTCTGATGTCCTGTTCCTACTATTCCATTTGCAGTATTACTGAATCTTCATATATGTATATATATACACACATATATATGTATATATATTATGTAGTATATATGTCTATATATTAATGATACATTAATGTATGTATCAATAAAACCATAAGAGACAAAATTTGAAACACAAAACTCTTGTCCAAACCTATCTTTTATCAGAATGCTTTACTGATTTTTTAAAACAGCTGTTTTATACTCAAAAATATATTTAATCTTCATGCTTTGAACTGATAATTTTCTGGCCTGTTCTTACTTTCTAGGTTGTCATACTGCCATGTTTAATTCTCTGACCTCTTCTTTCATTAGGTTGTTACAATGCCAGGTGAATTAAATTAAGTATGCATTCTCTAGTTACAAATTCTTCATGAAGTTACAAAACACAAAGGTAGGGTGGGGAAATGAAGATACAGAAGATGGCACAGTGGAGGAAGCAGAAATGCCCTTATTATCTCTAGACATATGCTTCTAGGCAGAACAATCTGAAACCATCCCCCCAAAATGAGCAGCTCTTCTTTCCTCAAGCTCTAAAATGAAGATAATTTTACAAAGCCTCTATTATAATCACTTCTCTGTCATTGTCGTTTTGCACACTAGCTCATTATAGCAGGTCTCAGCAAACTTTTCCTGTAAATAGTCAGGTAGGAAACATTTCTGGTTTTGTGTGCCATATGGCCTTTGCTGTAACTGTTTACCTCTGCTTTTGTAGGGCAAAAGCAACCACAGATTATATGCAAATGAATGAATGTGGCTGTGTTTCAATAAAACTTTATTTTTGGACACTGAAATTTGAACTTCATATGCTTTTTACATGTTGTGAAATTTTGGTTCTCCCCCTATTCTTTTGGTCTCCCTCTATCATTTAAAAATGTAAAAACCATTCCTAGCTTGTGGGCCCACAAAAGAGAAACAGGATTTGGCCCAGGAGCTATAGTTTGCTGACCCCGGAGTTATAGCATTAATTCGATGAATATAAAAAAGCCAAAAAAGCCCCGTAACACTTCATCAAAAATATAAGAACAGTTAGTTCAGAACTAAGACTGCAATGAAAATACTGATCTTAAAAAAATCTATAAAATTACAACTATCTAATCCATTATTTATATCTATCGCATTTCATATTAGTCTTATTTCAGCATTCAGAAAATTGTTAAACATTTAAAAATCATTCTTCAAAAGACTTATCACTTTCGGACTTGATTCAGATATTTTTCTTAAACTTATTAAAAACATAGTCTTATTTTAAGTGATAACTCCTCCCTTAACTTTTTCCACTTCAAGTAACACATCCTTTTATTTATGTTAGCATAGCAAGTACTTATAATTATCATATTCCTTTTACTTCATTGACTTTCTAATTCCTAGTTTGCTTATGTGCCAATAATCTGCTTTCATAAGTCATCTTCCCTTTTATTGTTTGTCAAAGACTTTAAAAAATTAATATATTTGGTTACCCAAAACTTAACTGTATATGTTTGTAGCTGAATAGAAATTTATTTATCACATAAACTGAGTGAAAACATAAAATTTGTGGCTTTGTGGTATTTTTGCTCCTCTCCTTTCTTTTCTTTCTACTTGTCTTTATTTCATGAGCATTTATGTTCTTTTTCTCTGAATATTTTAACACTCAAGCTTTTCAGGGCCCCATCACTCTTTAATTAACTTCAACTTTGTAAACTTACCTTGATTTATATTATCTAAATAAAGTATTAGTTTGTATTATCTTATGTTTTCCAATTCTCAACACTGTTTACACTGTTTTTCTATCTTAAGCCTAACTTTAAATATTCTTCCGACTAGATTCATGTATTTGATTATTTTTTTCTTTTTTTCAATTTAAATTCAATTAGCCAACATATAGTACATCATTAGTTTCAGATGTAGAGGTCAGTGATTCATCAGTTGCATATAACACCCAGTGCTCATCACATCACGTGTCCTCCTTAATGCCCATCACCCAGTTACCCCTTCCCCATACCCACCTCCCCTCCAGCAACTCTGTTTGTTTTCTATAGTTTAGTCTCTCATGGTTTGTCTCCCTCTCTGATTTCTTCCCAGTTTTCCCTCTTTCCTTCTATGATCCTCTGTGCTATTTCTTATATCCCACATATGAGTGAAACCATATGATAATTCTTTCTCTGACTGACTTATTTTGCTCAGCATAATACCCTCCAGTTCCATCCACATCGATGTAAAGGGTAAGATTTCATTCTTTTTGATGGCTGAGTAATATTCCATTGTGGATCTCTCTCTCTCTTATCTCACATCTTCTTAAATGTAAAGACAATTTTTTCCTTTATGTGGGATTATTTTCTAGTTATTATTCTCAACACATTATTAGTCTAAGGATTTGTAGTAACTTTTGAAGTCATTAAATTAGGCAAACTCTGCTTACAAGATGATAATTTATAAAGGCAAAAGATGATGGTTTTATTATTATTAAAATTACTAAAAACTCATGTGGGGTTCAGAATACTTCTGCTTTGTACCATGTATAGAAAATGATGACACATTCTTAATTTATAATTCAAGAATCTAACATATCCTACTTTTTGTTATAGAAGTGCCAATGTAGGATAAAGTATATTTTCATATGAGAAATAAATAAAATTTATTATTATTCTAAAAATTACATCTTAGAATATTCTATTTTATATCACTGATTATCTGTAATAAGTAAGGATGCAGGATTCTTTTCTAAAAAAATAACATATCATATAGATGAAACCAATTGAAGCATTAATGATTTAATTAAATCCTTATTCCAAACATTTGAATGATGTCTCATTTTTCCAACTATTAAATAAAATATTTAAGTACAAACCTGGTTCTGAATCTTTCATCTTATCGAATTACTTAGAAATGTTTCAATGAATTAAAAGGCACCCACAGACTTGCTCTTGTGTATAGATGCCTACAATAAATTTTCGCAAAATGGAATGGTCATTATATGCCGATTTATCTCATTTTAGAAACAAAATCTGTTTATATAGCTTATGGAACTGAGAATAACTTTATTCTGCTTCTAAGCAACAATTTTTAACATGCAAGGGTTATTTTAAGGCATTCTAGGGTAATGGGAATTAAAAGGAAGGGGAGAAACTGAACACTCAGTTATGTATTTGATATGTATCTTCTCTAAACTGAACTCTCTGCGGAAGATACAATTTGCCTTTTGATAGCTTTCCTCCCCATACTTTTCTAGTTAAAGGGAATCTTAGAATGATTTACCTAATATTCAATCTTTTTAGAAAAAAAGGTAATCAGAACAAAGTGTGACCCAGTGAAATGAAACAAAAGATGAAGACATTGGGGTTAGTTATTACATATTGTACCAGGCAGTACAGGTGTTAAAAAAAAGAAATTGAAAAGTGGCATGATATAACTTAATTTTTGAAGCACAAAACTTTTAACTTAATCCTAATCTCACACTAACTCCCTTCCATATAGACCTTAAGAAGTCTCAACTTTCTAGTCTTGGTTTAATAGGAAAAAAAAAATCACTTCTCATGATTGGTTACAGAGAGTATGACACTAAATACATTTATTAATGTTGTCTGAATCTTTTTAGGGCTTTCTAGAATAATATTCAGGTATGTTTAGACTGATTTAATCATAAAATTCATACTAATCTTTTTTGTAAGATAGTGGAATAAATTCTGGGAGTGCTTATGGTTGATCTTTCAAATTCTGTAAGAATATGCATAGAAAAGAACTGGCTCACAAGAAAGTAGAAAAATGAGATACTTGCATTAATTGTTAAATCACTCAATTTAGCAATCAGAATTTAATGATTAATACTATAAAAACAACTTTGGATTTTAGTAATCAGAAATTTAATATAGAGATAGAAATAACTATGTATGGTATATAATTAAGAACAAGCTGAGAAGCCAAGAATTATCATATCACTATTGTTTATTCTACTCTTTATAACAAAACTATTATAGCAATATGAATCAAATGTATGGCAATAATCTTGGGAGAAGTAAATCCAGGCTAGGATGGATAGATACTTTTTAAAAAGCCCCAGGAATGGGATGTCAGAGCTAAACAGAGCCAGAAATTATTTATTGCAATAATTTATCTTTTCTTCTGCCATATTTATACCATATACCATTTTAGAGATTTTATTTCCATTTCTCTTGAAAAGATATATTCAGGAGAAGGATGAAGCATTCTGAGTCTGAGCTATGGGTCACAAAAAATACTATTATTAGTATTGCCTATCTGACACATGTACAGTATTGCGTGGCTATAAGGTATTCTCCTTCAAAGTGCTGTCTTGGGTATATTAGCCTTTATCTCAAGTATTTATAAGATGTTATGACATTGAAGATGCTTACTGCCTAATTTTTTTCAACAAAAGAATCTTATAGCTATTCTCAAAGAGTTTGAGTTAAGAGAAGTCTATTAACTCAGCAAAATGTGTCTACTTGCCAGATTACTATTATGATACTCTAACATTGATCATTTTCCTTGACAAATGGAATTGAATCATCAAGGCTCTATCACTTGGATCCAGCCAATAATTTATAATCCTGCTGACAAATCCAACAAGGGGCAGAAGAAATGGTCAATGGAAAAGCTCCAAGTGAAGTCTCATGAAAAGATTCTCAGAAATTTATACAATTGTGTAAGAAACACAGATTTTGAAAAGAAAATTTTTATTTTGCATTGGAGCCATAAATTATTAAATCAACTGCAATGGGTAGTGTGGCTTAAGTGTCCTCTACCCTGCCAATTTAATCTTTATTTGATAAATGTGAGCATGAAGCTACAGCTAGGAAAGAAAGAAAGAGATAGAAAAGAGACAGAAAGTAAAAAAATGGAGATGAGAGGACAAACCAATCAGATTTGGAATTACCAGTCAGCAGAAGTTTAGGAAAAAAAAAATCACCGAGTGAAATCGTACATTTACTCTGAGAGAGTATCCTTTCACATTGCCTTCTAGGTGATCTCTGAGCTCCTCCAGCTTTCGATGGAGCTACATGTAAACATCAGAAAATGAATTGAAAAAGCAACTTGTTCTCTTTTCAGTTTTCCTTTTTCCTTTTAAAAATAAGATCATAGCGTTATACATTTCTCACTGCCTTTGGCAAACATATCAAAACATCAAAGATATTTGTATAACACAAGAATACATGCTCAATAAATCCGTGAGTAGGAAGCCAACATTTTATTTTAATTACAGCATCTCTTCTCCCCAAAGTGTTGGAGGAAATAAATACTATAACTATCCTTATAATCCCCTAGAGATTCACTTTAAAATTTTCTATTTGGTAGAAATATGGAGTAAAAATATTTAGAAATTATGAAATTTGCTTTTCCCAAACACACTTTTTGATTTAAAGCTGAAACCATATTAAAGTAAACTGACTGAACCCTAACATGTATCTTTGATCTTAAACATATACATGTGTATATACATAATCATACTGTATATACACTTAAAAATAATAAATGTACAATTATAAGTTGAAGCTCTATACAGCCAAAAGCTGAACTTAAAGATAATTAAACACACGCGCACTTGCACACACAATCCAGTTTATAGCAGATGGTGCTGCACTTATGGATGCCATTTTATTTTATTTCACTCTCAATAATTTTTAAGAAGTTATGTCACGTTTCACCTTTTCACTTGAACCTGGCTCATAATCCATAGTCTAAACAATAATGGACTTATATTCCCTTAAAGACAAAGGTAAAATATGATACCTCACAAGTAGACAGTGAGGAATGCTACTGATGTATCACTGGGATACATAAACTTATATTTTTCTGACTGAATAATTTTAACTTGCTGTGATTTTGAAACAGGCACATAATCCACACTTCCCATCCCCTCTCATTATTCTTAGTGAAAAAACATTAAAAACAAAACAAAACAAAAAATGCTACCCAGTATACAGCAGTGTTAGAGAACAGAGAAGATGGCTTGTCTGGAATAAAGGACACAAACATACAGACACACCTTCATCCATGTGCACTCATGTGCATGCACACACACAAATAAACAACAAAAAAGTAAAATTAAGAAGGCAGAAGAGGCAAGGAGAGGAAGGAGTGCAGAAATTAGTGCTTCATAAATTGTTAAATGGAAATAAATAGGAGGTGTATAAAATTTTGAATTGACTTAATATTAGGCCTCAAGGCAGTTAATGAATTTTGGGATATCCCAATGCAGTGAACTGTCTGTCATTTTGATTAACAGTTACTATTGCTGTTAGGACACATAGGATTGAGATATAAGTAGTAGTTAATCTGGGGGGAATTCCTCTGCATATTTTTAAAATTCAGCAAATTTTCTAACTTGCATTTATGGTGGCAGCATTAATAGTGATCAAGGGCTATGTCTCTGTTTCTAAAGAGTGATGACTGGCTTACCTTTTCATTGTCATTGAATGTTAGAGTATCGAGTGCCCAAGATATATTGACCAAATAGATATTTAACAACTAGCAAATGGGGCCATCAGATCAGAAATCTTAAACTTGTGTATTAGCAGATCACATACACAAATGGGCAAACATTTAGATATATATTGGTTTCCATTGATTGTTATATCAATTTTTTAACTTTAAAAAAACAAATCAAAGGGGATTAAAAGTATTTAAATACTATTAGTTATATGTGAGCCCATTATACCAGCATCATATAAAATTTCTTTCCTAATTCTTAAGATTTATATATATATATATATATATATATACATAAAATACATGTTACTAACTCATAATATTTTTCTGGAATGAACTACAAATGGTAATGACACTAACATAACATTTAGTTACTTTTTATAAAAAAAGCAAAAAGGGGAGATAATATTCTGAAAATAAATATTAGTTCTCTGTGTAACAGGAACTTAACACATAGTCAGTGACATCAATCAGAGGAACGGTTTACTCTAGAACCCCAAATTATAGGCACCTGTAATGAGACAGTTGCCCTTTCTCTTGTTTGTGGTGCCATTCAAAGCTAGTTATTTGGCAGCTTGCCTTCAGCTGGTTGCTCTATGTGTAGCTGAAACAAACAAACAAAAAATATGACCCAACAGCCAATAAAAATTTTAAAATAAAAAAAATGGGATGGTGAAAAATGGAAAAAGCCCCCTTCCTCCCACCACCCTCCAAAAAGGAAGAAGTGTAGGCTATAGACGAAATCTTGCCAAAAAAATGTTAGAAACATATTTACTTTGAGGGATCCAACTCTACTAGCAACTCCTTTGCTTTCATCCGGCCGTCTAATTTGCTACAATGAGGGAAGATGGGTAAAAAAGACAGAATAAAGAAAAAGTGAACTTAAAAAATTTTCTACACATTAGTAAGTAATACATGCAAAAACATCATTTGACTCTTTGAGGTATCTCTTAGGAAGCTGAGGAGTTAACTAACCCAGAGGCTATATGACATGCTCTGCAAATAGGCTGGTCACTAGAATTGTCCTTATTATAGCATTATTCCTGAGATTAGGAAATGGGCACTTACTTTTGGTTATCTTGGGGCCTTCTGACGTAGCAGTATCTGGAGTAGTGTTACATTTGCATTTGGTTTACGAAAAACAAAGAATTACAAATATATCTATGCAGAGAACTTTGTCTCTTTAAGTGTTATAGTGTCTATTCCATTGTAATATCAGAAAACATCAATGGTATGACAAACATGACTGTTCCCTAAGTGGAAAGATCAGTTCTAACAAGCATCATTCTTGATAGGTGACAGAGTGAAGCCCCTTTGCTTGCTGACCCAAGCACTGAGGTTGTTCAGCTGTCACTGAGATTCCCAATTAAACAATTGTGCTGCCCAACCAGAAAATTTTAATGCCAGACCAATGTTAAATACATTCACTCCCTCAAAACTTTCTTTTATTTCAGTTGAATTTTCCTCTTGGGTAAGGTAGGGGAAACTAAAAGTAAAACTACTATTTTTAAAACTGGTTTCACATCACTATATAAATGAGAAAACGAAGGTTGTCAACACAAAGTGTTCTATTACATGAGATACAAATTAGAATGTTTTTTTGTTTTTTCATAGAGCTGTAACAAGAACTAATATTTGGTCAGAGAGGAAGACAAGCAAACAAAAAAAGGTAGGGAAGAAGGGTGAGGAAATTTCAGACCAAGTGCTTTTATGCTATGGGTCCTATACATGCAGAATGATGGTCTCCATTCAGACCAACATAGGTCAAGTTAGCTGTGATGCTCCTGTTTTTTTTTGGTTTTGTTTTGTTTTTGTTTTTGTTTTTTTTGTTTTTCTAAGACAGTAGAGGAAGCATCAATGTGATAATGTGATGCCAGGTTCCAAGTGTTAAAGTCCTCAGGAAAAATAAGAAACCTGACCATGCTACAAAATTATATTTCCTGGAGGCAGGCTATACATTGTCCTATCCCTTTTAGGATCTCTCTGATAGCATATGGAGATTTCTTAGGAATAATACTGAGAAAACTGAATTTTTATTTTGAAAAAAAAAAAAGCATCTTGGTACATAAGAATTATGTCAACTTTTGGTTTTACTTGATATTTACTAATTCTTCAGCATTAACTAAACGATATACCCAAAAGATAATCACCAATTCTTATTTTTCTTAGTCAATACTTCTTGGTCTAATACTAATTACAATGGCAACACTATAAGAGAGGGCTTCGGAATGGGTAGTGAACTTATAACATCTAGTCTTTCTCTTGTGCTATTTTCTTTGATCTCAGAGAGCATACTTACATCAAAAACTATTTTCCATTTTAAGTGGAGATTCACAGTATTGTGATTATAAAGATAAATTAGATAATTTCCTATTAAAAAATAGTCTAATGCCTCATGCTGCTTTCTGGAAAACTTTGAGAAACTGAAGATTTTCAGAATTGTTATCTAGTAACAAGTGAACACCACTTTCTACATTGTCTTTTATTTCTAGAAGGCTTAAAATTACATCAATTCCAGCAACATGGGGTATCTTCTTCAAGGTTATCTGTTAATGACAAATCTAGGAACAACACCCACAGTTCCTGAGTTCCAGTTTAAAGTTGTATTCCCTTTATAGACCTGGAAATAAATGGGTTGGAAAAAAATTGATGCTTATAAGAAGATGTATATGTGTCTCTGTCTTATTTATCTGTCTCTCTTTCCATCAATGGAAGAAATTTAATGTTATTGTATTTATGGAAGAAATTTTCCCTGAACCATTTCAGTTCCAAATGCAAGTGCAAATACAGAAACTTAATGAGTTATAAGAGTCACCCGTGAACTCTAAATGTGAAAAACAGACTATAATAACAATTTATTTTTTATTTTAATACCAATTTAAACAAAGATGTTTGGGAACAGAAAGCCCATCTGTCAATGCTTGACATCAATTTTCTGTATATAAATCTGACTTTGTAAATTTGAAACTGTCATAAGACAACTTTAGAAAACCAATGTGGTTATTATCAATGCCAGAAGTGGTTGTAATTCAAGTGTTACGTGATATTTTTGTGGCTCCTGAACCAGGTATAATAGCTAATACTGAAAAACTTCAGAAAGAATTTGAAAAAGATTTGTCTCATAAACTAGAATTTGAGAACCAGAGAAAAGTAACATCAATAGATTTAGTTTAATACTCTCATTTATTCTAGTCAACCCTTAATCATCAATTATGATGGAGTAGTATAAATAAAAGAAATTCACAGCTAGTCCAAATGCCTGATTATTATTTTTCTTTGATAAGAAGTTAAAAGTAATCACAAAAGATTAGCATTTGGATGAGATAAATTACTTTACTCTTCATGATAATTATAAGATCTTCACATCATTAGCTAATTTTATCCATATTTGTCTATGAGGCTAAACATTTTGCACAAGTAACTAAGAGATGTTAAACTGCAAATGTTTTTATTACATATAGGATCACTGCAATATAAATGAAATTTGAGAATTGGATATAAAGAATTGTGGGGGTTATGATTGGTTGAGATTATTAGTTTATATATTTGAAAATTAAAATATTGCAAAACAAAAAATGTTATCACTAATAATTTTTCTACCCTGAAGAAAACATTTTATAAGTATTTCATTGTGATTTCAAAAGTTATAAATCAGGGGGTCAAAAACATTTCAACTTTCTATTCAGCCTGTCAGCTAGAATATATTTAACAAAATATCTATTAAAAATAATCTGAAAATATTGCAATGTATCACCTCTTTTGCAACCTCCTGGGAATCTTTTGTCAGAGATTAACTGCAGAGGAATCTATCCTCAAGGATTAATTACCAGGATGTGGCCTATAAAGCAGTGAAATGACTCTGCTATATGTATTTACCTTTTTTATAAGAGCTTGAATTCTAGAAGTATCATGCAACAGAAGAAACTGCCTGGATGCTAATAAAATATGGGCTGTTGATTACCTTTGATTTAGCCCAATTCTCCAAACCTGAGCTCACTGTAAAATCATTTCCACTTTTAACAAGGTAGAAAATTATCCCATCTCAGCCTCACCTCTCTGGCCAATATTAAGTAGTTGTAAATGTTATATTTGTATTAAAGGAAACATGTAGATTTTGGAGTAGAAACCCAACGTTTTATTAATTTTCAAAATAAAATATAAAACTTGAAAGAAATTTTAGGTTTGTAAAAGCCACATTAAGTCAGGTGCCCATATCACTGGGTATATGTATTCACACTTCTCTTTAGTTAATATAGATTTGTGAAAAAATTTGAGAAAAGATTGTATATTTTCTGTGTTTGAACTCAGGTCTAGAGAGGTTCAGGGGCTTTCTGGAGACATATCAATAAAAAAATGTTCAGTACTATTAAATTCTCTCTCAGGTCTTTTCATTAAACTTAGGCTCTCATTTATGGAATGACTAATACAGATCTTTCCTCTTTCTCTCATGATATATTTTATATTCATTTGAATTAAAATGGCACAGATTAAGCAAACATTTTTCCTTGTTTTTTTGCCCTAGGAATTGAATTGCTTTATTTTTAGAATTACCTAATTTACATTCAGAACTACCCTGAGAGACAAATATTTCTAACCCTATTTTATTATGCTACTTTTTTTAAAGTATGGGTATCAGTGAGAGGAAATAAAATTTTTTTCTTAGAAATTATTTATCTTTTAACCAATACCACTCAGTATATATTGGTACAGCTATAGATTGTTTCTTGTAGTCATGATTTGGAGGAGATTTTAAAAAATGTTTTACTTTAGAGCTCAAAATTTAACCATACTCTTGAAAATAAAGAAATACTTTTGGGATTGGTTAATATTTCAATTAACTATATTTCAGCTCTTTCAATAAAACTGTTGCTTCATCATAAAACAATTCAGTTTCATTTATGACTTATTAAAGCAAAGTAAAAAAGAGGGAAGAAATGAAAGTAAGATAAGTGACAATTATGTGTCAAGGAAAAATAAGTAATGCATTTCTGGAGAAAACAATATGATTATAAACTAAGCCAACAAAGGAATAGAGAAGATCAAGGAAAGAGTTGCAAAGGTTATTGAGGAAATGAGAAGTCAAAAATCAGAATCTTGGTAGCAAGTCACAGATCCACCAACCCACCTCTTCCTGAAAAAATTTTCTATCCTTAAGAAATCCTTCATTTTTAAGGATCTATTTCTCATGGTATATTAACATTTGAAATTAATTATTTATAGCTTATTATGGATTTAATTTTGATCTTTAGGTTTCAATAATAGCTTTGATTCCAAAACAATCTATACAAAATTAGACTTTTCAGCAAGTTATTTCCTGCCAGAGCTTACAATTCATGTTCTTTTTTTCCAAATTTTTTATATCCCTGAAAAGAAATTATGAAGCCCAACAATGGTGTGGTATAAGAGAAGTACTAGGCACTTTGAAATAACTTTAAGTAGTTCAGTGTATGTTATTAAGAATTATTTATTATTTGTGTATGAAACAGAAAAAATTTTATTTTAAAACTTTCATTGAAATATGATACAATTTTCTACCCAGCAAGATTAAGAATAGAATGGCTTAGCCTAGATATAAAAATGCTCTGGTATAAACACAGTTACAAAAACAAAGATCTTTATGAAGATTTGTTACAAATCTGAAAAGCAGGCAAAAGACATCTCTGTCATTACCAGACCATGTTTAAATAACAAAAATTTTTATTTTTCTGGTTTAAAAAATAATATAGATTATAAAATAACTTGCAATTCCATCCCTATGCACTATTGTTTACTATTTTTTTCTAACCACATATTTTATTTTGAGCATTTTCCATGTCATTAAATACTTCAAAAGATATGGCTTTTTGGGTTATATAAATAACTCATATATGTATGTATAAGTTATTTAACCATAGACATTAAGGTTGGTTCTAATTTTTTATGAATATGAATAATGTTATGATAAATAGTCTTGTACATAAGTCTTTGATGGCTTCTTTGATAATTTCCACTGGATAAATTTCTGGAAACTATGACTGATAAAAATGTAAGAAAAATTTTAAGGATATATCCTTATATATAATGTTCACTTGAAAGGTCACACAGATTTATATTCCTACTACTGTCAATAGGAATACTCAGGTCACTGCTCGTTATAGTATGGATGATTATAATTTAAAAATGGTTATCATTTGGACTGCAAAATTTGTATTGTTTTAAATTTTAAATAGATTTCTAGTGAGAGGATACCTGTTTTCTGACATATTTCTTTGCTGAATTTATTTCTTTTTATAAAATGGCTGTTCCTGCTCTTCAGTTATTTTATTTCTTTTTTTCCTATGAGATTAAAAGAGCTCTTGTGGGCTATCAACACTTTATCTGATAGATTTGTTGTAATTTTTTTTTTTTCCATATCAGCTCCTCTATAAGGTCCTTGAGAGCAGGGCGAAGAAGTCTGTCTATTGCTGTTTTCCCAACACCTAGCATAGTATTTGACATAATATGCACTAAAAAATATTCATTGGATAAATTTCTGAATTAATGTATTGCTTTGTTTTTAATGAAAATAGAATGAGTAGGGACAGGACAGCAGGTAATCCTGAAGTTTTGGGCAAGAAAATACATGATTAGTTTTAGAATATATATCATTTTACAATATAAAGATCTAGAGATTATGTTAGCTTGGGATATGCTCTGTACTGTACTCCTACATGAGACACGGCAGTTAATTACATGGATTTGAATCATGGCTCTATCTAATCAACTCTGAAATCAGCTGTGAAAATAATGTGGCACAGGTTATCTTTGTTCAGCTGCTTTTTGCACAAAACATGCCCCCCAAACAATTAAAAATGAATTTATAGAAAGCAAAGCTATTAAATGGAACTGAAAGGTGGTATTCTTAATTTCACTATTCCTTCTTGTTCTACAGTTCTTAATTTTCTATCTTCCTATAACTTAAATACAACTCTAGTGGATACCAAGAGAAACCAATATTCCATTTAAAAGAGATGAGTTTGATCTGAATGAGAAAGATCTTAAATGAGATTAGAACGTTTTCAGTTGATAATCTCTAACTTTATATAGTAGCATGGAATGCAAAAGCTGAATAAATAAATGTAAATTATTTTATATTAATTAGATATTAATATAATATCAGACAGAAGGGCTAAATAGAATGATAATATTTATTCAAGTCAGTGGAGAAACTTATTTCAAAGGAATGGGATTATAGGCCTACAAGGGAATTTAGAGGCTGATTAATTTAATACCAGAGTGCTACAGAAATAGAAACTGAGGTCTACTAGTTCTCAAAAAAGCTATAAAGTGGCAGACTAGGGCTGATACTCAATATTTAGTGCCTCATAGTGCAATACTTTTACATACTCAATGTTAATTTTTCAAACAACTTTGGATCCATAATTTTTAAATGTCTGCCAATAAGTCAGTCAAATACAAATGTTAAACTAGCTTCTTACATAATATCATCAAACTGAATTCATGAATATGCAAAAATAATCTGTTTTTGGTATCCATATAAATTATAGGAATCAAGGGCCTAAAAGTTCTGCATATACTTTCAGAGGTAAAATTAATACAAGCTGCTAAGTTTAATTAAATGAAGACTAAAACATTTAACTTCCAGAAGATTATTACACCATTGTTTTTAAAACTGGGAAACAGGAAATACCTAAGATATCCAAATAGGGGCTGGAAAAAAAAAAAAACACCTAAGATATCCAAATAGGGGCTGGAAAAAACTGGAAAAAAAAAGTAGAATGCCAAACAATAAGTAATAATAATGTTGCAGAAGATAATTTTTAAAAATATAAAGAAGTTCATGACATAGGAAGATGTTCATACTACTAAATGAATGAAATAGGTTAAAATATTATATAGTTTAGTAATAATAGCTAACATTTATTGAACACTTCCTATATTTCAGACACTGTGATAAGCTATTTGCATTTTCAAATTTATACCTTAAAAAAACTCTACGAGGCAAATAGTATTATTTTTCATTATAGATTAGATAAGTAACATTATAGAGGTAAAGTAACTTTCTAGTAAGTGATAAAGCTGATATTTCTCACCAGGTCTGTCAGACTCCAGAACCTGAGCTCTTAACCACTGCCTTCCCATTACTATCCATTTAAATAAAATATCTGAATTTTTAGAAAAAATAACAGGATAATATATAGCAAAATTTAGATGTTGCCATTTATTAAGGGTTGTCATACATGAACTCTTTTTTTTTCCTTTTTTCTTTTTTGCTGTAAAATGAGTACATATATTACTTTTTTAAAATTAAAAAAACACCATGCCATTTACAGACTATCTAAACTATAAAACTATTAACTCTATAGCTAATAATTTCTGGTTAACTGTATCTTCTCAGGCTAACTAATCAAAATTCATTTGCAAGTTCAGATTTCAGGATGGCAATTATACATTCACAGTTAAGTTATATTCAGCTTCAATGATGAACATGATTCTGTGAACATTCAATAATTAGAAAAGGATCAGGGGAATTCCATTTTCAATTTCTATGATATATAAAGGCAGATGAATGAACAAACAGAAATTAATGTATAATGCTGCATACTTGCAGAATGTCACAGAATAACCATTTAAAATAATTTGTAAATTCAAAATTAATAGCTAAAATATACTGTTATTATCTAATTCCAGTTTTTTCAAAATATGAAATATTTTACCATACTGGGTAGTACCTTTCTCATTAGAAAAGGATATAAGAGAACTGTCCTTTATTTGAAGCCTCAAAAATCTGTTTTGCTATGAAGCCAGAGTAAATAGCAAAACATACATGTTACAGAGGAGAAAGTAGGCAATAATGAATAAGAATCAGTTATATCTATAGGTGCCAGGCATTTAATGAAAATAAAGAAAAGAGCTTGGTGGGTATACAGAATGCTAGGTGAGTATTTATATATGTCAGTATTAGCCCAATAATGTCAATCTGATTTTTTTAGGAAAAGCTGAAAATTTATATTTTTATTTAAAAATCTCACCAAGTTTAAGTGTTCCAACCTAATTAAAAAAAAAGAGTCACCCCCAATTATATCCCTAATACATGATCTTCCAACAACTATGCTATGACTTAAAAGAGGGCTCTCTGTGTATTTATTAGGACAGGATATCCTGGGGAGAAATCAATTGGTACCCAAATACAGAAGTAGCATCACATTGGAAATGAGTAGAGTTAGCCAGAAATTACAAGTTCTGGTTATGTGTCTTCAAAAGACTCTTAAAGTCTTCTCTCATTTTGAATCAGGGAGAAGAAACTCTGTTCCCTGCCCTAGAATTAATCTGGATCACAGAGTCGGGGTGAATCATTTGTAATGCTTGAGCATGGTACTGGTGGTCATTTACATAAAAAAAAGCAATCTCTGGACTGAGAATACCACCATAACACTGTCTCAACGGAAGATAAGATTCAGCATACATAATTTTGACCTAGGATATTTTCAAGAAACATAAGCCAGTTTACCCATTTTATTGTACTAGTGACAATTTAAGTATGGTCCATGGACCCACGAAGGTCCTCAAGACCTTTTCAGGGGTCCACAAGGTCAAATCATTTCAACAATAGTACTAAAACATTATTTTCCTTTTTCACTAAATTGACATTTGCACTGATGGTACAAAAGCAATGGTGGGTTGGTATCTTAGTGCAAATCAAGACAGTGGATCCAAACAGTATGAATAGTCATTGTACTATTCACTACTATGTACTAATAGTTAAAAAAAACCAAAACTAACAGTTTCAAAAATGAAAAGCTAGTTTCATTTAATCTTGTCTTCAGTGAAATCATGAATACTAATTTAATTAAAACTTGTCCCTTGAGTACGACAAAATGGAAAGTATGAATAAAATACTTCCATTGAATACCAAAGGATGATGGTTTTCTCAAGGAAAAGCACTTCTGCAGTTGAGGTGTAAGCTGAACTAACCAGGTTTTGCACAGAACATTATTTTTACTTGAAGGAATGAAACAATGATGGACAAACTATGATTATCCAGACTCAGATGTTTGGTAGACATTTTCTCAAAATTGAATGAAATAAGCCTGCCAATTTAAGGAAAACAGACAAAATTTATTGCTTTTTTTTTTTTTTTTGCCAAGGATAAAATTTTAAATTTTAAGAAAAAATTAGAATTGTAGAAAACATATATCACCATGAACTTGAGAGCTTCCAATGCTTGCAAGGCTTTTTTTGATCAGCATGGTGGTTATAGCAATGAAAATAAATTTTTAGTATAATATAATGAAATATGTCAACATTTGGAAGAACTTATATTTTCTAAGTGACCAACAAATATATTCCAAAATCATGCCCGGGTATAAGATCCATTCAAAGTTCAAGATGGACCAACAAATTTTAATATATCAGAGTGTAGTATAGTCCGTGAGAGGGTTTTAGATTTCATACTTCAACTAACTTTTAATAAACTATCAATTGTAAATTTTTGGTGTAGTGTCAAAAGAATATCCAGGACTATGTGAAAATGCTAGTCCTTTCTTTTCTAACTACATAACTGTGTGAAGCTGAATTTGTTTTCTGTTTTTTCATATTCTTCAACCAAAACATATCACAACAGACTAAAGTACAGAAGCAGATGTAAGAATCCAGCTATCTTCTATTAAACCAGACATTAAAATATATTTGAGAAATATAAAACAATGCCATCCTTTTCCAACTTTTGTTTTCTGTTTTGGAAAATATTATTTTCATTACAATGTTGTTTATGTTAACATATAAAGGCTTTATTATTCTTATTTTGAAGCAAATAAATAAACATTAAAAAAATTTCTAGATATAACACACATAAACAGAAGCTATTTGGAGTCCTTAATTTTTAAGTGGTCCTGAGACCATTAAGTTTGAGAACTGCCAGATTTGACCCATAATGTTGAGACTATTATTACTCAATATTCCCCAAATGGGGCAATTAACTTTGCACAAAAGAAAACTTACATTTTTATGTCCAGAGAATGTACTATTGATATCACTAATTCTGTGCTTTTCAAATATTTTGGCACTTTTCCACTCTACATATACAACCATAAATTTTTATAATGTCATTAACAGTTGAACAGATTTTGATATACCAATGTTGATATAATTTCAGACAAAAGCAAAAGAAACTTAGTATTTAAAGTAGTCTTACTGATTTTGTTTAGGTTCTTCAAAATAGTAGAAAATAATTTGTGGGGTCCACTTAGCATTTTGATCTAGGCTAGAATTTTAACAACTTCATAAAATTCTCCAGAGACCTGGGAGCCTCAGGTTTAGAACCAATGAAACTAACCATACACATAATCACTCTGGTGTGCACAAAGGAAAATGGTGACACTGTGCAATAGTTTGTACAAACTATGACTAAGAAAAAATCTCAAGGGAATATGTAAAGAAAATCACACCGCTTTTCAGACATACACATTAAAAACTGTGAAAATCATTTATTCTTTATCCAGAGTAATCTAAATTCATTTTCTCAAAGGAAAATAATAGAAACCTAGAGTGAAGTCATAATTCTGCATTTTGTTTGAATTAAGATTAGACATTAGTGTATTAATTAACATACCCTTCATATTAAGATATTTCAGTACATATAGTTTTTAATAATTCCATAACCTTTAGTTTTATATAGATAGTATTTATATTTTCTTCCTAAAGAAAAAAAATAACTTGCTGGTTAATCTGGGTACAATTCTATTCTAATCTTTAAGGTATAGAGAATATGTGGCAATAGACTACATTTAGTTTTTAAGCCAAACTAGATGCTTAATGAATCAAAAGATAATTAAATTGGTCTTTAAAAATTATTCCCTATTTTAACAACATCTATTGGGAATGGTGAATTGATTGAAAGTTTTTTTTTTTTCTTTTTTGCTCTGGTCATTATTCTCTACTCATGCCTCTTGATTTCAAATAGAGATGCTGCTACCTTTTATAATTGAAAAATCAACATTCATTTAAGTTGTGAATCATGCTCACTTTATAAGAGAATTTATCTGTTATAGAATTATTCTTTTAGCAAACAATTTTTGGGATATTATCACCGTGTTAGAATCTGAGTCTTCTAGATATTGCTAACTATTATTTAAATGGAATCTACATACTATTTGACTTTTTTGGCTAAGCCACTCTTTTACTTAGGGCAATATAAGATTAAAATTCCAAGTTTTTCTTCAAAGATACTTCACAGTTTCATAAAGCAAGTAGAGTGAAATCATTTGTCATTTCAGTCAGGTTTCATTAAAAGAAAATAACTGGTAAAAAGAGAAAAGATTTTTTCCCCACATACAATAAAATATTACATCATTTCGGCACAACAAATAAATATTGTTGGAGACAATGCCATTTAATAGATTGTTTAGAAAAGTTGGTTGTCTTCATTAGATTGCATATTAAAAAAGAAATCCAAATGGTGTATTTTATAGATCTTGTTCTCACTATAGCTGGTAATCTTAAAGAGTAAAAGGACAGTCTAGGCTATTACACTGTAGTAAACATATAAAATGTGAACCCAAAATAATGTTTAATATTATAGTTGTTGACTTAAAAAAAATAGAGGCACAGAGGTAAAAGAACAGGAAGTCTTTTAGCTTAAATACTGCCCAGTTGATAAAAAGCTACAGAGGGAAAGTGCTTCTGATGGTTATTCCCAGAGTATTCTGTACTCTTGGTGATAAATCATGGCACTTATACTTTATTGTAATTTGTAGTTGCCTATTTTGTCTTTGTAATGGCAAGAACAATGTCTACTGCTCACCACTGCTTTCCCAGCACGAGGCAAAGACTATTTAATAAATCAATAACCCTGTTGGAGAGGCAAGGACTGCATTTCTTTACAGACACGAAGCTCAGAAAAGTTGAGCAACTTGCTTAAGTTAGTGTGGTTACTAAGCAGAGAAGCCAGCATCTGAATCCATGTCTTCTATTATCAAGTCAAGTGTTCTTTCTACTGATGACCATTCAAGACCATATTGTATTTCTGATGAAAAGAAAATACATTTGCACATATATTTCTGCATATGACAGACTGCATGTCTAATCTGAAAGGTAAAAGAGGGACCTCTGTGGGGTTTGGCTGACTATTAGGTACTAAATTATAAATATCAGCACCAAGATGCAGTAACAGTAACAATATCAAACTCACTACTGTTGTGATTTTATGCAGCATACCATTCCTGGGATGTCTCATACGTATCTCAGATTGAATACATTCAAAACCAAAATGTATTAACTCCTTTCTCTTACCCTAAAATGAGTTTCTTCTCTTATTATTCCTTAATATAGTTAATAATATCACCCTTTACCCATATCTCAAATTAGAAGCCTGGCATTCTAACTTTTCTGCCCTACATTTTTATGCTACAAAATTAAAATAAACAATTCATCTAGAATAGATTTAAGTGCTAAAACCTATAGCCTTGCAATCTGACTTAGTAGGGAAAGGCAAAAAAACTATATTTAAAATAAAAAGGAAGTAATATCTGAAGTTGGATTATGAAGTCACTGAATTAGACTTTTCATGTAGTAACGAAGTTTTAGTCTGAGAGTTCTTGACTGGTGATAACTGGTTGGTGACAACTGTGTTTAAAGTGGTCATTATTGCTGAATATAATTCTCAAAACCTCCACCCAACAGAAAAGCTTTTGTTTTTTATTCATCCTTCATATCCCAGGTGAAATGTTCTCCTTAGAGAGGACTTCTCTGATAATCCTACCTAAGTAAGGTTTCTCTCCTATTTTCTATCAGTATAACTTGTTCATTTCTGCTTAGCATGAATCTCTTTATAATTAAGTTATGGTGAAATTATAATTATTAGAATAATTTATGTTTACCTACCTATTTATTTTAATATACCATCAACTAAACTGTAAACTCCATGAGGGCAGAGATTGTATCTGTCACTGATATAAAAGCACATATAAGAATATTAAGTTTAGGTTTAATTAAGCACTTTTATAATTTGAGACTTTCAATAGATTAATTTGACTTTCTTCACTCCTTCTAAAAAAAATCAATATTCAAACTAGTTTTTTATTACATTAGTATTCTGGTTCAGCCTTAGAAGTTTAATTTTAAAATTACACTGAAGTACTAATTTTATCTTTGAGGTATATATTCTGGTGCAGGTAAAAATTATCTAAAAGGAAAAGAACCTTATTCCTAGGTAAAAATAAAGAAAAAAAATCCTAGGGGAAAAAAATAGGTATCCAAATACACTGCTTTATTTGAATTCATTGTTATTTTGAATGCCGAAGCAGTAACTAAGGAAAAAATATTAAGACAAGCTATTTGTTCTCCTAAAGTTTCGTAATGAGCAAATTAACTTAATAGATGTTAATATTTTTATTTTTAGGATTTCACTTTAGAAAATTTGGAATGCCAAGTTATTTTAGAATTGCTTTTAATATTCCTTTTGTAATTAGAATGTAATTACAAAGTTTTAAAAAGGCTCAAGATCTACTGTGTTTAATTAAATTTAGCTTAGATATTTATGTTCACAGTATATTATTAAGGAAAAGAATACTGCACCTTGAATAGTCCCACATTCCTAACATTTGGGTCTTAATATTTGGAGAATGATTAAACATTTATAGTGGACTAAACTTTTAGCTTTATTTCCCAGACTTCAGAAATGAGTATAGCTTGTATAGTTGGGATTGAATGTAAACAATAAATTCTTTTGTTTTAAAAATCTTAAAGACATGAATAAGATTCTTCTAACCAATTCAAGTCTTAGAACTCCATGTTTTCATTCAGTTGAAGATACAGCTGAATGGCACCTGAATGGCATTAACATATATTTTGTCTAGAATATTCTTATAGTTTTTCTTCATTGAAGATTTAGAACCATAATTTTTTTAAACTATAAAATTAATATTGGTTATATTTGACACAAATCCAAAAGTGATGATATACAACAGTAACACTGTGAGGACTTTCCTGAGAAGGTTGTACCACGGTATGTAAAAGCAACTGTACTACACATATGAAGAACTGCTTGGGATTAACTTCTAAGTTAAGTCCAGTTTTAACATTCTAAAACTCATGAAAAAGTTGGAATTGAGGAAGACAGCCAAATAAGTTGTAAATTTGATGACAGAGAAGAACCCATAGTTTGAAAAATTACCTGCAGATCCCCTGAATAAATTTAGTGTACAGCTGATATCTAATACCATATCTTATTAAATAAGAAGGAATGTTACTGTTAATCTTTTGATGCCAATGTTGGATCCATCATATAGAAAACTTGAAAGCACAAATGACTAACTTAACCAGGAAAGGGACATTCCAGAAGAAAGCAGTTACAGCCATTATTAAGTCTGCTACTTAATTTATCATATACATGAAGATATGAGGCAGCAAATAAATGTCTAATCCTTTTTTCCTCCCACATATGATTCAGTACTTGGGAAAAATTATAAGAAATAAATACTAAAAAACTTCCTTCCTCCCCCAAAGGTTGGCATTAAAACTTTCTTTCTAATCAATTTAGATTTGTTTCCAAATACTAGGCAGCAACATTCCAAGTTGAATATGTTTGAAAAAATTTGGAATGATACTAGAGCAGGGAGCTACCCCAGCCTGGACAAGCTAAAAAAAAATTCTTTTGGTGACATTTTTTTATTTTGTTAATCTTACTTTTTATTGGCCAGAAATGCATTCATCCTTTGCATAAACAAATAACTTCACATCTATACTGATGAGTAGCTAAAAAATAACAAGTCTAAAACAAAGAAACAGGGAGCTACAGAAAGTAATACCTGTAGCTGTGATGTAGGAGTAGACATTTTACATGAAATTTCTATTGTCCTACTGTTGGCCTAATTTGACAATCTGTGAAACAGTAAGTGTCAATTATTTTATAGTCCATTCATTTTTCATTGCATTATCTTGCATGCAATCCAACCTTGACAAGCAGAGGGAAATATTGGTTAAATTTCCCAGACTCGTATAGTAGAACAAATTTAAGGTGCCAAGGAACTGTACTTACTTTTGGTGTTGGGCAGGAAGCTGTAGAAAGGCGAGATGTAGCCTGAGCACGAGGCGATTCTGAAGGAGTAGTGCTGAGGGAGGCTGTGTCTCGTGGGAGCACCTGAATGCCACGAGAAATGATGGAGTCTGGAATCTGAACAAGAAAAACAAGAATGGTTTAATATTCTGAAAATACCAACATTAAAATCAATGCCCGTATCTAACTTTTTTTTTTTTTAAATGGCATTCTTTGCTGCCTAGCTCTCATATATTTGGTCTCACTCACTGTTAGGTATAAATGCACCCAACAATTTGGGATAGGATAGGAACCTTCAGTTTTAAAATATTTTCTCTTACCAAATAATATTGCATGAAACTTTTTTAATGAGAGGCAGTCTAGCATTGTAGTTAAGGAGTAAAATGTTCGGCATTCATATACTGGCTCTGCTATTTAATAATTATTTAATTCCTAGATATTTTCCATTTTCCTTTCTCCACACTTTATCCTCTTGGCTCTAAGCTGACCTGTATAGATAGAATCAACAAGCCATTCTGTGCTCTCTAGTTTCTAGTTGGGTTCAGCTAGTGCCAGGAAACTGAAAGGTTAGAGGAGAGTAAGGTCTGATCTTTATTCCCCTGCCTCCTTCTCCACCAGGTTACCACAGGTTGGCTAAGTCACAGCCCTGATCATCTGACAGGGGCTTACAGCTCTTTTCTGGATTCCAGTAGCAGTTCCCTCCCTTTGCCCCATTAGGACTAGGGATATTGATGGTTCCCAGTATTACTAGTCTCAGGGCACTGCACTGTGTTTTTTGCTTTCCCTGAAATCTGCCCAAACCTTTGTAAACACACTATAGTTCCTTATTAAACTCTTCACAATTATCCATATAACTATGCTATGACTTCTGTGGGGACACTGATGGCTTTGCTTTTTAAATCACCATTTCCTTTATCTAAAAAAATGAATAATGACAGCATCTACCTCACCAGATTACTGTTGAGGATTAAATAAGATAATGCATATAAATTATCTAGCACTACAAAGTAGTACTTAATAAATATTGACTATTATTATTGATCTTATTATATTATACCTATCAACATGGTAAAAACTGATGTAATTTGAGTATCACTATTCTAAAAATATACAAACATAGGAATAAATAATGTGGATTATTCATTATAAAAATTATTATTTATGTTGATTATAAAATTATTATTTTGGGCTATGCATAATTTAGTTCCTGTTCTGGGCTAATACTAATGGGTTTAGATTTTCTGATCTCAAAATGAGAACTTGACCACTTTCAAGTTTTGAGCACAGAGGGGACATACATATGATAAAAAGATAAGCAATTAACATTCGATCAGTAAATATCTCTAACCATGTGAAAACAAGGAAGCAGCAACCATACTTTATGACTAGAAAGGTGCTCCTGATCTTATGCATCATCTGTTTCTCACAAATTTCCATAGAAGTTCTTTTATTTAGTTTCCATACCAATATCCTCATTACCAATGGTATTGCTATCATTTATCATTAGTCAATTTATGTGACTTATAAATAATGTTCTCATAACTAGGGTGAAAAGCAACGGGAATTCTGAGATGAAAAACTGCTCTACCTGCTAGTTCATTTGAGTACTGAACTATGATAAATAAGTTAAGGAAACAGAAGTAGATAGTCTGATTTAAAAGAGCTATAAGTTGCCATTAATGTCTAGCAAAAAAGGCCATGTATTAGAAAAAAAGTCAAAGAAATCTCCTATTATACTTCACATGACACCATGCTCCTCTACTTCATAGTAATTTCCACAGTTATACTACATTTATATCTGTTATAGTTTGATCAATGTCTATGTCCCATACTAGAATGCCTTGTCATGATGAAGCCATGCTTTTGCTACTATTTTATGTCCAGTACCTAAGAAAGCACATGCACAAAGTAGTATGTATGTAAGATACATAGATTTCCAGACAAACAAACACATGTGTACATATACTACCCATCTCTCTCTCTCGCTCTCTGTGTATGAATGTAAACAGGACAGTAGGATATTTCAGGGGAAAGATGAGTTTAAATTTGAAGTACATTCTTTGGGGTTAATAGTCTGGAGATACCCAATGAGCTTTTAGAAATATGAGTCTGGAGCTCAGGAAAATGTTAGGGGTTGGGTATACACTTTGGGAATTATCAATGGAGGTAACAGTTTCAGTCATGCATATATTTCAGATCATCCAAGGACACTATGTAAAAGAACAAAAGATGATGGTTGATAATTCTAGGGGAGATCCATATTACAGGCTTAACAGAAGAAAAAAATCAAGGGGAAACACAATCTGTAAATGAAATACCAGTACGTCCTATTTTTCCTATTTTGAACAATCAGGATTTATATCTATCATACTGGCTCAATTATTTTTTTTAATTTTATTTATTTATTTGACAGAGATAGAGACAGCGAGAGAGGGAACACAAGCAGGAGGAGTGGGAGAGGGAGAAGCAGGCTTCCCGCCGAGCAGACAGCCTGATGTGGGGCTCAATCCCAGGACCCTGGGATCATGACCTGAGCTGAAGGCAGACTCTTAACGACTGAGCCACCCAGGCACACCATACTGGCTCAGTTATTAAATAGCACATCTTTTCACTTCAAAAGTATTTCAGTTTGGAAGATAAATTATTTACTTTTCATATCTTTAAGAAATTGTTAGACACACAAGAGGAAAATCAAGACTGAATGAATATATGGGAAGGGAAAAGAGAAGAAACTTTCAAGGAGATGTGAAAGAATATCAACTATGGAGAGAAGATAAGTAGGATAAGAGTTGAAAAAAAGACACGACATGAATAGACATTTTTCCAAAGACGACATCTAAATGGCCAACAGACATATGAAAAAGTGCTCAATATCGCTCGGCATCAGGGAAATCCAAATAAAAACCTTAATGAGATACCACCTCATACCAATCAGAATGGCTAAAATTAACAAGTCAGGAAACGAGAGATGTTGGTAAGGATGCGGAGAAAGGGGAACTCTCCTACACTGTTGGTGGGAAGGCAAGCTGGTGCAGCCACTCTGGAAAACAGTATGGAGGTTCCTCAAAAAGTTGAAAATAGAGCTACCCTATGACCCAGCAATTGTACTACTGGGTATTTACCCCAAAGAGACAAATGTAGTGATCTGAAGGGGTACGTGCACCACAATGTTTATAGTGCAATGTCCACAATAGCCAAACTATGGGAAGAGACAAAATGTCCATCAACAGATGAATGGATAAAGAAGATGTGGTGTATATATATACACAATGGAATATTATGCAGCCATCAAAAAACCCCGAAATCTTGCCATTTGCAATGATGTGGATGGAACTAGAGGGTATTATGCTAAGCGAAATAAGTCAATCAGAGAAAGACATGTATCATACGATCTCACTGATATGAGGAATTCTTAATCTCAGGAAACAAACTTAGGGTTGCTGGAGTGGTGGGGGGTGGGAGGGATGGGGTGGCTGGGTGATAGACATTGGGGAGGGTATGTGCTATGGTGAGTGCTATGAATTGTGTAAGACTGATGAATCATAGACTTGTACCTCTGAAACAAATAATACATTATATGTTAAAAAAAAAAAAAGATAGTAGGAAGGGAAAAATGAAGTGGGGGGAAATCGGAGGGGGAGACGAACCATGAGAGACTATGGACTCTGAGAAACAAACTGAGGGTTCTAGAGGGGAGGGGGTGGGGGAATGGGTTAGCCTGGTGATGGGTATTAAAGATGGCACATATTGAATGGAGCACTGGGTTCTATACACAAACAATGAATCATGGAACACTACATCAAAAACTAATGATGTAATGTATGGTGATTAACATAACATAATAAAATGAAATAAAAAAAAGAATATTAAAATAAAAAACAAACAAACAAAAGAGTTGAAAAAAAGCCATTGAGAACTGGAAAGACCCCACCAAAAAACTGCTAGAATTCCTAAATGAATTCAGTAAAGTTGCAAGATAAAAAAATCAATGTACAGAAATCTGTTGCATTTCTATACACCAATAATGAAGCAGCAGAAAGAGAAATGAAAGAATCAATCCCATTTATAATTGCACCTAAAACAGTAAGATGCCTAGGAATAAGCCTAATCAAAGAGATGAAAGACCTGTACTCTGAAAACTATAAAACACTGATGAAGAAATTGAAGATGACACAAACAAATGGAAAAACATTCCATGCTCATGGATTGGAAGAACAAATATTGTTAAAATGTCTATACTATCCAAAGCAATCTGCACATTTAATGCAACCCCTATCAAAATACCAACAGTATTTTTCGCAGAGATAGAACAAACAATCCTAAAATTTATATGGAACCACAAAAGACCCCGAATAGCCAAAGCAACCTTGAAAAAGCAAAGCAAAGCTGGAGGTCTCACAATTCCAGACTTCAAGTTATATTACAAACTTGTAGTGACCAAAACTGTATGTTACTGGCACAAAAATAGACACACAGATCAAAGGAACAGAATGGAAAACCCAGAAACGAATCCACAACTATATGGTCAATTAATCTTCGACAAAGCAGGAAAGAATACCCAATGGGAAAAAGACAGTCTCTTCAACAAACAGTGTTGGGAAAGTTGGACAGCAACATGAAAATGAATGAAACTGGACCACTTTCTTACACCAAACACACAAATAAATTTAAAATGGATTAAAGACCTAAATGTGAGACTTGAAACCATAAAAATCCTAGAAGAGAACACAGGTGACAACCTCTTTGACATAAGCTGTAACAACTTCTTTCTAGATATGTCTCCTGAAGCAAGGGAAACAAAAGCAAAAATAAACCACTGGGACTTCATCAAAATAAAAATTTTCTGAACCGCAAAGGAAACAATCAACAAAACTAAAAAGGCAACCTACAGAATGACAGAAGATATTTGCAAATGACATATCTGATAAAGGGTTAGTATCCGAAAACTATAAAGAACTTATAAAACTCAACACCCCAAGAACAAACAATGCAATTAAAAATGGGCAGAAGACATGAACAGACATTTTTCCAAAGAAGATATACAGATGGACAACAGACATATGAAAAGATGCTCAACATCACTGATCATCAGGGAAATGCAAATCAAAACTAAAATGTCACCTTACACCTGTCAGAACAGCTAAAATCAACAACAAGAAACAACAGGTGTTGGCGAGGATGTAGGGAAACAGGAACCCTCTTACACTGTTGGTGGGAATGCAAATTGATGCAGTGATTCTGGGAAACAGTATGGTGGTTCCTCAAAAAGTTAAAAATGAAACCACACTATGATATAGCAATTGTAGTACTAGGTGTTTACCCAAAGAATCCAAAAACACTAATTCAAAGGCATACATACATGCTCCCTGATGTTTACAGCAGCATTATCTACAATAGCCAAATTATGGAAACAGTCCAATGTCCATTAACTGATGAATAGATAAAAAAGATGTGGTATGTATGCATGTATGTATATATGTATGTATGTATGTATCTATCTATACAACAGAATATTATTCAGCCATAAAAAAGAATGAAATCTTGCCATTTGTAGTGACATGGATGGAGCTAGAGAGTATTATGCTAAGTGAAATAAGTCAGTCAGAGAAAGACAAATACCATATGATTTCACTCATATGTGGAATTTAAGAAACAAATCAAATGAGCAAAAGGGGAAAAAAAGAGAGAGGGAGGCTAACCAAGAAACAGACTCTTAACTATAAAGAACACATATAGATAAAATTTAACAAGCCACAAAAAGGGAAAGAGACAGATGCCAAAGAACAAGATGGGAGTAGTTATTAGTTGTCTGAGACACAGCTATTTCATTATTTGATGAACATAGATAACTGATTACAAGAAGTCAAAAAAAATTAGAGGTAAGGAAAGGGAAGCAGTGAATATGGATTACTGAGTTGATGGACATTTGTACTGTTTCCATTTTGGAGACACTACAAACAATGTTACTATGAACATTCTAATTCTAGTATGTATCATGATTCCTATATGCATTAATTTTAGGATATATATATTCAGGAACAGAATTGCTGGTTATTGGGTAGGCATACCCTTTCACAAATTTCCAAATTGGTTAAGCCAATTTATATGTCTATTGAAAGAAAATGGCGATAGTTCCTCTTACTCCAAAACATATCTCTATCTAGTACTGTCAATATTAGCAATTTTTTTCACATCTGGTAGTAGTAATAATAGTTATCATGGTTTTAATGTTCCTTTCCCTGACTGTTAATGAGAAAAAGCATTATTTTATATGTTTATCAGGCACTTAGATGTTCTTTTTTGTAAAGTCCCTGTTTAAGTCTTTTGCCCCAATTCTCCCTTATTGGGTTGTCCTTTTTTACTGAATTGTTAGATTTTAGTATCTATCCTGGATAACTAGTTCTTTATCAGTTTTATATGGTGAAAACATCTATTCCTATTCTGTAGCTTGTTGTCTCACTTAATCATGTCTTATGGTTAACAGAATATTTTAATTTAGCCAAATCTATCAATACTTTCCTTTATAGCTAGAGGGTTTTGTGTCTTAAAAGGAATCCAGTGGAAATGGCAGAGTAGGAAATGCCAAAAGTCCATCACTCCATGAAAGAGGTGACTAAATTAGCAAAAATGGTCAGAATCAACCAGGTGAATGCTTAATCAAGGAAAAAAAAAAAAAAAAAACCAAAACAACTATTCCTCCACTAAACAGCTCAGTGGTACACTTGAAGACACAGCCCACATTCCTGGTAAGCATTCTTAGTACTGGAGGAAGAACAAACCTTATTCTAAAGAATTGCAGTTCTTTGTTTCAATATGTCTAGTGGCTCAATGAAGGACATACAGGGTTTGCTTTTATTTCCCCTAACCTGGAACTTTCCCTGGGGTTCTGCAGCTAACCAGGAGGTGGTATTGTTCAAAAATATAAAGGCAAATATATTAACTACTGCTCTCAGGGCATGGGATGACAGTTGGGATAAAGAGTAGATTCACTGAGAAACTTGGAAGGAAAGGCTATGTAATGAAATGCTTTCAGGCATTAAGGACTTTGAAAAGCATATTCCTGGGAATCCAAAGGTTCATGTTTATGCCCAGGGTTAGCCACATCCTCAGAAGACTACCTAATCTTTCAACTCTTGCTGAACTTCAGACTCTGCACAAGCAGGAAGTGAAGGCTAAGAGTTGTAAACTGGCTAAGTGTCAAAGGCATGCCCTGATACATACAAAGAGTCCAAGTGAAAAGAATAAGAGATTATCTTTTTCTGTATACACTTTCCTCAGGCATTTAAGGAAATCTCTGTTGAATCACTAGCTGACCACACAGCTAATGGAACACAGACTTCAGTTACCAATAATTAATAACAGACTTGACAAGAAAGTTAATCAACAAACCAAAAACAGTAATTACGACAAAGAGCAATATCATACCCCAGGGAGGGGGAAGAATCTGATTTCCAGAGTTTCCACTTGTAATATTCAAAGTGTCCAGTTTGCAACAAAAATTATAAGTTATGCAAAGAAACAAGAAAGTGTGGCCTATGTATAGGGAAAAAAAAGAGGAATAAATAGAAACTGTTATGGAGAAAGCTCAGACACTAGACTACTGAAAAAATTTAAATCAACTATTTTTTCAAGATTGTTTTGGCTACTTGGGGTCTTTTGTGGTTCCATATAAATTTTTAGGATTGTTTGTTTACCCAAGGATACAAAAATACTGATTTGAAGGGACATATGCACCCCAATGTTTATAGCAGCCTTATCAACAACAGGCAAATTATGGAAAGAGTCCAAATATCCATCAATGGATGAATGGATAAAGAAGATGTGGTACATATGCAATGGAATATTACTCAGCCATCTTAAAGAATGAAATCTTGCCATTTGCAAGGATGTGGATAGAGCTAGAGTGTATTATGTTAAGCAAAATAAGTCAATAAGAAGAAGACAAATACCATATGATTTCACTGATATGTGGAATTAAAGAAACAAAACAGATGAACATAGAGGAAGGGGGAACAAAAGAGAGAGGGAAGTAAACCATAAGAGACTCTTAACTACAGAGAACAATCTCAGGGTTGATGGAAGGAGATGGGTGGAGGATGGGTTAAATGGGTGATGGGTGTTAAGGAGGGCACTTGTTGTGATGAACACTGGGTGTTATATGTAAGTGATAAATCACTAATTTCTACTCCTGAAACCAATATTACCTTATATGTTAATTAGAATTTAAATAAAAACTTGAAATAAAAAAAAAATCAACTATTTAAAATATATTGAAAGAACTAAAGAAAACTATGGATAAAAAACTAAAGAAAGCATGGGGAAGATGTCTCCCCAACAAGGAACAGCTTTTAAAGAGACAGAAATAATGAAAAAGAAACAAACAGAAATTCTAAAGTTGAAAAAAATAGTTGACTCTTGAACAATGCGGGGATGTGGATGCCAACCCCCTGTGCAGTCAAAAATCTGTGTATACCTTTTGACTCCCCAAAACTTAACTACTAATAGCCTACTGCTGATTGGAAGCCTTACCAATAAACAGTCAATTGACACATATTTCATATATTATATGTATCACATACTGTATTCTTACAATAAAGTAAGCTAGAGAAGAGAAAATGTTATTAAGAAAATCATAAGAAAAAATAAACTAAAAGAAAAGAAAATCATAAGGAAAAAAATACATTTACAGTACTATACTATGTCTATTGAAAAAAAATGCACATATAAGTGGACCCACACAGTTCAAACCTGTGTTGGGGTTCAACAATAAAACTAAAATAAAAAATTCTCTACATGGGTTCAGCAGCAGATCTGAGCAAGCAGAAGAAAGAATTACTGACTTGAAGATAAATCAATTGAGAATACCCAATTTGAGCAGAAAGAAAAAAAGAATGAAGAAAAATGAGCAGAACTTCAGAAAACCATGGAAGGACACTAATAACTGCACCAAGATATGCATAATGGGAGTCCCAAAAGGAGAGGAGAGAAAGAGGCAGAGAAAATATTTGAAGAAATAATGACTGAAAATTTTCCAAATACGATGAAAGACATAAGTCTACATGTTCAAGAAGTTCAACAATTCCAAGTTAGATAAAGAGATCTACACCAAGACACATTATAACAAACCGTTGAAAGTGAAGGACAAAGAATTCTAAAAGCAGCAAGAGAGAAGCAACCTATATGAGAGATCCTCAATACGATTAACAGCCTATTTCTCAGCAGAAACTATAGAGGTCAATAGGTAGCAAAATAACATATTCAAAATGCTAGAAGAAAATGAACTGTCAACCAGAAATTTTATATATGGCAAAACTATAATTCAAAAATGAAAAGGAAATCAAAATATTCTCAGATAAACAAAAGCTGAGAGTTCAATACTAGTAGACATTCCCTACAAGAAATGCTAAAAGTTCTTCAGGTTGAAATGAAAGGACACTAGACAGTAATTTGGAGTTCACATGGAGAAATAAATAACACTGGTACTCAACATAGGTAGATATAAAAGTAATACATATTTTGGTTTGTAAATCAATACAGTTTAAAAAGAAAACTATATAAAACAATAATTGTAAATCTGTGTTGATGAGCACACAAGGTATAAATCTGTATTTTGTGAAAATAACATAAGTGAGGGAGATTGGGCAAAGATTTTGCATAATATTTAAACTAATTTGGTATTAATCAAACTAGACTGTTACAAAGTAAGATGTTAATTTTAACCCCTGGAGCAACCACTAAAAAGATAACTAAAAAAATATTTGCCAAAAGAAATGAGAGAAAAATGAAAATGACACACTAGAAACTATCTATTAATCAAAAATGAAAGAAGTAATGGAGAAAATGAGGAACAAAAATAATAAAAGAAATATAGAAAATAAACTGGAAAAAAAATTACCTTATCAGTAATTACAATAAATGTAACTGGATTAAACTACCCAATTAAAAGTAGAGACTAGCGGGATGGATTAAAAAACATGATCTAAGTATCTACTTTAGGTCCAAAGACACAAATAGGTTGAAGGTGAAAGAATGGAAAGATTTTTTTCTATGCAAACAGTGATCAGGAGAGCTAGAATGGCTATAATGATATCAGACAAAATGGACGTTAATAAAAAACTGTTACAAGAGACAAAGACATAAAATAATGATAAAAAGGTCAATCCATCAGAAGATGTAAGAATCATAAACATATACACACCAATAAAAGCCCCAAAATATATGAAGCAAAAACTAACAATACTGGAGAAAAAGTCCAATGATAATAGTGTAGGAAACTTCAATGTTCCACTTTCAAAAATGGTTAGAACAACTAGTCAGAAGACCAACAAGTGAAACAGAAGATTTGAACAACAGTATAAACTAACAACCATATAGAGAAAAATCTACCTGGTAACAGTAAAATACACATTTTTCTCAAGTGAACAGGGATCATTTTCCAGGATAGACTAAATGTTAAGCCACAAAATATGTCTCACTAAAATACTGAAATCATACAATGTATCTTCTCTGTCCATAATGAAAGGAAAGTGGAAAACAATATAGAAAGAAATTGGGAAATTTACAAATATGTGGAAATTAAACACATTCTTAACTGAAGAGTCAAGGAAGAAATCACAAAGGAAATTACAATATTTTGACATGAATGAAAATGAAAACACAATATACCCAAACTTACAGTTGCAGCAACAGTAGTGTTCAGAGGGAAATTTGTAACTACAAATAAAGAGGAAAATTTCAAATCAATACTCTAACCTTCTACCTTAAAGAACTAAAAAAATAAGAGCAAACTAAACCCAAAGCAAAGAGAAGAAGAGAACTAATAAAAAGTATAACAAAGATAAATAAAATAGAGAACAGAAAGACACTGAAAGAATCAACAAAACCAAAGTTGATTCTTTGGAAAGAGCAATAGAACTGACAAACCTTTACCTAGACTGGCAGAAAAAAAGAAAGAAAACTCATATTACTAAAATCAGGAATAAAAATGGGGACATTACTATTGCTCTCACAGAAATAAAAATTATAATACTATAAACAATTGTATGCCAAAAATTGGATAACCCAGATAAACCCAGAAATTATGAAAATTGGTAGAAGAAATAGAAAATCTGGAGTAGACATATAACAAGTATGAATCAATAATCAAAAAAAAAAAAAACAAAAAACACACCTTTCAACAAGGAAAAACTCAGGGCCAGACGGCCTCACTAAAGAATTCTATCAAATGTTTAAAAAAAGAATTAACACAAATCCTTTACAAACTCTTCCACAAAACTGAAGAGGTGGGAACACTTCTTAATTCATTTTATGGGGCTCGTAGTACCCTGATACCAAAGACAAATAAACACATCACAGGAAAAGAATATTATAGACCAATGTTCTTTATGAATATAGATGCAAATATCTTAAATAAAATACTGGAAACTGAATCCAACAGCATATTAAAATGATTACATACCATGACCATGTGGGATTTATTCCATGAGTGTAAGTATGTTTCAACATAAGAAATATAATCAGTATAATCAGACATATAATCAACACATTAACAGAATGAAAAAAAAAAAAAAACCCATGATCATCTCAAGTGATGTAGAAAAAGCATTTGACAAAGTTGAACACCCTTTCATGATAAAAACACAAAGAAAACCACAAATAAATAGAAGGCAACTTCCTAAATCTGATAAAGGGCATCTAAGAAAAACCTAAGACAAAAAACTCCCCCCTAAAATCAGGATCAAGGATGTCTTCTTTCACCACTTCTTTTCAACACTGTACTGCAAGTTATAGCCAGGGAAATTAGAGAAGAAAAAGAAATAAAAGGCATCCAAATTGGAAAGGAAGAAATAAAACCATCTCTTCATGGATGATATAATGTAATACATATAATATCCCATAATCCACAGAAAGATTAGAGCTAATAAATTCAGCCAAGTTGCAGGATACATGATGAACTCACAAAAATTAGTTGTATGTTTATATACTAACACTGAAAATTCAAAAAGAAAATCAATAAAGCAATCTCATTTACAATAGCATGGAAGAGAATAAAAGATTAAGGAATAAATTTAACCAAGAAGGTGAAAGACTGGTACACTGAAAATTACAAAACTTAAGAATACATAAATAAATGGAGAGATGTATATTGTTAAGATGGCAATATTACCCAAAGGGATCCACAGATTCAATGCAAACCCTATAAAATCCCAACAGAATTTTTTGCTAAAATAGAAAAACCCATCCTAAAATTCATATGGAATCCCAAGGGATCCCTATAGCCAAGACAATCTTGAAAAAGTAAGTTGGAGGACTCAAACTTTCTAATTTCAAAACTTACTTAAATGGTACAATGACAATCAAAACAGTGGAATCCTAGCATAAGGATAAACTTACAAATCAGTGCCACAGAATTGAGAGTCCAGAAATAAACCCTTTTACATTTATGGTTAGTTGATTTTTGACAAAGGTGCTAAGACAATTCATGGGAAAGAATAGGCTTTTCAATAAACTGTGTCAGAACAACTGGATAGTCACACTCAAAAAAATGAAGTTGGATCCCTATCTCACACCATATACAAGAATTATTTCAAAATGAATCAAAGACCTAAATATGAGCTAAAATGAAAAAATGCTTAGAAGAAAAGGGGTAAATATTCATTATCTTGCACTTGCTAATAGATTCTTAGATATGATACCAAAAGTACAAGGAACAAAGAAAATTTACACAAATAAGATTTCATCAAAATTAAAAACTTGGGGTGCCTGGGTGGCTCACTCTTGATTTCAGCTCAGGTCATGATCTCAGGGTCGTGAGATCAAGCCCCATGTCAGGCTTCACTCAGCATGGAGTCTGTTTGAGATTCTTTCTCTCTCCTTCTCTGCCCCTCCCCCACTCTCTCACTCTCCCTCTCAATAAATAAATAAATAAATAAAATAAAAATTTAAAAACTTCTGTGCATCAAAGGACATTATCAAGAAAAGCAGAAAAGACAACCTACAGAATGGGAGAAAATATTTGCAAATCATATATTTGATAGTGGTCTAGTACCCAAAGTATATAAAGAACATTTGCAACTCAACAACAAAAGACAAATAATCCGTTTAAAAACAACCTCATTTTTTAAAAGAGGCAAAAGACTTGAATAGATATTTGTTCTAAAAAGATATACAAATGGACAATAAACAGCAATAAAAGATGTTCATCATAATTAGTCATTAGGGAAATGCAAATCAAAACCACGAGATACCACTTCACACCCACTCAATGACTATAGATTCATTTTTTAAAAAAATTTACTTATTTGTCAGGGAGAAAGAGAGAGAGAGCAAGCAGCAGCCAGAGGGAGAAGCAGGCTCCCCACTGAGGAAGAAGCCTGATGTGGGACTCCATCCCAGGACCCTAGGATCATGACCTGAGCCGAAGGCAGACACTTAACGGACTGAGCCATCCAGGGGTCGCTCTTTTTTTAAGGAAAATAACAAATGTTGAGCATCTAGAGAAACTGGAACGTCACACATTGCTGTTGGGTATGTAAAATGATACATCTCGGCAGAAAACAGTTTTGTGCTTCCTCAAAAAGTTAAACAGAATTATCATATGATTTAACAATTCTATTCCTAGGTGTATATTCAATAGAATGGAAAATGGTCCTCAACCCAAAACTTGTACACAGATGTTCATGCCAGCGTTATTTTAATAACCAAAAATTGGAACCACTCCAAATGTCCATCAATTAATCAACAGCTAAACAACATGTGGTGTACCTATACAATGGAATACTGTGCAGCCATAAAAAGGAGTACTGATACATGTGACAACACAGATGAACCTTGAAAACATGATCTTAAGCAAAAGCAGCTAGACTTATAAAAAGCCACATATTGTATGATTCCATTTGTATGTAATGTCCACACTAGTCAAATCCAGAGACAAAAAGCAAAATAGTGGTTGCCAGAAGGTGGGGAAAGGGATTATGGGGAGTGACTGCTTAATTGGTATGGTGTTTTTTTTGGGGGGGGGTGATAAAATATTCTGGAATTAGATAGAGGTGATGGTTGCCCAACAATGTGAATGTACTAAAAGCCACTGAACTGTACACTTTAAAATGATTAAAATGGTGGATTTTATGTTATCTGAATTTTACTTCAATTAAGTTCCAAAAGGAATCCTTCTATAACCCAGCATAATGAAAATGTTGTCCTATATCTTTCTATAAAAGCTTTATAGTTTTGCCTTTCATATTTAGGTCTCCATTAAACTTAGAATTGATTTTTGTATAGTCTATGAGACAGACAAACCAGCTTCATTTATTTGATATGGACAGCCTACTGTCCCAGCAGCATTTATTGAAAAAAAGAATTTTTTCCACCAGTATGTAGTACAAACTCTATCATATACCAAGTGTCCACATGTGTGTTGGTGTTTTTTGGGTTTATATTCTGTTCCACTGGTCTGTTAATTCTTGCACCAATAATGCAGTACTTTAATTATGTCATTCTAAGTCTCGATATTTATAGAACAGGTGTTTCCACTCGGTTCTTTTCTTTATTCAAGAGCATCTTGGTTATTTTTGGCCTTTGAATATCAATTCTATATAAATTTTAGAAGCAGCTTGTCAAGTTTCTCTCTCCCTTTCTTAATTAAACACATGCACACACACCACTTACATACTGTTAGGATTGCATTTACTATGTTTGTATAGAAAGTATAAAAAGGTTTGAAAGATAACCTTGAAAGATTAAAAAGTGTTTATTTCTGGGGCAGTGTGAAAGCAAATGAGAAAAAAATGAGATGGTAATTCAAATGGGTGTTAATCTTTTCTGTTTCATTTTTATTTTTTTATTTCTTTTTTTTTCACTTTTATTTTTTAATAAGGAGAATGTATTCATGTATTACTTGCACAATTACAAACATTTTTTTAAAGATTTATTTATTTGAGAGCAAGAGCAAGACAAAGAGACAGCATGTGACTGGGGGGAGAGGCAGAGGGAGAGAATCTCAAGCAGACTCCCCACTGAGCATGGACCCTGATGGGGAGCTCGAGCCCACTACCCATAAGATTATGACCTGGGACGAAAACATGAGTTGAACGCTTAACCTACTGAACCACCTAGGCACCCCAAAGGAATTACAAATATTTTTAGTAATAAAAACCATGAGAGGGTTGTTTCAAAATTAAGAAGTGGCCTATGCACTCAACAATTAGGGAGAAGTAAAAGAATGAACACAATGTCTTGTACACAGTTGATACTGAATAATTATTTCCTTAATAACAAAGAAGTAGAAGCAAACACTAACTTTTAAAAAAAAATTTTATTATGTTATGTTAGTCACCATACAATACATCGTTAGTTTTTGATGTAGTGATCCATGATCCATTGTTATCGTATAACACCCAGTGCTCCATGCAGTACGTGCCCTCATAATACCCATCACCGGGCTAACCAATCCCCCCTCCCCCCTCCCCTCTAAAACCCTGTTTGTTTCTCAGAGTCCATAGTCTCTCATGGTTCATCTCTCCCTCCAATTCCACCCCCCCATTTTTCCCTTCCTTCTCCTAATGTCCTCCATGCTATTCCTTATGTTCCACAAATAAGTGAAACCATATAATTGACTTTCTCTGCTTGGCTTCTTTCACTTAGCATAATCTCCTCCAGTCCCACCCATGTTGATGTAAAAGTTGGGTATTCATCCTTTCTGATGGCTGAGTAATATTCCATTGTATATATGGACCACATCTTCTCTATCCATTCATCTGTTGAAGGGCATCTCGGCTTTTTCCACAGTTTGGCTATTGCAGACATTGCTGCTATGAACATTGGGGTGCCTATGGCCCTTCTTTTCACTACATCTGTGTCTTTAGGGTAAATACCCAGGAGTGCAATTGTTGGGTCATAGGGTAGCTCTATTTTTAAATTTTTGAGGCACCTCCACACTGTTTTCCAAAGTGGCTGTACCAACTTGCATTCCCACAAACAGTGTAACAGGGTTCCCCTTTCTCCACAACCTCTCCAACATTTGTTTCTTTCCCTGTTCATTTTTGCCATTCTAACTGGTGTAAGGTGGTATCTCAATGTGGTTTTGAATTGGATTTCCCTGATGGCTAATGATGATGAACATTTTTTCCTGTGTCTCTTAGCCATTTGTATGTCTTCTTCAGAGAAGTGTCTTTTCATATCTTCTGCCCACTTTTTGACTTATTTGTTTTTTGGGTGTTGAGTTTGAGAAGTTCTTTATAGATCTTGGATACCAGCCCTTCATCTGTAGTGTCATTTGCAAATATCTTCTCCCATTCTGTGGGTTGCCTCTTTGTTTTGTTGACTGTTTCCTTTGCTGTGCAGAAGCTTTTTATCTTGATGAAGTCCCAAAAGTTCATTTTTGCTTTTGTTTCACTAGCTTTTGGAGATGTATCTTGAAAGAAGTTGCTGTGGGCGATGTCAAAGAGGTTACTGCCTATGTTCTCCTCTAGGATTTTGATGGATTCCTGTCTCACATTGAGGTCTTTCATCCACTTTGAGTTTATCTTTGTGAATGGTGTTAGAGAATGGCCGAGTTCCATTCTTCTGCATGTGGCTGTCCAATTTTCCCAGCACCATTTCTATTGAAGAGACTGTCTTTTTTCCATTGCATATTTTTTCCTGCTTTGTCAAAGATTAGTTGACCATAGAGTTGAGGGTCCATATCTGGGCTCTCTATTCTGTTCCATTCGTCTATATGTCTGTTTTTGTGCCAGTACCATGCTGTCTTTGGTGATCACAGCTTCGTAATATAGTTTGAAATCGGGCAACGTGATGTCCCCAGCTTTGTTCTTCTTTTTCAACATTTCCTTGGAGATTAGGGGTCTTTTCTGATTCCATACAAATTTTAGGATTGTTTGTTCCAGCACTTTGAAAAATGTCATTGGAATTTCGATTGGGATGGCACTGAGGGTATAGATTGCTCTGGGTAGCATAGACATTTTAACAATGTTTATTCTTCTGATCCAGGAGCATGGAATATTTTTCCATCTTTTTGTGTCTTCTTCCATTTCTTTCATGAGTGTTTTGTAGTTCCTAGAGTATAGATCCTTTAACTCTTTGGTTAGGTTTATTCCGAGGTATCTTATGGTTTTTGGTGCTATTGTAAATGGAATCGTTTCTCTAATTTCTTTTTCTACAGTTGCATTGCTAGTGTATAAGAAAGCAACTGATGTCTGTGCATTGATTTTGTATCCTGCCACATTACTGAATTGCTGTACGGGTTCTAGTAATTTGGGGGTGGAGTCATTTGGGTTTTCCACATAAAGTATCATGTCGTCTGCGAAAAGAGAGAGTTTGACTTCTTCTTTGCCAATGTGAATACCTTTTATTTCTTTTTGTTGTCTGACTGCATTTGCTAGAACTTCTAGTACTATGTTGAACAATAGTGGTGAGAGTGGGCATCCTTGACGTGTTCCTGATCTTAAGGGAAAGGCTCTCAGCTTTCCCCATTGAGGATGATATTTGCTGTGGGTTTTTCATAGATGGATTTTATGAACTTGAGGAATGTTCCCTCTATTCCTATACTCTGAAGAGTTTTAATCAGGAAAGGATGTTGTATTTTGTCAATGCTTTTTCTGCATCAATTGGGAGGACCATATGGTTCTTCTCCCTCCTCTTATTAATGTGTTCTATCACACTGATTGATTTGCAAATGTTGAACCACCCTTGCATCCCGGGGATAAATCCTACTTGGTCATGGTGGATGATCCTTTTAATGTATTGTTGGATCCTATTAGCTAGGATTTTGTTGAGAATTTTGGAATCCATATTCAACAGGGAAATCGGTCTGAAATTCTCCTTTTGGATGGGGTCTTTGCTGGTTTGGGGATTAAGGTAATGCTGGCCTCATAAAATGAGTTTGGAAGTTTTCCTTCTGTTTCTATATTTTGAAACAGCTTCAGTAGAATAGGCATTATTTTTTCTTTGAATGTTTGGTAGAATTCCCCAGGGAATCCATCAGGCCCTGGACTCTTGTTTTTTGGGACGTTTTTGATCACTGCTTCAATCTCGTTACTGGTTATTGGCCTATTCAGGTTGTCAATTCCCTCCTGTTTCAGTCTTGGCAGCTTACAGGTTTCCAGGAAGGCCTCCATTTCATCCAGATTGCTCAGTTTATTGGCATATAGTTGTTGATAATAATTTCTAATAATTGTTTCTATTTCCTTGGTGTTAGTCTTGATCTCTCCCCTTTCATTCATAATTTTATTAATTTGGGTCCTTTCTCTTTTCTTTTAGGTAAGTCTGGCCAGTGGTTTATCGATCTTATTAATTCTTTCAAAGAACCAACTTCTAGTTTCGTTGATATGATGACCTCTGCTCTAATCTTAAGTGTTTCTCTTCTAATGCGTGGCTTAGACATCATTTGTTGCCTTTTCTCTAGTTCTTTAAGGTGTAGAGTTGGTGAATTTGGGATTTTTCTATTTTTTTGAGTGAGGCTTGGATGGCTATGTATTTCCCCCTTAGGACCGCCTTTGCAGTATCCCATAGGTTTTGGACCGTTGTGTTTTCGTTCTCATTGATTTCCATGAATTGTTTGAGTTCTTCTTTGATTTCCTGGTTGACCCAAACATTCTTGAGCAGAGCGGTCTTTAGCTTCCAAGTGTTTGAATTTCTGCCACTTTTTTTCTTGTGATTGAGTTCCAGTTTTAGAGCATTGTGGTCTGAGAATATGCAGGGAATAATCTCAATCTTTTGGTATCGGTTGAGACCTGATTTGTGACCCAGTACGTGGTCTATTCTGGAGAAACTTCCATGTGCACTTGAGAAGAATGAATATTCTGTTGCTTTAGGGTGGAATGTTCTGTAAATATCTATGAGGTCCATCTGGCCCACTATATCATTCAAAGCTCTTGTTTCCTTGTTGATTTTCTGCTTAGATGATCTGTCCATTGCTGAGAGTGGAGTATTGAGGTCTCCTACAATTAACATATTGTTATCAATATGAGTCTTTATTTTGGTTAACAGTTGGCTTATGTAGATGGCTGCTCCCATGTTGGGGGCATAGATATTTACAATTGTTAGATCTTCTTGTTGGATGGCCCCTTTAAGAATGATATAGTGTCCTTCTGTGTCTCTTATTACAGACTTTAGTTTAAAATCTAATTTGTCTGATATAAGAATTGCTACCCCAGCTTTCTTTTGAGGTCCGCTGGCATGGAAGATGGATCTCCATCCCTTCACTTTCAGTCTGGATGTATCTTTATGTTCAAAATGAGTCTCTTGTAGACAGCATATGGATGGGTCCTGTGTTTTTATCCAATCTGCAACCCTGTGCTGTTTTATGGGAGCGTTTAGGCCATTCACGTTGGGAGTGATTATTGAAAGATATGAATTAATTGTCATCATGTTGCCTGTGAAGACATTGTTTTTATAGATTGTCCCCATAAATTTCTGTTGTATATCACTCTTGGGATCTTTCTTCTTTTATAGAACCCCCCTTAATATTTCTTGCAGGGCCAGCTTAGTGGTCACATATTCTTTCAGTTTCTGCCGGTCATGGAAACTCTGCATCTCTCCATCCATTCTAAATGAAAGCCTTGCCAGATAAAGTATTCTTGGCTGCATGTTCTTCTCATTTAGTATCCTGAATATGTCTTGCCAGCCCTTTCTGGCTTGCCAGGTCTCTGTGGATAGGTCTGACGTTATTCTGATGTTCCTCCCCTGTACGTAAGGAATCTCTTCCCCCTAACTGCCCTTAAGATGGTTTCCTTGTTTCTAAGATTTGCAAGTTTTACTATTACATGCCGGGGTGTTGGCCTGTTTTCCTTGATCTCAGGAGGGGTCCTCTCTGCCTCTAGGACTCGAATGTTTGTTTCATTCCCCAGATTAGGGAAGTTCTCAGCTATGATTTGCTCAAATACATCTTCTAGTCCTCTCTCTCTCTCCACTCCCTCCGGGATTCCAATTATTCTGAAATTGGAACGCTTCATGGTGTCACTTATTTCTCTGATTCTATTCATGGATTCTGAGTTGCTTTTCCCTGGCCTCCTCTTTTCCCTTTTTATTATATTGTCTTCCAGGTCGCTTATTTGCTCTTCTGCCTCAGTTACTGTAGCTGTTAGATTATCTAGATTGGATTGGTCTCATTGATAGCATTTTTAAGTTCTGCCAATTCACCTTTTATTTCTGCCCTTAGAGACTCTATGTTGCCATTAATTAATTTCTCCATTCTAACCATTGTCTTCACAATTGCTAGCCTGAATTCCATCTCCGACATCTTGGTTATATCTGCATCCATTTGTAAATCTGCAGCATAAGTCATAATCTCTGAGTCTTTTCTATTTTCGGGGTTCCTCCTCCTAGTCATTCTGTTGATGGGTGTTTGAGGGAATGTATAGAGTCCAAATTATTGACCAGAACCCAAGCAAGATGCACCTGTTTTCTTGGGACCTTAGGGTTGCTGGCCTCTTGTTTTCCCAGCCTGTCTTCTCGGGGAGGGGCCTGCCGCGCTGTTAGTTAGGCAACCCTGTTTGGGTGGAGTTGCCCTGCCCCCCTCTGGCGGGGGATGGGCTAAGCGGGAATCAGTCTTTGGGGCTTTTGTTCTCTGGCGGCTTTCCCTGGTGGCTTTCTGCGTCTCTTCCGTGAGTCAGAGCAGAAGAGACCGTTTCCAACCCTCTGCCTCAGAGCAGAGAGATCGCAGTCTGTTCTTCAGTGAGCTCTCCAGGCCACACCATCTCCGTTTCTGTCTGTGCTGCTATAAACTGCAGCATCCTGTGTTGTGCGCCCCTCCACAGCGCTCCCAGTCCTGCCTCCAGGTTGGGGCAGGTCTCTGCCCTTTGTGCTTTGAAAACCGCCAGCCACTCCCAGTTCGTGCGCACGCGATCCCGCCGGTCTGGGTTTCCACCCCGGGGGCTGAAGTTCGCCCTCGCGTCCCCGCCACTCCGGGTTTCCGCCCCGGGGGCTGCCCTAAAGCACTTTCCCCGCCACTACCGGTCTGCGAGTCTGTGCCCCGTCCGCAGCGCGTGAGGCTGTCGCTCACCGGCAGTGTAGGATCCCCACGGCCAGTCACCCTCCCGCTGCCATTTATCCTCTGATATCTGCCCGCGGAATCACGGCTCCCTGCTTTGTACCTCAAAACCAACTGCCTGCGATATTCTGTTTGTAGAGATCCAGATCTTCTTATATCTCAGGCTGGTTTCATGGGTGCTCAGAGTGATCTGGTAGATATCCAGCTCAATTCCGGGGACCAGTTGAAATAGGGTCCCCTACTCCTCTGCCATCTTTCCCCCTTCTCTCTGACATTCCTATTTTTAGAGAACTAATCTGTATTCTTATTGTCTTATGCAACTGATAGCATGGAGAAAACAATTTGTCCCAGTTGATCTCAAACCTTCTGCAGATATGCAATGTAATTTCAACTGTGAATTATTAAACAACAGAATTTTCCCCATTAAGGGAAACTGTAATGAGAATGCATACATTTTTAAGGAACTGTGCTAATTTTTTCAATCTATGTTGCTTTTCTGTCCTAAAGTTAATTTGAATGATTGGGTGAATACTTCTAAAAGAAGAAATAGATAGTCATAAGATTTGGAATACATAACGAAATTATCACTTCTCTTTTAGAACTCTGTGGTCTTTTAAAATGCCGGTAAGAATAGCAATAAAATAAACACATAAGTTTGTGTTTTGATGCCAAGGAAATTCATAAGTGAGCATACAATTCCCCTTTGAATCATTTTAACCACTTAAAATTTTTGTATTGAAAAAATGTTTAAAATTACAGAAAAGTTGGAAGACTAATACAGTAGAAGATTTCTATGATATTTGGATTTAATTTTGGGTAGGTAGTGAGCAAATGCATTAATAATTGGAGCTAGTTTCCTAAAGTAGGCATTTATAGAGGTTTACGGTTTCCATAGTAACAATTTGTCAGTCTCGATGGTAATGCTTTTAGAGTCATTATCCAGCTTGTTGGTTAGCTCCAACATATGTACCCTTTCCTAGTAACTTCTCTGTTTAAAGACCTTTAAGGTGGGTTGTATTTTCAAAAAATCTAACTAGATATCCAAGTTTGCAATATAAGACCTGAACTGATAATAAAAATAGATTAAAAATATGAATACCTAAGAGGATTTTCAGAAAACATATATCATGTATCTTTCCAGAGTTTCTGATACTGATCCTTTAGTGGCTATGATTGTTATAAAAATTTTACTAAAGACCAGAACTGTCAAACTAGTGTATCTTGAGTTCAGTAAGGTATTTGACAAGTCATTGATAAAACTCCTGTGGACAAGATAGACAAAGAAAGTTGGTTTTGATGGGCTATAAGAGAAATACGTGTTAGCTGGTTAAGCAACCATAGCCAGTAGGATTTCCGGTAGCATGTGAAATGGTCTATCCTAAAATAAGTTCTTTCAGTGACTTCAATGAAAGCATCATTAACATATATGCAGGAGCTAGAAAAGGCAGGTAATATACTAAAGCAGATACCGATTTAAAAAAAGATCTTCTTGGCTAGACTGATCAGATAAATGTAGCAAAACTAAAGTTAACAAGAATAAATGTGAACTGGGGCACCTGGGTGGCTCAGTTAGTTAAGCGTCTGCTTTCAGCTAAGGTCATGATCCTGGGTTCCTGAGATGAAGCCCCACATCAGGCTCCCTGCTCAGTGGGGAGTCTGCTTCTCCCTCTCCCTCTACTCTTTCTTCCTACTCAGGCACTCTTTCTCTGTCTCTCAAATAAATAAATAAAATCTTAAAAAAAGAAGACAAAATGTGAACTGTTGGATGCTTAAAGGCTGAATAAGAAGGAGAAAGAAAGGATTGGTCAACTGGGTGTGAAGGGGGAATTGTATAGGTATCATCTGAAAATTGAGTTAGGATCAGTGAGGTAATCAACCACCTAAAATAACAAATATTTACTTTTATTCAGATACTGCATTAAGTACTTTTACATCTCTTTTCCTATTTGGATATTCATAACTTAACCATTAAGTAATAATAAGGTTAATATTATTACTATTCCTATTTTAGAAAAGACTGGGGCTTAGAAAGAAAAAGCAATATACCCAATGTCATAGAGCTACTAACTGACAAAACTGAAAATATGAGATGCCAAAGTTCATGCTGTTTTGTAAGGCACAATGCATATTGCTTCCCAGATTTGAAAAAGGTCTTTGTAGCTTATTTTAATACAGCTTCCTACTTATTTTATTGATAATAATAGTTAGCTTCATGAAAAACTTATAAGAACATGTATTTATTAGCCCAAATAATTACTACTAATTCCTAATACATATATACATAATTGGGCCATAATAATACTCAAAGGTCAATGCTAGGAAAAAACAGTTGGCATCCTATCAAGTCATCCCTTTACTAACAACTACAGTAGTGTTATAAAAACTTCTTGGCTTTTTAAATTCAAATTCTGAGAAAATCAATAGTGCTTTTTAAAGAAACACATTAGGTACATGGACATTTTGAGCAAAAATTGTACTTGCTTTTTGTAAACATCTCTGCACTTTGTACTCCTTTCATATGTGTCCTGTATAGTGGACCAGTCTAGATTATCTTCTACAGCCTTTCAGCTATTTTACAACTCTAACTTGCAAAAAACTGATAGTAATGTAAATGGTTTGTATCCAAATGATTCTTTTGTCCAACAGAAGTGCAATGGGTTGCTTTGCAGATTGACTAAGTGTTGCATTTATTTGTAAATTCATTTCCACATTCTTAATGCTTATCTATTTGTGTTTGAGCTTTCCTGTGAAGCAGTTATAGTATCTTTCTGGTTCCCTCAATAATTAATGTATGAAATAATACCTTGGATATGTATTCATTTAGTATTTGTAATAGTTATGATTTTACTTTCAAAAAGTTATTAACAGTTTTAGAGATCATCCACTGAGATGCCCAGTGAATTCAACTAATAGGACCAGGTAAACCACATTGTTGGAGGAGCATATTTTAAGAACTTGCTTAAGCTCACAGGTATCTTTGTGTTGCGACCACAGGTAAATCCCAAATCTCATTTGTTTTGTTTTGAATTCCACATGTGAATGAAATCATATGGTATTCTAATTTCGCTTAGCAATTATACTCTCTAGCACCATCCCTGTCATTTAAATGGCAAGATTTCATTCTTTTTCATGGCTGAATAATATTCTAGCGTATATATATATATATATATATATATATATATATATATATACACACACACACACACACACACACACACATATAAAAACACCACATCTTCTTTATCCATTCATCAGTTGATGGACACATGGACTGCTTCCATAATTTGGCTGTTGTAAATAATGCTGCTATAAACACAGGGGTGCACGTCTTGTTTGAATTAGTGTTTCTGTATTTTGGGGGTAAATACCCAGTAGCGCTATTTTGGTTTGTAGGGTAATTCTATTTTTTGTAAATTTTATTTTATTATGTTATGTTAGTCACCATACAGTACATCATTAGTTTTTGATGTAGTGTTCCATGATTCATTGTTTGCATATAACACCCAGTGCTCCATGCGATACATGCCCTCCTTAATACCCATCACTGGGCTAACCCATGCCCCCACCCCCATCTCCCCTCTAAAACCCTCAGTTTCTTTCTTGGAGTCCATACTCTTTCATGGTTTGTCTCCCCCTCCGATTTCCCCCCTTCCATTTTTCCCGTCCTTCTCCTAATGTCCTCCATGGTATTCCTTATGTTCCACAAATAAGTGAAACCATATGATAATTGACTTTCTCTGCTTGACTTATTTCACTTAGCATAATCTCCTCCAGTCCCATCCATGTTGATGCAAAAGTTGGGTATTCATTCTTTCTGATGGCTGAGTAATATTCCATTGTATATATGGACCACATCTTCTTTATCCATTCATCTGTTGAAGGGCATCTCGGCTCTTTCCACAGTTTGGCTATTGTGGACATTGCTGCTATGAACATTAGGGTGCATATGGCTCTTCTTTTCACTACATCTGTGTCTTTGGGGTAAATACATAGTAGTGCAATTGCTGGGTCATAGGGTAGCTCTATTTTTATTTTTTTGAGGAACTTCCACACTGTTTTCCAAAGTGGCTGTACCAACTTGCATTCCCACCAACACTGTAAGAGGATACCCCTTTCTCCACAACCGCTCCAACATTTGTTGTTTCTTGCCTTGTCCATTTTTGCCATTCTAACTGGTGTAAGGTGGTCTCTCAATGTGGTTTTGATTTGAATTTCCCTGATGGCTAATGATGATGAACATTCTTTTCATGTGTCTGATAGCCATTTGTATGTCTTCTTTGGAGAAGTGTCTGTTCATGTCTTCTGCCCATTTTTTGACTTGTTTTTTGGGGTGTTTAGTTTGAGAAGTTCTTTATAGATCTGGGATATCAGCCCTTTGTCTGTAGTGTCATTTGCAAATATCTTCTCCCATTCTGTGGGTTGCCTCTGTTTTGCTGACTGTTTCCTTTGCTGTGCAGAAGCTTTTTATCTTGATGAAATCCTAAAAGTTCATTTTTGCTTTTACTTCACTAGCCTTTGGAGATGTATCTTGAAAGAAGTTGCTGTGGCCGATGTCGAAGAGGTCACTGCCTATGTTCTCCTCTAGGATTTTAATGGATTCCTGTCTCATATTGAGGTCTTTCATCCATTTTGAGTTTATGTTTGTGTTGGGTGTTAGAGAATGGTCAAGTTTCATTCTTCTGCATGTGGCTGTCAAACTTTCCCAGCACCATTTATTGAAGAGACTGTCTTTTTTCCATTGCATATTTTTTTTCCTGCTTTGTCGAAGATTATTTGACCATAGAGTTGAGCGTCCATATCTGGGCTCTCTATTCTGTTCCATTGGTCTATATGTCTGTTTTTGTGCCAGTACCATGCTGTCTTGGTGATCACAGCTTTGTAATAAAGCTTGAAATCGGGCCACGTGATGCCCCCAGCTTTGTTTTTCTTTTTCAACATTTCCTTGGAGATTAGGGGTCTTTTCTGATTCCATACAAATTTTAGGATTGTTTGTTCCAGCACTTTGAAAAATGTCATTGGAATTTTGATCGGGATGGTGTTGAAGGTATAGATTGCTCTGGGTAGCATAGACATTTGAACAATGTTTATTCTTCTGATCCAGGAGCATGGTATATTTTTCCATCTTTTTGTGTCTTCTTCAATTTCTTTCGTGAGTGTTTTGTAGTTCCTAGAGTATAGATCCTTTAACTCTTTGGTTAAGTTTATTCCGAGGTATCTTATGGTTTTTGGTGCTATTGTAAATGGAATTGTTTCTCTAATATTTCTTTCTACAGTTGCATTGTTAGTGTATAAGAAATCAACTGATTTCTGTGCATTGATTTTGCATCCTTCCACATTACTGAATTGCTGTATGAGTTCTAGTATTTTGGGGATGGAGTCATTTGGGTTTTCCACATAAAGTATCATGTCATCTGTGAAGAGAGACAGTTTGACTTCTTCTTTGCCAATATGAATACCTTTTATTTCTTTTTGTTGTCTGATTGTTGTTGCTAGGACTTCTAGTACTATGTTGAACAACAGCGGTGAGAGTGGACATCCTTGTTGTGTTCCTGATCTTAAGGGAAAGGCTCTCAGCTTTTCCCCATTGAGGATGATATTTGCTGTGGGTTTTTCATAGATGGATTTTATGAAACTGAGGAATGTTCCCTCTAGTCCTATACTCTGAAGAGTTTTAATCAGGAAAGGATGCTGTATTTTGTCAAATGTTTTTTCTGCATCAATTCAGAGGACCATATGGTTCTCCTCTCTCCTCTTATTCTACCTTGCATCCCGGGGATCAATTGCACTTGGTCGTGGTGGATGATCCTTTTAATGTATTGTTGGATCCTCTTAGCTAGGATTTTGTTGAGAATTTTGGAATCCATATTCTTCAGGGATATCGATCTGAAATTCTCCTTTTTGATGGGGTCTTTGCCTGGTTTGGGGATTAAGGAAATGCTGGCCTCATAGAATGAGTCTGGAAGCTTTCCTTCTGTTTCTATTTTTTGACACAGCTTCAGTAGAATAGGTATTTCTTCTTTGAATGTTTGATAAATTCCCCAAGGAATCCATCAGGCCCTGGACTCTTGTTTTTTGGGACGTTTTTAATCACAGCTTCAATCTTGTTACTGGTTACTGGCCTATTCAGGTTGTCAATTCCTTCCTGTTTCATTTTGGCAGTTTATAGGTTTCCAGGAAGGCATCCATTTCTTCCAGGTTGCTTAATTTATTGGCATATAGATGTTGATAATAATTTCTAATAATTGTTTCTATTTCCTTGGTATTAGTCATGATCTCTCCCCTTTCATTCATAATTTTATTAATTTTGGTCCTTTCTCTTTTCTTTTGGATAAGTGTAGCCAGTGGTTTATCGATCTCATTAATTTTTCAAAGAACCAGCTTCTAGTTTTGTTGATCTGATCTACTGAGTTTCTGGTTTCTAATTTATTGATCTCTGCTCTAATCTTAAGTATTTCTCTTCTAATGCATGGCTTAGGCATGGTTTATTGCTTTTTCTCTAGTTTTTTAAGGTGTCAAGTTAGTTGGTGAATTCGGGATTTTTCTATTTTTTTGAGTGAGGCTTGGATGGCTATGTATTTCCCCCTTAGGACCACCTTTGCAGTATCCCATAGGTTTTGGACTGATGTGTTTTCATTCTCATTGGTTTCCATAAATTGTTTAAGTTCTTCTTTGACTTCCTGATTGACCCAAACATTCTTGAGCAGAGTGGTCTTTAGCTTCCAAGTGTTTGAATTTCTTCCAAATTTTTGCTTGTGATTAAGTTCCAGTTTTAAAGCATTATGGTCTGAGAATATGCAGGGAATAATCTTGATCTTTTGGTATCGGTTGAGACCTGATTTGTGACCCAGTACGTGGTCTATTCTGGAGAAAGTTCTGTGTGCACTTGAGAAGAATGAGTATTCTGTTGTTTTAGGGTGGAATGTTCTGTGTGTATCTACGAGGTCCATCTGGTCCAGTGTGTCATTCAAAGCTCTTATTTCTTTGTTGATTTTCTGTTTAGATGACCTGTCTATTGCTGAGAGTGGAGTATTGAGGTCTCCTACAATTAACGTATATTATCAATATGACTCTTCATTTTGGTTAACAGTTGGCTTATGTACTTGGCTGCTCCCATGCTGGGGGCGTAGATATTTACAATTGTTAGATCTTCTTGTTGGATAGACCCTTTAAGAATGATATAGTGTCCTTCTGCATCTCCAACTACAGTCTTTAGCTTAAAATCTAATTTGTCTGATATAAGAATTGCTACCCCAGCTTTCTTTTGAGGTCCATTGGCATGGAAGATGCCACTTTCACTTTCAGTCTGGATGTATTTCAGATTCAAAACGAGTCTCTTGTAGACAGCAATATGGATGGGTCCTGTCTTTTTATCCAATCTGCAACCCTGTGCCATTTTATGGGAGCATTTAGTCCGTTTACGTTGAGAGTGATTTTTCAAAGATATGACTTTATTGTCATCATGTTGCCTGTGAAGTCCTTGTTTCTACAGATTGTCTCTGTAAATTTCTGTTCTATATCACTCTTGGGGACTTTCTCCTTTTATAGAACCCCCCTTAATATTTCTTGCAGGGCCGGCTTAGTGGTCACATATTCTTTCAGTTTCTGCCACTCTCGGAAGCTCTGCAAGTCTCCAACCATTCTAAATGACAGCCTTGCTGGATAAAGTATTCTTGGCTGCATGTTCTTCTCGTTTAGTACCCTGAATATGTCTTGCAAGCCCTTTCTGACTTGCCAGGTCTCTGTGGATAGGTCTGACGTTATTCTGATGTTCCTCCCTCTGTAGGTAAGGAATCTCTTCCCCCTCACTGCCGTTAAGATGGTTTCCTTGTTTCTAAGATTTGTGAGTTTTACTATTACATGCCTGGGCATTGGTCTGTTTTCCTTGATCTTGGGAGGGGTCCTTTCTGCCTCTAGGACTTGAATGTTTGTTTCATTCCCCAGATTAGGGAAATTCTCAGCTAGGATTTGCTCAAATATATCTTCTAGTCCTCTCTCTCTCTCTCCTCCCCAATAATTCTGACAATGTAATGTTTCATGGCGTCACTTATTTCTCTAATTCTGTTTTCATGGATTTTGGGCTGTTTCTCCCAGGCCTCCTCCTCTTTTTCCTTCTTTTCTATCAATTGGTCTTCTAGTTCACAAATTCGTTCTTCTGCCTTGTTTACGGTAGTTGTTAGAGTATCTAGATTAGATTGGATCTCACTGATAGCATTTTTAAGTTCTGCCAGTTCAGCTTTCATTTCTGCCCTTAGTGACTCTATATTGCCATTAATCGATTTCTCCATTCTAGCTATTGTCGTCATAACTGTTGCCCTGAAGTCCATTTCTGACATCTTGGTTATATCTGTATCCATTTGTAAATCTGTGGCAGAAGTCACAATCTCTGAGTCTTTCCTCTTTTGGGGGTTCATCCTCCTAGTCATTCTGTTGAGGGGTGGTTGAGGGAATGTAGAGAGTCCAAATTATTGACTGCAATCCAAGCAAGATGCACCTGTTTTGTAGGGACCTTAGGGTTGCCAGCCTCTTGCTCTCCCAGCCTGTCTTTGGGGGAGGGACCTGCCACACTGTTACTCAGGCAACGCTGTTTGGGCAGTTGCCCTGCCCCCTGTGGGGGGGAAATGGACTCAGTGGAAACTTTTTTTGGGGTTTTTGTTCTCTGGCAGCTTTCCCTGGTGGCTTTCCGCATCTTTTCCAAGAGTCAGAACAGAAGAGACTGTTTCCAACCCTCTGCCTCAGAGCAGAGATTGCAGTCTGTTCTTCAGTGAGCTCTCCAGGCCACACTATCTCCGTTTCTGTCTGTGCTGCTAAAAACTGCAGCGTCCTGGGTTGTGTGCCCCTCAGCAGAGATCCCAGTCCTCGCCTCCAGGTCAGGGCATGTCTCTGCCCTTTGTTCTTCTAAAACTGCCAGCCGCCCACAGTTCTCATGTGCAGCCCTGCTGCTCCAGGTTTCATTTGGGGGCCTGCCCTAAAGTCCTTTCCCCATCGCTACCAGTCAGTGAGTCTATGCCACATCTGCAGCCGGGAGGTTTTCACTCACCAGTAGTTCAGGAACCCAAAGGCTCCTTTCCCCTTCCGTTTATCTTCTGATATCTTCTGGTGGAATCACGGCTCCCCCCTTCATACCTCGAAACCTACTGCCTGCGATATTGTTTGTAGCGAGCAGATATATCTTCTTACATCTCAGGCTGATTTTGTGGGTGTTCAGAGTGGTCTGGTAGATATCCAGCTCAATTCAGGGGACCAGTTGGAATAGGGTCCCCTATTCCTCCGCCATCTTTTCAAACTCTAGGGTAATTCTATTTTTAAATTTTTGAGAAAACTCTATATTGTTTTTCAACGTGGCTGTACTAGTTTACATTCCCACCAATAGTGCATGACGGTTCCTATTTGTCCACTTCCTTGCCAACACTTGTTTCTTGTGTTACTGATTTTAGCCATACTGATAGGTGTGAGGTGATATCTCAATGTAGTTTGGATTTGCATTCCCTTGATGATGAGTGATATTGATCATCTTTTCATGTGTCTGTTGGCCATCTGGATGTCTCCTTTCCAGAAAAGTCTGTTCATGTCTTCTGTTCATTTTTTAATTGGATCTCCCTAAGGATTTTAAGCCAAATTTTACTTTATTCTTTTTTTTTTGCCTCTCATTTTTAAAAAATTTTTTAAAGCTTTTATTTATTAGAGAGAGAGAGCATGTGTGAGAGAGAGAGCAGGAGTTGGGGCAGAGGGATTGGGAGAAGCAGACCCCCAGCTGAGCAGAGAGCCCAATTTAGGGCTCGATCCCAGGACCCTGGGATCATGACCTGAGCTGAAGGCAGAAGCTTAACCAACTGCCTCTCATTTTATATCCATAGTAGGGACTGAGAGATTTTTTTGGCACCCATCATCTAAATTATTACTGTTTAGTCAGTTATACTTATCAGTTTAATCTTTTCTACCCTGGAACATTTACAAACTATCATTCATCCAGTGACTAAAACAAGTGATATGCATTCTTACAAGTTTTTATCTGAAGATTTGTAATCTCAGAAATTGTATCAAGAGTCAACTCCCTAAATGGTTTTAATGAGAACATAATGAAGGAAAAGAAAGATGAAAGATTATGAGGCAAAAAGGTTAATAGAAATTAAATATTAGTTTGACCAATTTCTTTGTATTTTAAGAATCCTAAAGATATTAGAGTATTTCAGGTATAGGAGAAACTCTATTAAATTAAATTCCTTGATGGAATAGGCTCAGTGGCAATTACACTTTTAGAAATAAAGCATGCTGAAGATCCTTCAGAATTCTTCAGAATAAAACACATCTTCCATAATATTTTATAGCCTATCTCCAAGGATAGGATGTAGGCTATATGCTTGCAAAACCATCAACACAAAAGCCTATTGTCTTACCCGTTCATCTGTACTGCCTGTTGCATGATGGGAATAATTGATGATACCAGGAATGGGCTGCTCACCGTGTGCCATGATAACAGCTGGACTGGTGTAGAATGGATGCTTCTAATGCACAACACATAACAACTATGAGTACAGTGACAGGAAGACATGAAACTATACAAGCAAAATGACTAGAAAGGAAAAGGGTGAAACAAATGAAACAATGAAATGCCAAAATTTTTCAAATGTAGAATGACCATATCAGCTTAGACTTCAAATGTTGTAAACTTTTTCTTAAGACTGAAATTGATCGTACTTTTTACTCTTTTAATTAACAGTAAAAGAGTAAGAAGATGTAATGATTTAAAAATGTACCTATTTAACCAATCAGTTCCATAAAAACAAAATGAAACAAAACAAAACAAAAATCACATACAATTTAAATATTTACTAGCCTTAAGTAAAGACTTAAGGGACCACTGAATAGATATGGAGACATTTGGTCTTCAGTGAAAGAATTACCTACTGGTTGTCTAAATGGACACTTTAAAAAGATTTCTACGATCCTTTCTAAACTATGTGTTGTCAAAAATCCTCTTAAGCTATGCTCATAGCCAAAATATCTGCATGATAACCTAAAACTTTAGGAATTCCTTCATAGAGTGAGATTAGGTTTTCAATCTTGTGCTCTCAATCAGTGAACAATCATTATTCCCAGAAGTGATATGTTACTTTGTGAAGATTTTAAAGCATACTGGGTGGTTTATACTAGGTATGACTAAAAAGGTAAGTGATGTTCTACGACTAAGGTGACTAAATTTATGCAAGTACCTCATTGTACTCTGTACATTGTACTACCAAAATTGCCCAAAGCGAATCTGTAATACTTTGGTACTATCCTAATAATATTTATTACTTTATTGAATAAAAAATGCAAATACATTATATCTATTTCCTCTCTATACCACTAGGGTAATTTAGGTCAAGTAACATTTAAATAAGTGTTAATTGCTGAAAAACCCTGTCTTAAAAAAAAAATTAATCTTTCTCAACTAATTTTTTGAGTCATCTAAGGTCTCCTACTTGCAGTCTGCTGCTCTTTTATGAATTTGTGAATATTTGATTTTTTAAATATATAAACGTTGTATATTTAATATGACCACAAAAATGACATTTCCAAAGAGTTCTTAAATGTCACATTTTACCTATTTACCTATTACTTCAGTAGGTAACAGCAATCTTTAATGTCTCAGAACTGAGAACAAACTTCAATGCTTTTAAGGACTCTACATTATGGAGGGCACATAGCTACGGAGTGTCATAAATATCCTGGTTCTTTTTTAAGGATGCCCTGAAAAGGTACTGAACTTATGAAAAAATTGGATGGTAAGAGGGATGAAATCAGTACATTTACCTGTGGTTCCTTTAGATCTTTTGGTCTCTGTCAGCAGGCTTACCTTGGCAGCAATCGCTGCTGCAGTTATATGTGATGAAGAACTGTCTTCTGTTGAAGCAACACCACTGTCTTTCTTCTCTTCTTCCTCTTCCTCACATTGAACCCCTTTGTCTTCTGTCTGTTTATGGGGGCTAGTTGTAGGAGGAGGGGAAAGAGGAGGTGGTGGGGAAGGTAAATCTTCAAGTTCATCATGCACTTCCTTTACTTTTACAATGGCATCACGTAAAAGGTCAATGGCATGAGGTAGAGCTGGCAGTATAAACTGAAAGCATTCCTGTATGCAAGAGGAAGAAAAAAAATGAAGATAAAGCACTTTTATAGGCATATAAAATGGTAAAAAATCAAACTTATTTGTGATTTTGGATCTATATTTCTCTCCATATATCTTAAGAATGAATCATACTGAAAATATTATCTTTTGCAATGTGAAATATGAAGTAAACATGGTACATAGTATTCTCTGTAAGCTGTAGAACTACAGTACTATATAAGCACATAGTACATTTTTCTTAAAGTAAAATTTCTGTACAACTTCGGGTTTTAAAGATTAATTATGGGAAAGGGAGGAAACAGTTTTCACCTTTCTAGTCAGAGCAGAACACTAGAATTAACCAATTGAGGACTGACTTATTTTATTCAGACAGCTAAGGTTCTGACTATTATCATAAAATGTAGCTAAGCAAAACTGTGCAATATGCAAAAATAGATATGTTTGTACAGAGCACTGCATAAAAATTAATATAGTTTCCTGTTCAAGTGCCCACTATTACCTATAATGTATCACCAAAAGAGAATAGGTGAGAACTTTAAAATCAGAACATAGGGCCAAATATGTTTGGGGAATGTGTTGGGGCAGAGGACTTTGTCTTTTACATTTAAAGTAACTTACCTTAAAATTTAAGATGTAAAAAAATATCTTAAAATTTACAGAGGGTTATGGGAATATCTGTAAGGGTACTTGATCTTTTGACTTCTCTTTATATGGCTCAATCATTTTAGTGATAAAGATTATATAGCAAAAAATTTAATCTTGACCAATGAGAGCTCTGGCCTTTACTTTCAGCTTTGGGGAGGTGAACTCTAGTTCCTGGTCTTGCCTAAAAGGAGTGTCTTTGTTTGCCTGTGATTTGGCCACTGGACAATCTAACAATGTGGATTATTATGAGGACTTTGGGAAACATGGTATTAGTTTTGCCTCTGGATGGAACTGGAGACTAAAGGCATAAGTTTCCCCTCTGGGAAGGGTTAGACTAAAGGTCAACCATGTGGGTAATATGTGATCAAGTCCCAGTAAGAACTCTGGACATCAAAGGCAAAGGTGAGTGTGCCTAGTTAGTGATATTCTGTGTGTATTGTCTCTTTTATGGTCAAGAAGAGGTAATGCTATCCCTGGCTCCATGGGAGAGGATGATCAGATTTGGTACCTTTCAGCATTTGCCCTATATGCTTCTTCTCTTGGCTGATTTCAGTCTGAATTCTTTCCCTGCAATACACCACAAAGGTAAGTATAGCAGCTTTCAGTGAGTTCTGTTAGTCCTTCTAGTTAATTATTAAAATTGAGGGTGGGTTTTAGAAACTCCCTAAATTGCAACTTGGTGTCAGAAGTGAAGGAAGTCTTGTGGAGTACTCCAACTTTATAGTTCGCTAACTTTTGCAGTTGGCCCAAACTCCTTACAGTTGGTGTTAGAAGTGTGACTCACTAGAAAGATCCTGACTCATGTGATCATGAAACATCATCTGGGCAGAGAAAGGAAGAGATGGTGGGGAGGATTAATCTTTAGAGGCTGGATAAACACAGGGTCACCCACAGAATGCAATTGCAGCTGTGTTGTGATTAGTTATTGGAGCTAAAAGTTAGCAATGGAATTTTGAAATAAAAGATCCAACTTTTAAGGAGTTGTGTCATTGGATGTATAAAGAAACAAGGTAAATTTAGAATCTCTTAGTTATTGTTATTTGCACTAGCTAAAACAAAAGGAAGAATGTTGGGGTGAATCCTAAGGTTGTGCCAATCTTAAGAGTTTGGCTGATCTAACATATAGCTGCTGGCCTCTGAGCTGCTTCCAAAGAAAAATGTTATGCTGAAGTGATTAAGAGTGAATAAAGTTAGACTTATTCATAAGAGAATGGAGCAAAAGAAATGAGAGATTCAAGGGACTTGTCTTATAAGGGTAGAAATATTTAAGCAATTATTAAGAAAATGGATTTATAAAGTGAGTATTGTTGGGGGCAAAAGAAAGGTGTTAACGTAGCAGCACTGTGGGTGGAGCAGACAGATGGGAGCACTGGTCTCCCAACATTGAAGGGTCCTCAATAATCTCTGTTTACCCTAGTCTGAAGGAATTTTAAAAACTAGAAGGCAAATATAACTAAAAGAAACCTCACCTTGCATCACCTTAAGTGATGGTCCTATAATCTAATCAAGATAAGGCCTGACAAAAGAGTGTGAAATCCCTTGGTCCAAACCAGGCCTAGAAATCCAAGGCCAAATGCACATAAATGGATAAAATGGTCATGGGATAGAGAAGATACTTTTCTGGGATTCCTCAACATGGGATCCACCATGTACTATGATTCTAATACCTGTTGAAGTTCTAATGGGAGGTACAGTTAGATTGGAAGGATACAGGGATGCAACAGTTGATGGAATTAGAGTGAAAGTTGGGATGAAAACTAGAATGTCTGGACAGTGAACTTCATATGAAGTGATCTGTCTCCTTTACCTGATTGTATTATGGGGATGGATATTGTGTTTGACTGGACAATTTTTCTTTTACCTAGTATTGTAAAATAGAAAGCATATAAATCCACTCTTCCACCAGTATACATTATATATGCTAAGTGGGAACAAATAAGATTGCCCAAGTCCACACAGGTCATTAATTTGCTGTACAACAGACCTGAGTGGAGTGCAAACTGGGTTTATGGAAAAAAATCTGTGAGTACCACCTAGCAACAACTGCTGGGACTTTGGGCCAGAAAATTTCCATTTGAGAGACAATTACTAGCTTGCTATTGGACTTTAATTGAGACTATCCTTATGACTGAAGAACATAAAATAATCTTGAAACCTGAAATATCCATAATGTTTTGGGAATATCAGAGAAATGCTCTAATGGGGAAGGCAATGCCCAGGAGAGTTCCATAATAAAATGGAAATGGTTCATATAGGATCATGCTACCAGGAGAATACAAGGAGGTACTCACGAGCAGGTAGCCTCTTTTCACCTAGGGTCGACTTCGGAACCACCTGAGGAGCTGCTGGATCCTATGGCCACTTGGGCCACTTGGGCGGTGCCCTATAAACAGCTTTCTATTGATCAACAAAATGCTGCTTGGTTTATGGATGGCAATTCCAAGGTGAAGGGACAGCATCCTGTTTGGAAGGCCGCCACTCTGATTGAAGAAGGTAAAAACAAATCAGCTCGATAGGCTGAACTGCATGATGTTTGCCCCTATGTTTGGGTTTTTACCAACTCATAGGAAGTGTCCAGTGGCCTGGCCATATGGTCAGGCAGAAGGGCAATGGAAAATTGGTCTATCAAATGGATGCTTGTATGGGGCATGGCCTATGGAAGTCACTCTGGGAATATAAGGGGTATGTTAAAATAGGATACATCAATGCCCATCAGAGGAACCCCCTTTCAGAAATGGAAGTTAATTGGAACTGGTGAACAGATATCCCAGTATGCATGTTTGACATGGCACCTGGGCCCATGAAATGAGTGGGCAATGGGGGGGCTGCAACGATGCAGATATGGGCTGAATTGATATATTCTTCTTGCACCCACTAAGGCACAAAAATGCCAATGAGAAGTGTTCTGTCTGCTAACAAAAAAGAGAGACAGCAGAAGGTTATGCAGCATATTCCATAGGGGAAAGTCCTGCATATAGCTAGCAAGTTGGACTGATGCTGCTAGTCCCTTGAGGCTACAAATCAGTCCTAACAGGAATAGACATTTACTCTGGACTGGGCTTTGCTTACCCAATGGTAGATGCAAATACTCAGTGTACTATAAAAGGACTAAACAGAAAATACCGTACCAATGACTGCAGAGTCATATTTCTTTAGACCAAAGTACACACTTTCATATTCAGAGCAATGATTTGACAGAAAATTGGAATGGGCTATGGAAACATTTGTTGTCTAAAAAAGGAGAAGCATGGCTTATATGCTCTCATTAGTGTGTGGTCCATTCAACAAGAGGGAGGCCAAGGGAGGGTCCCCACTAAATATAGTCCTCTACTTTTGTAGGGAAGAGGGGGCTGGGCCACGATGCTGGTATGACTATACTTTTTTCTTTAGGACTATACTTTTTCTTTTAGCACATCACATCAACTTTCTTTTTTTCTACCTGATACTGTGGTACTAGGATCAGAGCTACAACTATGCATGCCAGAAGCAGGATGATTCTTAAGCAGAAACTATTAACTATACCTTTAAACCTTTATGTCAGAGTGCCTAAGGGCCTGATGGGGTAGATTATGCCTGACTCCATCTGGCCAAATTGGGACTGACAGTGGATGCAGTTATATCGCCTGGTGTTTGAGATTGCTCACTAGTAACCCTACCTTGTATGAATGGAAAAGGACTACGCAGGTGGCATTTGTTAAACGAGTATTACTGGTGGCAATCTGGACCAGCACAGTGGCCAAATCAACTGTCTCATTAAAAGAGTTTCAAAGGAAAAGTCTGAGTATAAATGGAAAGAAGGAGGAATGATAGCTGGAGGTAAAGGAATGAATAAATGGGTTATGCAATGAGGGAGATCCAATATATTGGTTTCTCAAAATCTTTAAAACAAGAGAGGATATTGTTTCTTAGCTCAGTTGTAACAGATGCCAGAAAGGTTAAAGCCATATGTTGCTGAGACTACTACTGCTTTGGAAACCTGACAAGCCCATAAACCTGAGTAGTGTAGTTCTGGGAGACATTTTGATCATATGATATGATGACAGACTAGGTTAACTGCTAATGTCTATGTAGGACTCCAGTAGTGTGTCAGTTACCTTTTAACTCATATTTCAGGTTACGTCTACAACTCTACTGTGAAATGTTATAATACTGTCATTGCCAGTAAGATTATAATACTGATATTGATGATCATATGTATTGGGAAATTGAGTTAAATCCTCCTCAAAATGTAATACCAATGGAAAATGACTGGCCTAAACAAGATAGCTAATGTCTGTGGAACTAGTTCTGTGCAAGTGTATCATAGGATAAAAATAGCACATCAAGGTAAAAATTAGTATATTAGTACAAAAATACGAAATATGTATAATGGCTTTAGAGGATAAATTAGCTATTTCTCAAATTTATCCCTATCCCACACTGGCTCCTCTAAATCTTAGACACATTCACACCGATACTGTTGTTATATCTGTAATATAAATGCTATAGTAAATATAGATGCTCAGCCAGACAAATACAATCATTTTTCTATAAGAGAGCTTTGGCCAAAAGCCAGGGGGGGAGCTTGTGCAATGAAGAATTAACCTTACTCCAAGAGAGTCTGGCCTTAGCTCTCAGTTACTGGGATGTGATAGGAGTGTCTTTGTTGCCTGGGAACTTTGGCTACCAGACAGTGTAACAGTGTGATTTATGATGAGGGCTTTGGACATTCTGGTATCAGTTTTGCCTCTGGTAGATGTTGGAGACTAAAGGAAACAGCCTAACCTTAAAGGGCTAGAGACTAAAGGCCAGCATTATGGGCAGTATGTGATGAGCCCCAGTAAAAACTCTGAACACTAAAGTCTTGGAGCTTCCCTGATTTTCAGTGCTGTTATACACTGATGCCAAGAGAGTAATGCATTCATGATTCTATAGGGAGAGGATAACAGAAGGTCTGCATTTGGTACCTCTCTTCTCCTCTTCGTTAACTTGAATCTGTATTCTTTCTGTGTCATAAAGCATAACTGTCAGCTTAACATCTTTTGGTGAGTTCTGTGAGTCTTTCTAGTGAATTACTGAAACTGAGGGTGGTTTTGGGAATGCACTAAATTGCAACTGGTGTCAGACACTAGTGAGGGCAGTCTCATGGAGTCCTCTAACATTTTGGTTGACTAACTCTCATAGTTGGCTAAAACTTTACACTAAATCATATAAATCACAAGGTTGCTTACCTGAGATCCTTTCTTGCTACCTGGCAGGTTAATTATGAGAGTTTTCCCTCTGATTCCACATACAGGCCTGAAAGGAAAGAGAAACTGGATGAATACTAAATTGCAATGAACGGTTGGTTTAAATACATTCAACAACAAAGTTCAATCATTGTACTTACATGTGAACAACGGTTTTAGAATAAAATTGTTACAACTAGAGATTTACCAATTGCTATATAAATTGGGCACTCTGGCTGAGGTTTTTACAATAATGGTTAGTGTGGTAGACTGGAAAAATGTACTGAACATGGAATCAGAACAAATTAGCCAATTAGAAGAAATAATGGCCAAAATATCTTTTTTCTCAAACTTAGCTTCTTCATATCTCATATAGTTCTAAGATTTCAATGAGATAAATGTGTTAAAAATGTCTAGCACAATAACATTTATGCTCAAAAGTCTAACACAAAAAGCACTCAAGAGTTGAATGAGACTTACATTTAAGCTCTTGCTTCTCAGAAAAGGGTGTATATTTTAGAGTAAAATAAGGTTTCGAATGAATGGCAGTTGGGAGAGTTTGGAGAGCTTAGCTGCTGAAAGATCCACTGAAGAATATGGGCAAGTAAAAGTAGAAAGGTCTTTCAGAGATCACTATAAATTTCCAAGCCACTTTTAAACCAAGTGGTTAGATAAGAAACATAAACAGTGGAAAAGCACTGGAAGACAGGAGTCAAGAGTTGAAGGCCTGGATTTCATATGACAGTTGGAATCATACTCTACCAATAATTGGCTGTTACTTTTACCTGGTATCATCTCATTTTCATCATCTGAAAACAAAGGGATTCATCTAAAATTTTACAACTAAAATTTTAAAAGTCAGGTAAGAACCTTTTCCCAAAACTTCTTCCTAAGAATGAGTTTATTTTTAAACTACTTTTACTCTCTGAAATAACCTAAAGTTGTCTTATATTTTATTGTTTTTTTTCTTGTGTCCTATACACAGAGTCAATAGCTATTTTAAGATTTCCATATTCCTTTTAATTGAGATATAATTGACAAATAACACTGTATTAGTTTTAGGTGTACAAAAAATGATGTGATATGTATATATATTGTGAAAGGATTGCCACAATAAGTTTAGTTAACATCCATCACTGTACAGTTATTACTTTTTTTTCTTGTAATGAGAACTCTTACAATCTACTTTCTTAGAAACTTTCAAATATACAATACAGCAGTATTAAATATAGTCACCACGCCGACATTACATCCCTAAGATTTATTTAACTCGTAAGTTTGTGTTTTTGACCACCTTCCCCCATTTCACCCACTCTGCAATGCCTGCCTCTGGCAACCACCAATCTGTTCTCTGTATTTATGAGTTTGGTTATTTTTAGATCCCACACAAATGTGAGATAATAAGGTATTTGTCTTTCTCTGTCTGATTTATTTCACTTAACATAATGCACTCAGGTCCCATCTATGTTGGTGCAAGTGGCAGGATTTCCCTCATTTTTATGGTTCAATAATATTCCATTGCACATACATACCACAGTTTCTTTATCCATTCATCTATCAGGAGACATAGGTTGTTCCATGTCCTGGTCATTGTAAATAATGCTACAATGAACACAGGGATACAGACATCTTTTCAAGACAGTGATTTCACTTCCTTTGGATAGATGCCCAGATGGAAATGCTGCATCACATGGTAGTTCTATTTTTAATTTTTTGAGAAACTGCCATACTCTTTTCCATAGTGGCTGAACCAATTTATATTCCCTAACAGTACACAGGGGTTCCCTTTTCTGTATATCTTCTTGTTATCTCATATTTTTGATAATAGCCATTCTAACAGATGTAAAGTGGTATCCCATTGCAGTTTTGATTTCCATTTCTCTGATGATTAGTGACATTAAGCATCTTTTCACATACTTGTTGGCCATTTAGATGTCTTATTTGAAAAAATGTCTATTCAGATCCATTGTCTATTTTTTAATTGGATTTTTTTTTCCTACTGAGCTGTATGAGTTCTTTATATATTTTGGATATTAACTTCTTATCAGATATATAATTTGTGAATATTTTCTTCCATTTCATAGGTTGCCTTTTCATTTTGTTGATGACTTCCTGTGTTGCACAGGTTTTTAGACTGACATAGTCCCATTTATTTTTGCTTTTGTTGCCTTTGCTTTTGGAGCCAAATCCAGAAAAGCACTACCAAGATTGATGTCTAGAAGCTTATCCACTATGTTTTATTCTAGGAGCTTTATGGTTTCAGGTTTTACATTCATGTCTTTAATCTATATTGAGTTGATTTTTGTGTATAGTTTAAGATAGTGGTCCTATTTCATTCTTTTACATGTAACTGTCTGGTTTTCCCACCATTTATTGAAGACACTTCCCCCATTATATATTCTTGGTTCCTTTGTCATGAATTAATTGACCACATATGCATGGGTTTACTTCTGGGTACTCTATTTTGTTCCACTGATCTGTGCTCTGTTCTTATGCCAATACCATATTGTTTTGATTACTACAGCTTTGTAATAAAGTTTGATCAGGAAGTGTGATGCCTCCAGTTTTGTTCACCTTTTTCAAGATGCTTTGAATATTTGGGGTCTTCTGTGTGTCCATTAGGAATGATTGATCTATTTCTGTAAAAAATGCCATTGGAATTTTGATAGGAACTGCACTGAATATGTAGATTGCTTTGGGCAATAAGGACATTGTAACAATATTAATTATTTCAATCCATGACCATGAAATATCTATTTATTTGTGTCTTTAATTTTTTCATCAATGTCTTAAAGTTTTCAGTGTATAGGATTTTCACTTCCTTGGTTAACTTTATTCCTAGGTATTTTATTCTTCTTGATGCAATTATAAATGGGATTGTTTTCTTAATTTCTCTGACAGTTCATTATTGGTGTATAGAAATGCAACCGATTTTTAAATACTGATTTTGTATCCTGCAACTTTACTAATTTGTTTCTTAGTTCTAACTTTTTTTTGTGTGTGTGAAGTCTTTAGGGTTTATTATATCTAATAGCATGTCATCTACAAATAGACAGTTTTATTTCTTTTCTGATTTGGGTGACTTTTATTTTTATTTTTTTCTTGCCTAATTGCTTTGGCTAGGACTTCCAGTACTATGTTGAATAAAAGTGGTTAGAGTAGGCGTCCTTGATTTGTTCCTGATCTTAGAGAGAAAGCTTTCAGTTTTTCACCATTGAGTATGATGTTAACTGTGGGCTTGTCATATGTTATTATATTCAGGTACATTCCTTCTATATCCATGTTGTTGAGAGTTTTCATCATGAATGGATGTTAAATTTTGTCAAATGCTTTTTCTGCATCTGTTGAGAGGATTATATAATTTTTTATCCTTTATTTTGTTACTGTGGTCTATCACACCATTTGATCTGTGGATGTGAAATCATCACTGCAACCCTGGAAAAAAAAATTCCACTTCATCATGGTCCTTTTAATGTACAGTTGTAATCAGTTTGCTAATATTCTGTTGACGATTTTTGCATCTATATTCATTAGGGATACTGACCTGTATTTTTCTTTTCTTGTAGTTTTCTTCTCTGGTTTTGGTATCAGGGTAATGCTGCTCTTATAAAATGAGTTTGGGAGTGTTCCCTCCTCTTCTATTTTTTTGGAAGAGTCTGAGGATTGGCATTAATTCTTCTTTAATTGTTTCAAAAATTCAGTAGTGAAGCCATATGGTCATTGACCTGTTGGAAGGTTTCAAATTACTGATTCAATCTCCCTACTAATTGACCTGCTCAGATTTTCTATTTCATAATTAAGTCATGGTAGGTTGTTTATGTTTCTAGAAATTTACCCATGTCTGGTAGGTTGTCCAATTTGTTGGCGTACAATTAATCACAGTAGTCTCTTATGATCTTTGTATTTCTGTAGCATTCAGTTCTAATGTTTCCTCTTTTATAAATAATTTTATTTAGTTGAGTGCTCTTTTCATTTTTTTTTTTTTGTGAATCTAATTTTTTAAATCTTTTCAAAGTATCAGCTCTTAATGTCATTGATATTTTCTGTTGTCTTTTTAGTCTCTATTTCCTTTATTTCTGCTCTGTTCTTTATCTCCTTCCTTCTAATAACTATGGGTTTAATTTGTTCATTTTAGTTCCTTGAGGTATAAAGTTTAGTTATGGCCTAAAGTTGTAGGCATTAATTGCTATGAACTTCCCTCTTGGATTGCTTTTGCTTCATCTCATAAGTTTTAGTATGCTATATTTCCATTTCTCCCAAGATATTTCTTGATTTTGCTTTTGATTTCTTCTTTCACCCATTGGTTGTTCAGCAGCATGTTGTTGACTTTCCACATATTTGTGATTTTTCCAGTTTTCTTCTTGTAATTGATTTCTACTTTCAAACCATTATGGATAGAAAAGAGGCTTGATAGGATTTCAATCTAATTAAATTTATTAAAATTTGTGCTGTGGTCTAATATATGATCTATTCTATATATGATATGTCATGATATATATAATGGAGAATGGACCAAGTGTTTGAGAAGAATGTGTATCTGCAGCTTTTGGAAGGAAAGTTCTGTAAGTGTCTGCTGAGTCCATTTGGTGTAAAGTGTCATTTAAATTCAATGTTTTCTTATTGATTTTCTGTTTGGATGATCTACTCGTTGATGAAAGTGGGGTACTGAAGTCTCCTACTATTACTGCATTTCTATTTTTCCTTTCAGGTCTGTTAATATTTGGTTTATATATTTAGCTGCTCCTATGTTTAGTGCATAAGTATTAACAAATGTTATATCCTCTTGTTGGAGTGACTGCTTTATTATTATACAATGACCTTCTTTTTTCTCTTATTACAGCCTTTTTCTTGAAGTCTATTTTGTCTGATATAAGCATAGTTACCCCAGCTTTCTTTTGTTTTCCATTTGAAAATATTTTTTCCATCCCTTCACTTTCAAAACTCAGTTATTATAAGGATTAATATAATCCTTGAAACATAATGTATTGTACAGTACCTAGAAGAGACTGGATAATGAATAAATACCTGGTCAATTTTCTCTTAAAAAGAACATTGGGGTTAGATAATGAAGGTCATGAATTCACTGTAAAGATCTAGACCTCTCTTTTTAAATTAAGTTTTTAATTTCAATTCCAGTATAGTTAACGTACAGTGTTATATTAGTTTCGTGTGTACAATATAATGATTCAACAAGTCTATACATTTCTCAGTGCTCATCATGATAAGTGTACTCTTAAATCACCTTCACCCATTGCATCCATCTTCCCACCCACCTCCTGACTGGCAACCACCAATTTATTCTCTTGAGTCTATTTTTAATTTTTCTTTTTTGTTGGTTTTGTTTCATAAAGCCCATATATAACTGAAATCATATGGTATTTGTCTTTCTCTGAGTTATTTCACTTAGCATTATACCCTCTAGATCCACCCATGTTGTTTCAAATGACAATATTTCATTTTGTATGGATGAGTAGTATTCCATTGTACATATATACAACATCTACTTTATCCATTCATCTATGGATGGACATTTGGGTTCCTTCCATAACTTGGCAATTATAAATGATGCTGCAGTAAACATAGGAGTGCATATATCTTTCCGAATTAGTGTTTTCATTTTCTCTGGGCAAATACCCAGTAGTGAAAATTAATGGATCATAAGATAATTCTATTTTTAAGTTTTTGAGGAACCTCCATATTCTCTTCCATAGTGGCTGCACCAGCTTGCATTCCCACCAACAGTACACAAGGGTTCCTTTTTCTCTACATACTCATCAACATTTGTTAATTTTTCTGTTTTTGATTTTAGTCATTCTGAGAGTAGTGAGGTGGTATCTCATTGTGGTTTTGATTTGCATTTCCCTAATGATTAGTGATGCTGAGTATCTTTTTATGTGTCTGTTGTCAATCTGTATGTTTTCTTTGGAAAAATGTCTGTTCATGTTCTCTGCCCATTTTTAATTGACTTATTTAGTTCTTTTTGGTGTTCAGATGTATAACTTCTTTATATATTTTGGATACTAACCCTTTATCAGACATGTAATTTGCAAATACCTTCTTGCATTCAGTAGGTTGTTTTAGTTTTGTTAATGCTTTCCTTTGCTTTCCAAAAGCTTTTTATTTTGGTATAGTCCCAACAGTTTAATTTTGCTTTTGTTTCCCTTGCCAAAAGAGACATATCTAGAAAAATGTTTCTACAGCTGACATCAAAGAGATTACTGCCTATGATTTCTTCTAGGAATTTTAAGGTTTCAGGTCTGACATGAGGCTTTTAATCCATTTTGAGTTTATTTTTTTGTATCATGTAAGGAAGTGGTCCAGTTTCGTTCTTTTCAATGTAGCTATTCAGTTTTCCCAACACAATTTGTTGAAAAGAATGTCCTTTACCCATTGTATATTCTTCCCTCCTTTGTCACACACTAATTGACCATAAAAGCATGGGTTTATTTCTGGGCTCTCTATTCTGTTCCATTGATCTTTGTGTCTATTTTTGTCCCAGTACCATACTGTTTTGATTGCTATAGTCTGTAGTATATTTTGAAATCTGGGATTGTGATACCTCCTGTTTTGTTCTTCTTTTAAAGATGGCTTTGGCTATTCAGAATAATTTCATACAAATTACAAGATTATTTGTTCTAGTTTTGTGAAAAAATGTTGCTAGTACTTTGATGGGATTGCATTAAATCTGAGATTGCTTTGGGTTGTATGGACATTTCAACACTACTCATTCTCCCAACCCACAAGTATGGAATACCCTTCCATTTGTTTGTGTCATCTTCAATTTCTTTCATCAGCGTTTTATAGTTTACCAAGTACAAGGTCTTTCAACTCTTTGGTTAGGTTTATTCCTAGGTATCTTATTGTTCTTGGTGCAATTGTAAATGGAACTGTTTTCTTAATTTCTTTCTGCTACTTCATTATTAGTGTATAAAATCCAACAGTGTTTTGTATATAAATGTTGTATCCTGCATTTTTATTGAATTCATTCATCAGTTCCAGCAGTTTTTTTTTTTTTTTTTTTGGTGGAGTCTTTAGGGTTTTCTATATGAAGTACCATGACATGTGCAAATAGTGAAGGTTTTACTTTTTCTTTACCAATCTGGATGTCTTTCATTTCTTTTTCTTGTGTAATTGCTGTGGCTAGGACTTCCAATAATAGGTTGATTAAAAATGGTAAGAGTGGACATGCTTGTCTTGTTCCTGATTGTAGAAGAAAAGCTCTCAGTTTTTCACCATCGAGTATGATTTTAGCTGTGGGTTTTCATATATCATCTTTATTATGTTGAGGTAGGTTTCCTATAACTGTACTTGAGAGTTTTTCATGAATGGATGTTGTACTTTATCAAATGCTTTTTCTACATCTTTTGAGTTATATGGTTTTTATCCTTTCTCTGCTAATGCGACGTACCATGTTGATTGATTTGAGAATATTGAGAATATTGAATCACTCTTGTATAGCTGGAATAAATTCCACTGGATTATGGTGAATGATTTTTAAATTGTTGGGTTTGGTTTGCTAATATTTTGTTGAGGATTTTTGCCTCTTTGTTCAGAGATATTGGCCTGTAGCCTTCTTTTTTTGTGATGCCTTTATCTGTTTTTGGTATTATGGTGATGCTTGCCTCATAGAATGAATTTAGAAGTTTCCTTCCTCTAATTTTTGGAATAGTTTGAGAAGAATAGATATTAACTCTTCTTTAAGTGTTTGGAAGAATTCACCTGTGAAGCAATCTGGTCCTGGACTTTTGTTTTTTGGGAGTTTTTTGATTACTGATTCAATTTCATTGCTAGTAATTGGTCTGTTTAAATTTTGTACTTTTCCTGATTCAATTTTAGGAGGTTACATGTTTCTAGGAATTTATCTTTTTCTTCTAGGTTGTCCAATTTGCTAGCATATAATTTTTCATAATATTCTCTTATAATCCTTTGTGTTTCTGTGGTATTGCTTGCTATTTCTCCTCTTTCATTTAAAATTTTGAGTCCTCTCTATCTTTCTCTCTCTCTCTCACTCTCATTTGAGGAGTCTGGCTAAAGATTTATTGATTTTGTTGATTTTTTCCATAGAACCAGCTCCTCGTTTTATTGATCTGTTCTATTGGTTTTTTTTTTTTGTTTGTTTGTTTGTTTCTATTTTATTTATTTCTGCTCTAATCTTTATTATTTCCTTTCTTATACTGGCTTTGGGTTTTATGTTTTTCTTTTTCTAGCTCTTTTAGTGTAAGGTTAGGTTGTTGAGATTTTTCCTGCTTCTTGAGGTAGCCTGTATTTTTTTTTCTAGCCTCCATGGTTTTCTTTTTTAATTTTTAACTATTATTATAGTTATATTTTTTTTAGATTTTATTTAAATTCAAGTTAGTTAACATATAGTGTACTATTAGTTTCAGGGGTAGAATTTAGTGATTCACTACTTGCATAGAACACCCAGTGCTCATTACATCAGGTGCCCTCATTAATGCCCATCACCCAATTACCCCATCCTCCCACCTCCACTCCAGCAACCTTCTGTTCTCTATAGATAAGAGTCACTTATGATTTGCCTCCTTCTCTGTTTTTATTTTCCCATCCCTTCCCCTATATTCATCAGTTTTGATTCTTAAATTCCACATGAGTGAAATCGTATGGTATCTGTCTTTCTCTGTCTGACTTATTTTGCTTAGTATAATACACTCTAGTTCCATCCTCATCACAGAAATGGTAAGATTTCATGCTTTCTGATGCTGAGTAATATTCCAGTGTGTGTGTGTGTACACATACACATATATACTACACCTTTTTCCTTTTTTTAAAGATTTGAGAAAGAGAAAAAGGGTGCATTGCGTGCACATGGGGAAGGGTTAGGGACAGAGGGAGGGAGAGAGAGAGAAGAGTCACAAGTCACAAGCAGAATCCACACTCAGCGCGGAGCCCAATGCAGGGCTTGGTCTCACAACCCTGAGATCGTGACCTGAGCCAAAACCAAGAGTTGGGACGCTTAACCAACTGTGCCACCCATGCACCTCTATCTTACATCTTCTTTATTCATTCATCAATCGATGGACATTTGGGCTCTTTCCATATTTTGGCTATTGTGGACATTGCTGCTATAAACATTGGGGTGCATGTGCACCTCTGAATCACTGTTTTCCTATCCTTTGGATAAATACCTAGTAGTGCAATTGCTGGGCCATAGGTTAGCTCTATTTTTAACTTTTTGAGGAACCTCCATACTGTTTTCCAGAGTGGCTGTACCAGTTTCCATTCCACCAACAGTAAGAGGGTTCCTCTTTCTCCACATCCTCGCCAACATCTGTTGTTTCCTGACTTGTTAATTTTAGCCATTCTGACTAGTGTGAGGAGGTATCTCATTGTGGTTTTGATTTGTATTTCCCTGATGATGAGTGACATTGAGCATTTTCTCATGTGTCTGTCAGCCATTTGTATGTCTTCTTTGGAGAAATGTCTGCTCATGTCTTCTGCCCATTTCTTGGATTTTTTTGTTCTTTGGGTGTTGAGTTTGATAAGTTCTTTATAGATTTTGGATGGCCCTTTATCTGCTAAGACATTTGCAAATATCTTCTCCCAGTCCATAGGTTGCTTTTAGTTGTGCTGATTGTTGCCTTTGCTGTGAAAAAGCTTTTTATCTTGACAAAGTCCCAATAGTTCATTTTTGCTTTGTTTCCCTTGCCTCTAGAGACATATGTACTAAGAAGTTGCTGCGGCCAAGGTCAAGAGATTACTGCCTGTGTTCTCCTCTAGGATTTTGATGGATTCCTGTCTCACATTTAGGTCTTTCATCCATTTTGAACTTATTTTTGTATATAAGAAAGTGGTCCAGTTTCATTCTTCTAAATGTGGCTGTCTACTTTCCCAAACATCATTTGTTGAAGAGACTTTTTTTTTCCTGTTGGATATTCTGTCCTGCTTTGTTGAAGATTAGTTGACCATGGAGTTAAAGGTCCATTTCTGGGTTCTCTATTCTGTTCCATTGATCTATTTGTCTATGTTTGTGCCAGTACCATACTGTCTTGAGATTACAGCTTTGTAATACAGCTTGAAGTCTGGAATTGAGATGCCCCCAGCTTTGGTTTTCCTTTTCAACATTATTATGGCTACTTGGGGTCTTTTCTGGTTCCATACAAATTTTAGAATTGTTTGTTCCAGCTCTGTGAAAAATGCTGGTGTTATTTTGATAGGGATTACAAGGTACTCTGTATTGTTATAATCTTACCTCTTGGAATAGCTTTGCTGCATCCCAAAGACTTTGGACTATTGTATTTTCATTTTCATTTGTCTCCATATATTTTTTTATTTTGTCTTTGATTTCTTTGTTGATACATTCATTGTTTAATAGCATGTTATTTAACCTGCATGTATTTGTGTTCTTTCCAAATTTTTTCTTGTGATTGATTTCAGGTTTCATATTATTGTGGTCAGAAAAGATGCATGATATGATTTCTTTTTGAATTTGTTGAGACCTATTCTGTGGCCTAACATGTGATCTATTCTGGACAATGTTCCATGTGCACATGAAAAGAATGTGTATTCTTCTGTTTTTGGATGGAAAGTTTGGAATACATCTGTTATATCCATCTGATCCAATGTGTCATTCAAAGCCACGTTTCCTCGTTGATTTTCTGTCTGGATGATTTATCCATTAATGTAAGTACCGTGTTAAAGTCCCCCACTATTATTGTATTATTATCACTTTCTTCCTTTATGTCTATTTATAGTTGCTTTATGTATCTACGTGTTTCCATGTCGGGTACATAATTATTTACAATTGTTATATCTTGTTGGAGTGTTCCCTCTGTGATTATGTAGTGTCCTTTGACCCCTATTACAGTCTTTGTTTTAAAGTCTATTTTATATGATGTAAGTATTGCTACCTCAGCTTTCTTTTCACTTCCATATGCATGATAAATGTTTTTCAATCCCTTCACTTTCAATCTGCATGTGGCTTTAGGTCTGAAATGAGAGTCTCTTGTAGGCAGTATATAAATGGGTCTACCTTTTTTTTTTTTTTTTTAAGATTTTATTTATTGGGGCGCCTGGGTGGCTTAGTCATTAAACGTCTGCCTTCAGCTCAGGTCATGATCCCAGGGTCCTGGGATCGAGCCCTGCATCGGGCTCCCTGCTCCGTGGGAAGCCTGCTTCTGCCTCTCCCTCTCCCCCTGCTTGTGTTCCCTCTCTCACTGTCTCTCTCTCTGTCAAATAAATAAAATCTTAAAAATAAAATAAAATAAAAAAGAAGTTAAAAAAAAAAGATTTTATTTGACAGAGAGAGACACAGCGAGAGGGATCACAAGCAGGGGGAATGGGAGAGGGAGAAGCAGGCTCCCGGCTGAGCAGGGAGTCCGATGTGGGACTTGATCCCAGGACCCCGGGATCATGACCTGAGCTGAAGGCAGTGGCTTAATGACTGAGCCACCCAGGCGCCCCAAATGGGTCTACCTTTTTATCCATCCAGTCACCCTATGTCTTTTGATTGGAGCATTCAGTCCATTTACATTCAATGTAAGTATTGATAGGTATGTACTTATTGCCATTTTGTCACTTGTTTTATGGTTGTTTTTGTAGTTCTTCTCTGTTCCTTTCTTCTCTTACTCTCTTCCCTTGTGGTTTAAATGGCTTTGTTTAGTGGTATGCTTGGATTCCTTTCTCTATTTTTTTGTATATCTATTACAGGTTTTTGATTTGTGGTTACCATTAGATTTATATATAACATCCTATGCATACAGCAGTCTATATTAGGATGATTAAGTTTGAACCTATTCTGAAGTAACAAATTTTTACTCCCCACATTTTTATGTATATGATGTCATACTTTACATGCTTTTATTTTGAAAATACCTTGACCAATTTTTATAGATAAAATTTATTTTTACTGCTGTTGTGCTTTAACCTCTGTACTGGTTTTATAAGTGATCAATGTACTACTTTTATTATGTTTGTATATATCTGTCAAATTTTTTCCTTCCGTTATTTTCTTACTCCTGATTATGTCTTTTTCTTTCCACTCAAGGAATTCCCTTTAACATTTCTTATAAGGCTAGTTTACTGTGATTTTGTTTTGCTCTTCAATTTAGGACACATTCCTCTGTCTCCTTATTTTGTCTAACTCTGTGTTTTTTCCTACATATTAGGAAAGTCAACATTTCCTGATCAAGAATAGGTCCTTTAGGGCCCTATAGTGCAATATCCCCTGTTCACCAGAATCTGATGCTTCAGGGGTGTCCCTATGTGTGTTGCATGTACTCTACTGTTATGGTTGAGCCATGTTTGCCTTCAGTCCAGTTGGCTATCATGGCCCTCTGTGCTTGCTGTAAGCAGTATTTGGTCTCCATGCAGTAAGGGGTCAACCTGGGGCTGCCTTGGGCCTTTAGTTTGGTTATATCAGATGCTTGCCCTCAGTCTGTTTGCCTGAAATTAGACTGCACTGAATTGCAAGGCACTCTCCCTGTGTTGTCCCCCAAGTGGCTTTCTTTGGTGGGTAGAGCTGGCAGTCAGATCAGATGTCTGCCCCCAGCCCACAGTTGGAGCTGCAGTTAAACTGGTATGTGTGGTTATCTTCCCTACTCCCCAGGGCAAGAGTCACTTAGTCACTTTGGAGTGGTATTGGCCACTGCTGGGGCTGCTCACAGAATGAGACATGTTAGGTACCACTTCAGAGAGACTCCTGCTGAGTAGGGCATGTTGGATGGGGCAGTCCACAGGAGCTTTTCAAAGTCTCAGGTGCTTTTCAAACTGCTGTTTCTGTGCTGTATCTCAGTGGGGTTGTCATGCTGTCTTTTTTTTTTAATTAAAGATTTTTATTTATTTATTTGACAGAGAGGGACAGTGAGAGAGGGAACACAAGCAGGGGGAGTGGGAGAGGGAGAAGCAGGCTTCCCGTGGAGCAGGGAGCCTGATGTGGGGTTCGATCCCAGGACCCTGGGACCATGGCCTGAGGTGAAGGCAGACGATTAACGACTGAGCCACCCAGGTGCCCCTGTCATGCTGTCTTTTTAAGGGTGAGGATTCAGTTTCCTATCAGTCTCTGGCTCTCCCAGAGCCAAGTCACTGGTTTTTAAAGTGCCTAGTATGAAGCCCCACTGACTGTAAAAACTCATGAAGCTAAGCCCCTCTGGTTTTCAATACTAAATATTATGGGGATTCATCTTCCCAGTGCAGGTCCCCTATATCTGGGGTCCCTGGTGTGGAGTCTATTCTCCTCCACTTTCCATTCTTGTGGTGTCCCTCCTGTTTGTGGTTAGTGTCACAAGTTAGTTTGGTTCCTGGCCATAGTTGACCAGGTCTCCACTCTTCCTACTGGTTTTCTTAATGTGGCCTCTTCTCTAATTAACTGTGGAGAGTCTGTTCTGCCAGTTTCATTTTCTGGGTTTGTTACACTGATGTGGCTGTTATCTAGGTGTATCTGTGGGATAAGGTGAGCTCAGGATTCTACTTCCCAGGCTCTAGAATGTATTCTTAAGACATTGAGGATGACTGATGGATTCTATTTAATATTATCAAATACTTTGTCAAAAATAATGGTCTAAGATAAAATGAAAGGGGATGATATAAGATATAAAGAAAAAAAGTCTGATAATAGAAAACACTAAACACAAGTTGAATGATTTTTGCTTCATATTCTCTGATGTATCTGTTTCAGTACCTTATATAGTGCCTTGTTTTTCCTAGAGATATCCTACTTCCTTTTCTACTGTTTTTATCCTCTTTTTTTTCCTTTGGGGGAACAGAGGGGGCAGAAAACTTTTTCTTTTGCCATTATTGATGTGGAAAAGAGATTGAGATGACTTGTAAGTAACTTATCTAATATTTCACTAGTGCTTATTATCCGTTATATACTTGTAATTTTATATTACACTCAGAACACCCATGAGGTAGTCATTATATATTACCTTCCAGCTTTTTATATGTAAACATAGATTTCTGTCACCTTTGACAGATACTACTTACCCTTTAGTTCTAATTTTTAAATATTTCTACATCTGATACAGAAGATAAATTACTTTTGTCAGCACTAGAGTTGGATAGCAACACATTATTCAACAAAAGTTTGAGGTATATGTCTGAATTTATACTTATAAAATAAACCTCAGAAAAAGGAAATAGAAATAAGATAAGGATTTTTGTTTATTTTCTTTGAAAGATTATTCTGGTTTTATCTTCTTCAAGCATATCAAATTAGAAAAGGCATAAACAGCCAGATATATTCAATATTATTAAATGATAATACAAAAGTACTTTTTAAAAATAAAGAATATATTTAAAAATCAGGTCAACTCCGCTAGTGCACTAGACTGCTTAGCAGACTGAATTTCCATTAATTTCAATATAAATTCATCTAGTGGAAAGCTACCAAGGAGAAAAACAATAACAAAAAACAAGAATAAAAATCCTGAACCTATTTTCAGATTAATTGTGGGATAATTTGTTAATTTATTACTTAAGACAGCTTCTAAAATATATAAAGTACGGTTATGAGAATGAATTCATTTATTCATTCCGCAAGTATGGTTTGAGTACTTACCATAGGCAAGGCAGTGTTAGGCAATGGGGCTACAAGAGTCTTACCCTAGGGGAGTTTACAGATTTACAGAAAAATATCAGGAAGTGTTAAGATAATTAAATAAGTGCTGCAGGTACATGAGAAGCTACGTGAATGACAGGAAGAGTGTTTTAGTCTTAGGTGAGGGAGGGTAATGGTGATTAGGGAAGAAAGAAAGAAAAATCCAAGCTGCTACCTGAAAAACAGGTGTTATAGAGGCAGACTGGGAAGAACATTTCAGGCAGAGGAAATGGTATATAAAAAGGACAAGAAGTTAGAAAGAGAACCTGATGTGTGTGCTAACAATTAGGATGGATGGGTGTAATGAAGTAAATACTTGTGTCTCCCCAGAAAATTCATATGTTGAAATCCTAACCCCAATGTGATGGTATAAGGAGATTGGGCCTCTGGGACATGCTTAGGTCATGAGGGTGGAGCCCTCATAAGTGGAATTAGTGCCTTTATAAAAGGGACTCCACAGAGCTCTTGACCCATCATCACGTAAGGCTACAAAAAAAGTCAGAAGTCTACATCCTGGAAGAGGCTCTCACACCAGAACCTAATCACTCTGGCACTCTACTCTGAGACTTCCAGCATCCAGAATTGTGAGAAATAAGTTTCTGTTTGTTTAGAAAGCACCCCATCTATGGTAATTTGTTATAGTAGCCCAAGTTAAAACAGTGGGAAATGCTGTTAAAAAGGCAGTTAGCAGAGATAATTTATACAGGCCCTGGAGAATAATCTTAAAGAATTCAGTCTGTATTCATAGGAAAATGACATTTCACTGAAGTTTTGAAGAGGAATAATATGCTGATATTTTTGTTTTCAAAAGATATCTCTGGGCTCTGATTTGAAAAACTAATTGGATAGATGGAAAACAGGAAGCAAAGAAACCAGTTAAGAGAATGTTGGAATAATAGGAGATGTGAGTTAGGATGGTTGCAATAGTGATGTAAAGAAATGGACAGGTTATAGTTCTTTATATTCTGACTTACTGAGAATATAACAATAACTTTTATATTCTAAAATATATTTTTTGAAATTTAAATACATAAAGAATCATTTTTTAAAATGGGATATTGCAGCAAAAACTGGTCTTAATCAAGATTTATACCAAAATTTCGATATATTGTGTTAAACTTATAGGCATGGATATATAAAGAATAATTTAAAATAATCTTATTGCCCTTAAAAATAAATTTTTATTAAGTATTAAATACATAAAAATTTATTTGCATATATAAAATGTAGACAATAATAAGAACCCACCTGGGTTACCTATAATCTAGGTTAAGAAAGAGACTACTACTTATATCTTCAAAGGCTACTGTGTGCTTACCCGGATCTCAAGTCTCTTTTTTCCAAAAAACTCTTTTCCTGAATCTTAAAACCATTTCCTTACTTATTTTTATAATAACTTTATTGAGATAGAATCCATATACTCTACAACTTATCCATTTAAAGTGTACAATTAAAAAATTTTAAAGTATATTCACAGATTTGTGCAACCATCATGATGATCAACTTTAGAACATTTTTATCAGCCTGCCCAGAAAATCCTATACCCATCAGCAGTCCACATTTTCTTCCAATCCCCACTCCTACACAACTAGTAATCTATTTTTTGTCTCTTTATGTTTGCATATTCTGAACATTTCATATAAATGGAATCACAGAACATGTGGCCTTTTGTGACCAGCTTCTTTTACTTAGCATAATGTTTTCAGGATTGATCCATGTTGGAGCACACAACAGTCACTCATTTATTTAAAAAATACTTTTGCAAATATGTTTATATAAATATATTATTCTATCCAGTTTAGCATGTTTTTGAAATTCATACAAGTGGAATCATACTGTATATATTCTTATACAACTTGGTTTTCTCACTCAACATTGTGTTTGTGATATTTCTCCATGCTGATGTACATAGCTATGGTTCATTTTCACTGATGTACCATATTCTATTGTAAAATTATACCACAATTTATTTATCTATTCTTCTGCTTATGGGCATCTTTTGCTTCCATTTGTTGCTATTACAAAAAATGCAGCTATTAAAAAACATTTTTACATTTCTCTTTGTACATATGTGCAAGGCTTTCTATAAGGCAATGTTCTTCAACTTGCAGGTCAAAGCCAATTAAAAGGGCAGTAAACTGACTTAAATAGTCATAAGTAGCATGCCAAAAAACCCAAAAAGAACAGAAAATATCAGAATGCCTTCCTTATTGCTAGGATTATTGTTTCTTAAACCCTTTGTAACTTCTATATACACATATATGCATGTATGTGTATACATATATACGTATATATACATACCCAAACAGAGACATACACACACACGTATATGTGTGGGTATGGGATTACAATGTAAAGTATATCTCTTATTGTGGCTCATGGTCAAAAAGTGTAAGCTATCTTTCTAGGGTATGTTACTAGATGTGGTTTATGAGTCAATAGTAATAAGCAGATGTGCATCATTATATATAAAAACAAATCATTTTCCACACTCCCACCAGTAGTATTGCTGCCTATCTTGACAAGGCTTGATGTTGACAGGTTTTTTTTTTTATGTTGTTTGAATGACTAAATGATAGATAAGTAATAAAGCAACTACAGTAAAATGTTAATGGTAGAATTTAGGTAGAATCTATATAGAGTATTCACTGTAAAATTCTTTCAATGTGGTATATAAAAGGTCAAGGTACCTGTACCCCTGAAACAAATAATACATTATACGTTAATGAAAAAAAAAAGAAAAAAACTGTTTGGCAGTATCTAATAAAGCTAAACATACTTTAAAAAAGGTCAAGGTAAAGTTGCCTCAACTTCTAACAGTTTTTTACAAAGCAATACCATACTGGAATATTCTTACATTCTAACCACAATTCAGCTGATCTTATCCCTATAAACAGATCTAATAAAACCACTTCCCCTAAGAAGTGTCCAATAGAGTTACTAGAAAAGAATTATATATTTCACCTTGACCAGTTTGGACAAGGATATCCTATTGATTTTCTTCAAATTTCCTATTCACTATCTTTATCCTGTTTTCCCACTTTTACAAATATATAAGCACCTTACTGTTCATTTATATTGGCCTATTATTTTTGTTCTGTAACTTATGTATCTTCATCTGTTTCTGCAGGGTGTTTTTTTTTTTTAAATTTTTTAAAAGATTTTATTTATTTATTTGACAGAGAGAGACACAGCGAGAGAGGGACCACAAGCAGGGGGAGTGGGAGAGGGAGAAGCAGGCTTCCCGCGGAGCAGGGAGCCTGATGCGGGGCTCGATCCCAGGACCCTGGGATCATGACCTGAGCCGAAGGCAGATGCTTAACGACTGAGTCACCCAGGTGCCTCTCTGCAGGGTGTTTAAGACTTGTAAACTTCTGGAGGGTAGGTATGGACCCTTTTGTATAGCATCTAGTAGAATGTTATGATATTTATGCATTTAATAAATCCATTTTTATGTAACAAGAGTTCAGAAAATTGAGCTAAAGTTATAATCTCCACATCATGAAATAAAAAATAAACACAAAATAAACCTTGCAAAATTTGACTCTATTTAAAAAAATATATTTTGGATTTATAGGATAGCAGTTGGTATACATATATATCTTGATCTTTTATCTAACAAACTAGATAGTTGGTTCTTCATTGGTTCTGAAAGACTACTGATTTTTATAAGTTTCTATAATAGATAATCATGAAGTTCTGTTTCAACCTTTTCAATGCCTATTCTATTTATTTCTTTTACTTTGTACAGTGTTGAACAGAAGTAGTTACAGCAGGACTCTGTCTTATTCCTAACTTTTAAGAGAAGACTAATAGCATCTATTAACTGTATTTGCTTGATCAGGTAAAGAAGTTCCCTTCTAATCCTATCTTGCTAAAAGCTGTTATTCATAAATGGGTGTTGAATTTTATTAAATCGTTTTTATAAATCAATTAAGAAGACTATATGGTTTTTCCCCTTTAATTTGTTAATGTTGTGATTCATGTTAATCAGTTATCTAATGTTGAACCATCTTTGTATCCTTGAAATAAATCAATCTTGGTCTTGATGTATTGTTTTTTACATATTGCTGGATTTGGTGTGTTAATATTTTATTTTTTAAGTTTTTTTCATCTATGTTCACTATGATATTAGCCTATACTTTTCATTTTTTCAACTATTCCTTTCTGGTTTTGGTAACAAGATTATTGTAGTCTCATAACACGAATTAGGAAACGTTTACATTTCTACTATTCTCAGGAAGAGCTTATATAAGACTGGAATTATTTGTTCCTTGGAAGTTGTACAGAATATGGCTCTAAAATGAACCGAACTGTTTTTAAAAATATAATTTTTTTTTTGAACACTACATTTACTGAAAAATTGAGAAGATTAAAAATATAGAGAGTTTACATATACCCTGTACCCAGTTTCCCCTATATTTAACATCTTACATTAGTATGATATATTTTGTTAGAATTAATGGACCAGTATTGGTATATTATCATTAACTAAAGTCCATACATTATTTATATTTTCTAATGTCCTTTTTCTGCTGCAGGATCCCATCTAGATTGCTATATTACAACATTTAGTTTTCAAGTCTTATTATGCTCTTCTTGGCTGTGACAATTTCCCAGACTTTCCTTGGACTTAATGACCTTGACAATTTTGAGGAGTACTGGTCAGGTATTTTGTAGGGTGCCCATTACTTGAGTATGGCTGATATTTTTCTTACAAATTTGGGGATTTGGGGAGGAAGACCACAGGAGTAAAGTGCTATTTTCATCACATTATATCATCATATCATGATACATGAATGTTACTGACTTTGATCACTTTGTCAGATTTCTCTACAGTAAAGTTACTCTTTTCCTTCCCTTGCCACACTGTACTCTTAGGGAGGGGGTCACTGTGTGCAGCCCAACCCAAGGAGTGGGGAGTTAACATGCCCCTTCCTTGAGGGTAAAAGCCTCTACATAAATAATTTGGAAATCTTCTACATGAAAGATTTGTTTCTTTTCCCTCAGTATTAATGTATTTAATAATTTATTTATATCAGTATGGACTCATGGGTATTTATACCTTGGGTTATAGTAAAGTACTACTACAGTTTGTTGCTCAAACTGTTCCATCTTTCACCATTGGGAGCTTTGTCAGGCTCCTATATTTCTTCAACATACATCCATTAATGTGGTTTTTTGTTTGCTTTTTGAGCACTTCCTTACTTTTGAGCACTAAAAGACACTCCAGGCTTATCTTGTATATTTCTTGCCCCAGTCCTAGAACTAGCCATTTGTCTGAGGGGAAATTCCTTTTATTGGTCAGTAGTACTAAAAAGCCAAGACCTGAGCATTAGGTATGCTTGTTGTTACTGAGGTATTGTTTCTTTTGGACCCTTTCTGCTGAGAGAGGAAAGGAATACATGTGTATATGGGTTAATATTAAATTAATATTAACCTAAACATGATTAAAATTAAATATAATCTTAAACTAAACATGAATCCATAGTGATGTCTCCAACTCTGAACACATGGATTGTTCTAAGCTCCTCCCACTGTAAATATGTGATTTCTCTACTAATGAGAAACATGGTTCCCACCAATCACCATCCATTTAACTTAACTGTCCAAATATACAGCAAACATACAGAGTAATATCAGAATTGTTAACCCATACTTCCCAAGGGATAGAACACCTAGAATAAAGTGCTTATATACAGTTCCTTTATCTTTAGTCTTAAAAACACCACTTATATCCAAAGTTAGAGTAGTCCCCTGCCCCTTATCCATGGTTTCACTTTCTACAGTTTGTTACCCATGATCAACTGCAGTTTGGAAGGAGATGATCCTCTTTGTAACATATCATTAGGAGGTCAATAGGAGCCTAACACTATGTCACACTGCCTATTTGTAATTCATCTCACTTCATCATATTACATAGGCATTTTATCTCACATCATCATCATCATCACAAGAAGGGTGAGTAGAGTATAATTAGATATCTTGAGAGTGAGACCACATTTACATAACTTTTACTACAGTATATTGTTATAATTGTTCTACTTTATTATTAGTTATTGTTGTTAATCTCCTACTGTGTCTAATTTATAAACTAAACTTTATCGTAGTTATGTATGTATAGGAAAAAACCAGCATATATAGGGTCTGGCACTAGCTGTGGTTTCAGGCATCTACTGGGGGTCATGGAATGAATGTATCCCTTGTGGATGAAAGGTGACTACTGTATTTAGGTCGGTATCTTTTCCCTCAAGCCCCTTCAGTGAAATTGTTTCTTATATTTATAATACACTTAGATGCTCTTGTCAGAGTCTGCATTATTTTCTGGGATCTGCCAACTGCTTAAATGCTGTTTTAAAAAAATTTTGCATATGTTAAGCATTCTTTGTGATGTAAAGTTCTGTGAGTTTTGACAAATGCATAATGTCATGTTTCCATATTCCCCCCCCCCACAATATCATATAGAATAGTGTTACTGCCCAAAAAATATGCTATGATTCATCCATTCATCTATGTCCCTCTTCCCACAAATCCCTGGCAGGCACTGATCATTTTACTGTCTATACTGTTTTCCTTTTTCTAAAATGTCACAAAATTGGAATCATATGGTATGTACCCTTTTCAAACTGGCTTCTTTTACTTAGCAATATGCATTTAGGATCTTCCATGTCTTTCTGTGGCTTGATAGCTCATTTCCTTTTATCTTTAAATAATATTCCATTGTATGCATGCACCACAGTTTACTTATCCATTTACCTGCTGAAGTACATCTTGGTTGATTTTAGCTTTTGGCAATTATCTTCTGAACATTCACATGTGGATTTTTACGTGGGCATAAGTTTTCAAATTAACTGGGTAAATACCCAGGAGTTCTGTTGATTTTGGATACAAGTTCTTTTTTAGATATTGTGATAGAAGAACTAGATGAAAAAATCAATAAGGATATGGAAAAACTCAAAGACACCATCAATTATCAGGATCTAATTGACAAAGAATGTTCCACATGACCGAACAATCTACATTCTTCTCCAGTGCCCATGGAACATTCACCAAAAGAGATCCTATCTGAGACCATAAAAATAAACCTCAAGAAGTTTAAAATAATTGAAATCATACAGTGTATTTGCTGACCACAATAGAATCAAATTACAGAAAGATAACAGTAAATTCTCATATGTTTTGAGCCTACACCAACTTATAAACTTCTAGATAACCAATGGAGCAAAGAAATCTCAAAAGAAATGAAAAAGAAATACTGCAGTGATTGCAAATGAAAAGACAACATATCAGAATTTGTGGGATGCACCTAAGACAGTGCTTCTAATACTCACATTAAAAAGGAGGTAAAATCTCAAATCAACAATATAAGCTCCCACCTTAAAGACCGTACAGAGCAAAATAAACTCAAAATAAAGAATGAAATCATAATGAGCAGAGATCAATGAAATTTGTGAATGGAAAAATAAAGAAAACCAATGAAACAAAATCTCATTCTTTGAAAATATCAATAAAACTGAAATATCTTAAGCAAGACTGAAAAAGAAAAAGAAGACATATTAGCAGTATAGGAATGAAACAGTAATATTAATACAGACAGTTAAGACAAAAACAATAATCAGAAGATAATAAGAAAACTCTACATACATAAATTAGATAACGTAGATGAAATGGATGAATTCCTTAAAAAGCACAAAATGCTACAGTTAATCAAATATAAAATAGATAATTTGAGAAGCTTTATAACTTTTAGGGAAATTGAATCTACTGTGCAAAAACTCTTGAAAAACAAATCTCCAGGCCGTATGTTTCACTGGTAAATTTTATAAAATGTTCAAAGAGAAATTACTATAAATTCTACATTAACTCTTCCAGAGAATAGAAAAGGGAACACTTTATACTACTTTTTTAATGAAGCTAAATGTGACCCTGACAGTAAAAATATATAAAAAGATATCTCTTATGAATACAGATAAAAAATTCTTACCAAAATATCAGCAAACAGATTTCAGCAATATATAAAAAGAATGAAAAGAAAAAAAAGAATGATATGACATAACCCAATGGAGTTTTTTCTAAGAATGCAAGACTGGTTGTAAATGTAAAAAAGTCAATCAACATAATCTATCACACTGACAGGCTAGAAAAAAATAGATCACATAATTATATGAATATGCAAAATGCATATCAACATCCATTCATGATAAAAACTCTCAGAAAAACTTGGAATAGAAACAGAGCAGAAATTTTCTCAAACTTAAAAGCTTTTAAAAGCCTAAAAACGATATAATACTATTGATGAAAGACTGAAAGCTTTTCCCATAAGATCAGGAAAAAGGCAAGGATGTCCATTCTTATCATGGCTACTGAGCACAGTGGTGGAAGTTCTAGTTAGTACAACTGGCAAGAAAAAAAAGATCAAGGCATGCTAATCAGGAAGGAAGAAATAAAATTGCCCCTATTTGTAGATAATATATGTACTGAAAATATGAAAGACTCTAAAAAAAAAAAGCAACAGAAAATATCCCCCTAGAACTAATCGTACTAGTATTTAAGCAAGGTTGTAGCACGTAAGATCAATATAAAAATTGTATTACTACAAAGAACAAACTGGTGGTTGCCAGAGGAGAGGGGAGTAGGGTGATGGGTGAAATGGGTGAAGGGGATTGGGAGGTATATAAGTTTCAAGTTATGGAATGAATAAATCCCAGGGCTGAAAGATACAGCATAGGGAATACATAATGTTATATGGTAACAGGTGGTGGCTACATTTGCGGTGAGGATAGCATAATGTTTCAAGTTGTCAAATCATGTTGTACACCTGGAAGTGATGTACTAATGTGTGTTGACTATACTTCAATAAAAAAAAAAAAAAAATAAAATACCATTTACAGACTTCTGATGTCCAGTACTGCGTGTTAGAAGCTTGGGAGTTGCCACTCCATCCTAATGACAAGTAAAAGGCTGAATGGACTGAAAAATCAACTCTTTGGATCTATAAGAGATGGGAGATACAGGGCAAACTGCTGTCTCCAAGACTGAAGAAACCAACAAGCAAGAAAAAAAAGAGCAGAGACTCACAAGGAAAACAGCTACAGGAAACAGTGCTGAGGTGGGAAACCTGAATTGTAATTGATGAATTGCTGGATGCTTGGTATGGACAAGTGGAAGTTATAAATTCCAGGAGGACCCAGTCATACGGGAGCCTCCAAAATATTTTGAGATTTACTTCCAAGAGCATAACCAGGTTCCTATGGAAGATAATGAAGAAAAATCCTTGTGCTTCTAGCAAGGGGAGAGGAAAGGAACCATTCCAAAATGCTGGTAGCACTGTGTTCTTAATAAGGCCTGACTTCAGGGATAACTAGTTAATCAGAGTATAATCTGCTGGGATATTATCAGAGCCTAATTGACCTGGAAGAAGCAATAACTCAACTTCTGCTCACTCTGGCCCTGCTATCCCACCTAAGGTTGGGGGTGGTGGTGAGAAAGAAATGAGAAACACTTGTGAGGTGTAAAGTCCAGAGGCATAGGATCGCTAAAGGACTGAGACCTAATTGTACAACTACAGAACACTTCCCTTCCCCACAAATCTCATGACCATATTACCGAAGGACATTTAAAACAGTTCCTTTTTTGTGGAGAAAGGGGAACCTCTTGCACTGTTGGTGGGAATGCAAATTGGTGCAGCCACTCTGAAAAACAAGATGGAGGTTCCGCAAAAAGATATAAATAGAACTACCCTATGATTCAGCAATTGCACTATTAGGTAATTACCCAAAGAATACAAAAATACTAATTTAAAGGGATACGTTCACCCTGATGTTTATAGCAGCATTATCTACAATAGCCAAATTATGGAAACAGTTCAAATGTCCATCAGCTGATAAATGGATTAAGATGTGGTATACACACAGACACTGGAGTATTACCCATAAAAAAGAATGAAATCTTGTCATCTGCAATGATGTAGATGAAACTACAGAGTATTATGCTAAGTGAAAAAGTGAAATAAGTCAGTCAGAAGAAGATAACTACCATATGATTTCACTCATATGTGGAATTTAGGAAACAAAACAAATGAGCATGGGGGGAAAAGAGAGGCAAACCAAGAAACAGACTCTTAACTTTAAAGAACAAACTGATGGTTACCAGAGGGGAGGTGGGTAGAGGGATGGGTTAAAGAGGTGATGGGGATTAAGGAGGGCACCTGTGATAAGCACTGGGTGCTGAATCACTAAATTGTTCACCTGAAACTAATATTACACTGTATATTAACTGGAATTTAAATAAAAACTTAAAAAAATAATCTAAAAAGAAACCCAGTTCCTTTTATCTATCTAGAAAAAAAATTACAAGGCATACTAAAAGGCAAAAAACACAATTTTAAAAGACAGAGCAAATATCAGAACCAGACAAGGCAGGGATTTTGGAATTATCAGACCAGGAATTCAAAACTAAGAATAATATGTTAAGGGTTGTAATGGATAAAGTAGATAGCATGCAAGAACAGATGGGTAATGTAAGCAGAAAGATAGAATCCAATGAAAGAACTAAAAAGAAATGCTAGGCATAAAAAAACTTTGAATAGTAATGAAGAATGCCTTTGATGGGCTCATTAGTAGATGACACAGGTGAGAAAAGGATTTCTGAGCTAGAGGATATATCAACAGAACCCTTGAAAACTGCAAAGCAAAAAGAACAAAGACTGAAAACAAAATAATAAAATATCCAGGTACTGTGGGACAACTACAGAAGGTATAACATATGTGTAATGGGAATACTAGAAGAGAGAAAAGGACAGAAGAAATACTTGAAACAATGATGCTTGAGAATTTCCCGAAATTAATGTCAGACACCAAACCAAAGATTCAGGAAGCTCAGAGAATTTCAAGTAGGGTAAAGGCAAAAATGAAAAACAGAAAAACCCCAAACTACACCAACGCATATAATTTCAAACTACAGAAAATCAAAGAAAAAGAATCCTGAAAGAAGTCAGAGAAAAAGGCAAAACAAAACCCTTACCTAAAGAGGAAAAAAGACAAGAATTACACCTGACTTTATCTCAGAAGCCATGCAAGCAAGAAGAAAGTAGAGGGAAATATTTAAAATGTTGCAAGAAAAGAACAACCAAGTTAGAATTCTGTACACTGTCAAATTATCCTTTTAAAAGTGCAGGAGAAATAGAGGCTTCTCAAATAAAAATTGAGGGTATTTGTTGCCAGTAGATCTGCCTTGCAAGAAATGTTAAAAGAAGTTCTTTAGAGAAAAGGGAAATAATGTAGGTCCTTTCATAGAGTATAAAAGACAGAATAAGTGAAAGTAAAATAAAATTTTATTTTTCTTATTCTTAATTGATCTAACATATAATAGTTTGTTCAAAATTATAACACCAATGATATATTCAGTTATATATGCTTATATATATATCTTACGTGTATATGTATGCTTATATATATATGTGAAATGAGTGACAGCAATAATACAAAGGATGGAGGAAGGAATTAGGATAATTTTATTATAAGGTATTCACACTATTTGTGAAATAGTATGATGTTATTTTAAAGTGGACTTCAGTTAATTGTAAATGTATACTGTAAACTCTAGGGCAACCACAAAAAAAGTAAAACAAGAAGTATAGTCAATATGCTAAGAAAGGAGAAAAAAACAGAATCATAAATAAGGCTCAATTAAAACAAACAAAAGGCAGAAAAAGCAAAAGATAAAAATAGAAATGAAGAACAGCAACAAATAGGAAACAGTATTGAATATGGCAGACATTAATCCAACAATATTAATAATCACTATGGATGTCAATGGTCTAAATGCACCAATTAAAAGACAGAGATTGTTAGACTCCCAACTGCATGTTGTCTAGAAGAGACCCACTTTAAACAAAGATACATATAGGATAGGTTAAATGTAAATGGATATAGAAAAACATATCATGCTAACATTAATCAAAAAAAGCAGGAGTAACTGTATTAGTTTTAGACAGTTATCCGTGCTAAGGAAGGACATTTATAATGATAAATGGTCAATACCCCAAGAATACATAATGATTTTAATGTGCATGCACCTAACAACACAGTGTCAAACTTGTGAGGTAAAAGCTAAAAACTGCAAAGAGAAATAAGTCCACTATCATACTTAAAGACTGCAACACCCCCCTGTCAGAAATGGACAGACACAGGAGTATCTGAGCAGAAAATGAGTAAGGACAAGCTTGAACTCAACAACTCCATCAAACAACTGGGTATAATTGACATCTATATACTACTTCACCCAATAATGGCAGAGTATACATTCTTCTAAAGCTCATGTGAAATATTCACCAAGGTAGACCACTTTTTGGGCCATAACACACACCTTGACAAATTTAAAAGGATTGAAATTCTACAGTGTCTACTTTCAGACCACAATTGAATTAAAATAAAAATCAGTAACAGAGAAATGACTGGAAAATCCCAGAATATGTAGAGAATAAACAGCACACTTTTAAATAACACTTGGGTCAAAGAGAAATATCAAGAGAAATTTTGAAATATTTTGAAGTAAATAAAAATGAAAGGGGGTAGGGGAATTGACAAAACAGATGAAGGGGATTAAGAAGTATAAATTTCTAGTTATCAAATAAATAAGACAAAGAAATGAAAATTTAAAAAAATAGGGAGAGAGGAAGGAGGAGAGGGAGAGATAGAAGGAGAGAGAAACTTTAAACTTTGAAATGCAGAGAAGGCAGTGCTTAGAGGGAAATTTATAGCACTGAATACAAATATTACTAAAAATAAAGATCTTAAATCAATCATCTGAATTTCCACCTTAAGAAAACAGAAAAATAAAAAGAAAAAAGAAAAAGAAAATAAAATTAATTCAAAGTAAGCAGAATAGAAATAACAACAATTAGAGAGGAAATCAATGAAATGGAAAATTGGCAACCAACAGAGAAAATCTACAAAACTGAAACTAGTTCTTTGAAATGATAAATAAAACTGATAAGCCTCTAGCAGGCTAAGTAAAAAAGAGAATACACAAATTATAAATATTAGAAATAAAAGAGAGGACACCAAGAGAGGACATCACTACAGTTCCTACGCACATTAAAAAGACAAGAATACTTCGAAAAACTCCATACCCATAAATTTGATAACCTAGATGAAATGGACTATTATTTTGAAAATGTAATCTGCCAAAACTCACATAAGAAGAAATAGACAATCTAGATAGGCCTATTAACTTCTATTAAGGAAATTAAATCAATAATTAATAATCTTCCAAATAGGAAGCACCAGGCTTGGATGTATTCAATAGTGAATTCTACCAAACATTTAAGGAAGAAATTACTCCGATTCTCTATAATCTCTTAAAGAAGATGCAGAGGAAATACTTCCAAACTCATTCTATGAGGCTGGTATTACCCTAATGCCAAACAAAGCAAAGACACTGGAAGAAAAAAAAAACAAAAAACTACACACTAATGTTTCAAAAATCCTCAACAAAATATTAGCATATTGAATCCATTATGTGTAAAAAATTATACACCACGACCAAGCAGGATTAATCCCGGGTATGCATGGCAGGTTCAACATTTCAAAATCAATTAATGTAATTCATCACAGGCTAAAAAAGAGAAGTCACATGATCATATCAATAGGTGCAGAACAAGCATTTGACAAAATCCTACACCCATTTGTGATCAAAACTCAGTAAACTAGAAATAGAGTGTGGACACGAGGGAAACATCCTCAACTTGATAAAAAAAAATCTATAAAAACCTACAGCTAATATATTACTTAATGGTGAAAAACTCTTAGCTTTCTTAGTAAGGTTAAGTATGATATCCCCTCTCACCACTCCTTTTCAACACTATACTGGAAATTTTAGTTAATGCAATAGGACAAGAAAAGGAAATAAAAAGTATACAAACTGGGAAGGAAGAAACAAAACTGCCTTTGTTTATAGATGACATGGTCATCTATGTACAAAAGCCAAAAGAATCATCAATAAAAAACCTTCTGGAACTAATAAGTGATTACAGCAAGTTTGCAGAATACAAGGTTAATATGTGAAAGCCAATCATTTTCCTATATACTGGCAATAAACAACTGAAACTTGAAATTAAAACACAATACCAGTTACCTTAGCAGTGCCCAAATGAAAAAATTATAATCTAAAAAAAATCTGTATAATACTTATATAAGGAAAACTATCAAAGACTCAGTGATATCAACAAAGAACTAAATAAAGTTCCTATCCCATGTTCCTGGATTAGAAGACTGAATATTGTCAGAATGTCAGTTCTTCCCGCCTTGATCTGTAGAGTCAATGGAAATCTGATTCAAAATTCCAGCAAATTATTTAATGGGTATCTATAGACTGATTCTAAAGTGTCTATGGAGAGGCAAAGGATTCAAAATAGTCAACAAAACATTGAAGGAGAATGAAGTTAGAGGACTTAAATTAACAGACTCTGATTCTTTCTATAAAGTTATCGTAATCAAGATAGTGTGGTACTGGTGAAAGAACAGCAAATAAATGAATGGAACAGAATAGAGAGCCCAGAAATGTAGACACACATAAATACAGCCAACTGATTTCTGACAAAGGAGCAGAAAGCAATACAATGGAGCAAAGATAATCTTTTCAACAAATGGTACTGGAACAACTGGACATTTACATGCAAAAAAAAAAAAAAAATGGATCTAGATACAAACTTTACATCCTTCTAAAAAATTAACTCAAAATGGATCATAGAACAAAATGGAAAACATCTGTAATCTCTCATTTCTTATGATGCCTTGATTTTTGTGTTTTGTCACTTTTTTTTTTTTTATGTGTATGACCTTCTAACTTCCCTAGAATTCTAAACTCCTTAGAAGTTAGATAGAATCTAACTTCCTGAGAAATCTGTAAGGTCTAAGTTGAAGCAGAATCCCTTGAGAGATAATTTGCTTCTGTCAATTGCTTAAGACATTTTCAACCCAAAGCCACTTTAAATTTTCCCTTGTTTGATGCTTCTCATACTGCATAAGTAGTCCCAACATGAGCCATCACGAGGTTATGAGAGAGAACAGCTGGACTCAACTCCCTTCCAAAGTTAAGGAGATACCTAAAGGATCATTCTTTTTTTTTTTTTCAGGCAAGGAAACCTTTTATTTTAAACCACAAATAGTCAGCAGGTGGCTACAACTATCCATGTTTCATTAAAATCACATAAAACCTAGGTACAAAAACACCACTGATTATTGCTCTAGAAAAACTGTGTGAAAAATGTAAATACGCACACTAAAAACACCACAGTATGCACAGGACTCGATTTTTAAAGCAAGCGCATGGAATGCTGAAGGATCATTCTTAAAAATACACTAAATTGATCCTGTGCTCTAGATGTTATGATCTATAAGTGAACTAAATCTTCATAGAATTGCTATGCTCTGTGCAAGGATCTAAAGATACTGTAAGGAACCTGAAACATGTTATTCAGGTTGTGTATTATATGACTCATGATGAATGGGTCTCAGCTAGGATAAAACTCTTAGGGGGCTTATAATATAGAGCAAACTATACATGCTGGGTGGGAGGAGGGGAAAGCTGTCAGCTGGAGGTGACCATTCACCCCAAGTGTGTCTCATTTGTCTTTTGCAACCTGGTGCACTTCCTCTGATATTGAATCTGGTTGTGCCTGAAGTATTGTAGAGCTGTCCCAAGAAAATGTACATGCTGTGTATGTTGTATTTCCTATCCTAAAGCATTTTTTAAAAATTGTGGTAAAATACACATACCATAATATTTATTATTTTAATTAATTTTAAGTGCATAGTTCATTGACTTAACTACATTAAAGTTATTGTGCAACCATCATCACTGTCCATCTCCAGAACTTTTTTGTCATCCTACACTGATACTCTGTGCCCATCCTATACTGATACTCTGTGCCCATTCCTGTTCTAGTCTTCCAGCCCCTGATAACCATGTTCTACTTTCTATATATTTGGCTATTCTAGATACCTCATACAAGTGAAATCAATATTTGTCCTTTTTGTGTCTGGCTTATTTCACTCAGCATGTCTCCAAGATTCATCCATGTTGTGTCATGTATCAGCAGCTCATTCATTTTTAAGGCTAATATTCTATTGCATATATATAACACATTTTGTTTATCCATTCATCTGTCAATGGACTTTAAGTTGCTTCTACCTTTTGGCTATTGTGAATAATGCTGCTATGAACACCGGTGTACAAGTATCTGTTCAAGTCTTTGCTTTCAGTTGCTCTGGGTTCCACCCAGAAGGGGAATTACTGCACCATATGGTAATTCTGTTTAATTTTTTTGAAAAACTTCCATACTGCTTTGAACAATGGCTACATCATTTTACATTCCCACCAGCAATGCACAGTTCCACATCCTTACCAACACTTTTTATTTTGTTTGTTCATTTATAATAGCTATCCTAGTGGGTGTGAGGTAGTATCTCATTGTGGTTTTGATTAACATATCTCCAATGATTAGTGCCTTGAACACTTCATGTGCTTATTGGCCATTTGGAGAAATAATCTATTTCTTTGGAGAAATATCTATTCATCTTTAAATTGGGTTGTTTTTGTGTTGGAGTTCTTTATATATTCTGGATGTTAAATCCTTATCAGATACATGATTTGCAATGTTTTCTCCCATTCTGACATTTTACTTGGTTGATAGTGTCCTTTAAGTCACAAAGGTTTTAATGCTGATAAAGTCCAATTAAGCCTCTTTTTTGTTGTTGCCTGTAATGTTGGTGTCATATTCAAGAAAACCACTGCCAAATCTAATGTCATGAAGCTCTTCCTGATGTTTTCTTCCATGAGTTTTATAATTTTAGTTCTTACATTTAGGTCTTTGATACATTTTGAGTTAATTTTAGTATATGGTGTTAGGTAAGGGTACAACTTCATTCTTTTGCCTGTGGATATCCAGTTCTCCCAATACCATTTGTCGAAGACTGTCTTTCCTCATTGAATTGTCTTGGTACCCTTCTCAAGATTCATTTGACCTTATATGCAAAGGTTTATTTCTGGCCTCTCTATTCGATTCCATTGGCCTAAAAATCTGACTTAATACCAGTACAACTTTTTTGATTATTGTAACTTGCAGTCAGTTTGATAACAGGGAGTGGGAGTCCTCCTGCTTTGTTGTTCTTTTTCAAGGTTGTTTTGTCTCTTTGGGGACCCTGGAGATTCCATATAAATTTTAGAATGGATTTTTCTATTTCTGCAAAAAGTTATGTTGCTGTATTTTGATAGGGATTGAATTAAATCTGCAAATTGCTTTGGGTAGTGACAACTTAATATTAAGTCTTTCAAACCATAAACATGGGGTTTATTTCCATTCATTTAAATCTTCTTTAATTTCTGTCAGCAAAGTTTTATAGTTTTCAGTGTACAAGTCTCTCACCTCCTTGATTAAGTTAATTACTAAGTATTTTATTCTTTTTGATGAGATTTTAAGTGGAATTGTTTTCAAAATTTCCTTTTTGCATTTTTCATTGTTAATATATGGGAACACAACTGATTTTTGCATGTTGATTATGTATCTTCAACTCTGCTGAATATGTGTATTGGTTCTAATAGTATGTGTGTGTGTGTGTGTGTGTGTGTAATTGTTAGGGTTTTTTACAAATAAGATCATGTTAAACAGAGATAAATTTACTTCTCCCTTCCCAATTTAGATACCTTTTATTTCTTTTTCCTGCCTAATGTTTTGGCTACAACTTCTAATAGCATGTTTAATGAAAGCAGCAAAAGTGTGCATCCTGCTCTTATTCTTGCTTTGGAGCAAAAGTTTGGTCTCTCCCCATTATGATGTTAGATGTATGTTTTTTAATATAAGCCTTAATTATGTTAAGGTAGTTTCTTTCTATTCCCAGTTTGTTGAGTGTCATTAATATGAAAACATGCTGAATTTTGTCAAATGCTTTTTCTGTATGTGGTGTATCACACATATGTAATATACTGTGGTATATTACATTGATTGCTTTTCATATGTTGAAACATCCTTGCATTCTGGGGATATATTACACTTGGTCATGGTGTATAGTCCTTTTAAAATATTGCTGAATTTGTTTTGCTATCATTTTGTTGAAGATTTTTACATCAATGTTCAAAGAGGATACTGGTCTGTAGTTTTCTTGTAGTTCTTCATCGGGCTTTGGTATCAAGGCAATGCTGGTCCCATAGAATTAGTTAGGAAGTATTCCCTTTTCCTCCATTTTTTGGAAGAATTTGAGAAGGACTGGTGTCTGTTTTTCTTTAAATGTGTGGTATAATTCTCCAGTGAAGCCATCTGGTACAGTCATTTTATTTGTAGGTAGGTTTTTGATTACTGATTCAATCTCCTCACTAATTACAGATCTATATGGATTTTCTATTTTTTTCTGATTCAATCTGAGTAGGTTTTGTGTTTGTAGGAATTTTTCCATTTCATCTAGGGTATCCAATTTATTGACATACAGTTATTCATAGTATTCTCTTATAGTCCTTTTTATTTCTATAGAATTGGCAGTGATGTCCCCATTTTTGTTCTGAGTTTAGTAATTTGAGTCAGGTCTCTTTTTTTTCTTAGTCAATATAGCTAAAAATTTTTAGTTTTGTTGATCTTCTCAAAGAGTCAATATTCGGTTTAATTGATTTTCTGTATTATTGTTCCATTTTCTATTTTATTTATTTCTGCCTTAATCTTTATTATTTTCTTCCTTCTTCTAGCTTTGGGTTTAATTTGTTCCTTGTCTAGTTCCTTAAATTTTAATGTTATGTAGTTGTTTCTGAGGTCTTCCTCTTTTTAAAAAAAGATTTTGTTTATTTGTCAGAGAGAGAGAGAGCGAGCACAAGCAGGGGGAGCGACAGGTAGAGGGAAAAGCAGGCTCCCTACTGAGCAAGGAGCCCCAGGACTCTGGGATCATGACCTAAGGCAAAGGCAGACACTTAACCAACTGAGCCGCCCAGGCATCCCATGAGATCTTTCTTTTTTTAATGTAAAAAAGAAGGGTTTTCTTTTTTAACCCATTTACAGCTCTAACTTTCCCTGTTAGTATTGTTTTCTGCGAATCACTTAAGTTTTGGTAGGAAACATAGGGCCAGAAGACAGTGGAATAATATTTTTTAAAGTGCTGAAAGAAAATAACTGCCAATCTAGAATTCTATATCTAGTGAAAATATCCTTCAGGAATGAAGGTAGAATGAAGATATTTCCAGACGGAGGAAAGCTACTAGAAGGTTTTGTCAGCAGACTTGCTCTCGGCCAGTAACAATACCATAACTGTGGTCAACACTTAAATAAGACTTACTATGAATCAGTTGTTGTTCTAAGCATTTTATATGAACTCACTTAATCCAAAAGGTTAGTACTATTAACATCCTCATATACAGATGAGAAAAAAAAAACAAACCAAAAAAATGTTAAGTAGCTAGTAAGTAGTAGAGCCAGAATGGAACGCAAGCAATCTGGCTTCAGAGATGATGGTCTTAACTATTACTTGGTACTATCCTGTAACTGACTTGCACAAAGTAACTGGAGGATATTTCATCACATAGATGAAAACCATTTTAAACAGATTTAGTAATTAAAACAATTTTTACTTAATGCTGCTCTCTAGAGATAAAAATAGGAAGGCAAGGAAACAACTTTGATATATTACTTTGAAAAAAGTTCTATAGAATTAGGATGAAACACTGATTTATCAACAGTAATCATAACAATAAACATTTTTTGAGTACTTACTATGTGTCAGGAGTTGTTTTGGGGTCTGAGGATATAAAAATGAACATGAGAAAGTTCCTGTTCTTAGGGATTTTATACAAATTAGGTTATACAAATAAGTACATAATTGCAATATAGCATGTGCTATAATAGAAGCACGTACAAATCCCAAGGAAGATACAAGGTAAAAATGCTGTAGAACATAAGCATCAGTATAATCATGGCTGTTTTAAAATAGTAATTTTTTAAAAGCCTAGAAAATGTTCACAAAAAATGAACATTTAGGAAAATATTCCACAATTTCTTATGCATAACTCATATAGACTACTATCTCTGTTTTAAATTTGTAAATAAACTCTGTTAAATCAGCAATGAACAGGAAAAAAAGCCACAAGAATCTGTTACCACGCTGTGTATTTATTTTAATTTTCAAAGCCTTCAGCATAAAGATGATGGACTTATTCCAAAGTACTTAGAATCAACTCCTGCTGATTAATTTTCTATCACTCAGCAGTCATGTGGATTCAGAAGGTAGAAGAGGAATTAATTCAGAAAATTCTTTCAATAAGACAAAAAGTGCTATTTCTATACTGTATCAAGAAAGCTATAAAGGGTTATTTTAACAGTTGCAAAGAATAAGTTCTCCAGCTAAACTGTGGGATCTTTAAGGTGAGGGCCATGTCATAATTTTCTTTCTATCCTTAGTATCTCTGATGGTTAATTTGGGGCCTAGCAAATAGAGTATTATTATGTTTGCTGAATTAGATTTTTATTAAATAAAAGAATTAACAAGAGATGAAGTTTAATTTTTTCTTGACTATATCCTTGTATGTCAAGAAAGAGTTCTTTTATGTTCAAATGTCACTACTTAATTCCATAGAGAAAAGGATCAAATGTGACCCCTGACCTCAGAAGTGTAGGGAATGTAAGTATGTTTAAAAAAAGAACAGCAAAGGGGTGCCTGGGTGGAGCAGTTGATTGAGCCTCTGACTCTCACTTTTGGCTCAGGTCTGATCTCAGGGTCATGAGATCGAGCCCTGCGTTGGGCTCTGTGCTCAGCATGGAGTCTGCTTGAGTTTCTCTCTCCTTCTTCCTCTGCCCTTCCCCCCTGTACTTTCTCTCTGAAATAAATAAATAAATCTTAAAAAAAAAAAAAGAACAGCATAGAAGAATGATAAGTTCCTTAAAGATCAGCATGGACTTTTAAATTTAAAATTTCTACATGCTATTGTAATTCTTTTTTGCTCTTACTTAAATGAAATGTTATAATATAGTACCTATGACAGCAAAAAGAATACAGTAACTAATGACCAATTCACATTTCCCTGTAGCTGTGCTTCAAGTGTCTGCGATTAATGGGATATAAACCCTAAGTAACAGAAACGGCATTATTATTCATATTCCATGTGCTATGTAGATATACTTAGTTTTGTATTCATATTTCACACAGGATGAATAAATGGCTATACATAATGATTATGAAACCATGCAATTATAAAGTTGCTGTGTATTTTTAGATTGCTCTGAGATCAACTGCCTATTAATCAGTGGTCATTAAATCAATAGATTCTAAGTTGATACTTCTGTCTTTAACTTAAATGATGTATGTTGTCCTCATTAAAGGAGATTTTAATCTAAGAGTTACTAAAACAATAATATCACACAGAGAATCGATGTCACCATCTATGTCAACAAAGGCATAGTTTTAAATATACTAACATAATATACTACTAATATACTATTAATTCAGCTTCTTTTTATGACCACACATGAATATGCCTATTTACAAATTCCTAACATATAAGAATAACTTATTGAAAAAAACCTCTACTGTTTTGTTTTATTAAATTAGCATTTGATGACAATTAATGATTATTAATTGATGATTACAAATAATCACACACAAAAATAATTTTATATCTTAATAAACTGGACTCCTCTCTGGGTTTGGATTGACACCTTTTAGCAAAGTATAATATTTTCTAAAAGTTTAAACATAATATGTAAAAAAAAAAACGAGGGAAAATGGTCAAGATTTAGACAGGATACTAAGACTCTGAACTCTGGGGAAAAAAGGGAGCAAATTTAAGTGTTATTGACTGAAGTTTCTTATGTTTATCAGTCTATTGTAGTGATTAGTGGTATGGAATTAATTTTCTTTGCAACATGTTAGTGACTTTCTTACCTAGAGAGCATGCCCAGAGGTGTAACATTAAGTGATCCCATCAGCATTGCCAGGGCCATCCCTGGTGCTTCCCGTTCTATTACTTCTTTTGTGGCCTGTAATTAAAGATTAAATAGCAGACTGAGTGAAATTAGCCAAAAATAAGGAAGGCAGAGTAGTAAAATTAACTTAAAAATAATTATAAATCATACTTTCTATTGACCATACCTTGTAGTTCCCTAAACATTGTTTTTAAGGTATCAAGACTCAGTTCTTCGGGACTAGTGAATAAAAGCTGAGAACCAGGACATCCAGGGAAATTTTATACATTAGCAGACCCTTCTTATCTCTTATAACTCGGAGGTATTTGATGTAAGTCCCATCTAATAACCTAAATTTTAAGATGTAGACTTAGATTGCTATAATAGCTCAACAGATTTTCATAGGGCAAGAAATCTGGGTTACTTTTTGACTATTACGCATGAAATAATCCCTAAAACCTGAGATCATTTGTATCTCTCCCAGCTCTATGATTTTATGATATAATTAAAACGAACTCAGGAAGTCACCACGTCAACTTTCTCATGTATTTGGTAGAAGAAAAACTCAATTTGCCATCTTCTGTATTTTCAATACAAATTAACTATCTTATTTTAAAAAAGAATCAATGAAGTGATAGGCTTTCACTATACAATAGAAGTTTTAAGATAGGGCGTTCTTAACACAAGTGTGGTTAAACCTGAAATAAGAGAATGAAGAAGACAGGAAAATTTCACTTTCTAAAGGTCAATCAAAATAGGTATATATTTATATTGTGATGGTAAAGATATGTTTTAGGCTAAAAGTTATGAGTGAAATACATGACTGAATCCATTCCTAATCCTCTATTTCTACAGATGTTAACAGGTTAAAATAATTGGGAGCAATATAGGAATAAAGCTTGCAAAATAAACTATTCCATTAAAGAAGAAGAAAGGCAAATGAAATAAAAGGAAAATTATGGAGGAATATAGAGAAAGGTTGATTTTTTAAGTATTTTATTAGAAGTAGAGAGATAGTACTAAATAAGATTGTAGCTCTGGACAAAATTTAGGTTAAGGACTTGGCAAAGTAAAATGTATCAAGTATGTGTTAGATGCTGGGTGATGTTATAAACTTTGAAGATGCATATAAATTAGTTATTTAATACCTTATAATTATATAGAATAAAGGATTACCAGAATTAATGTGATCTACTCGTCCACTGAATCCCAGCATAATGTAGTATTTAACAATGGCAGAAATTTTAAAGAAATATTAACACTACCATTATGCTTTTCAATAAAACCTGCCTTAAAAATAGAGAATTTTGGGGGCGCCTGGGTGGCTCAGTCATTAAGTGTCCGCCTTCAGCTCAGGTCATGATCCCAGAGTCCTGGGATCGAGCCCCACATCAGGCTCCCTGATCAGCAGGAAGCCTGCTTCTCCCTCTCCCACTCCCCCTGTTTGTGTTCCCTCTCTCGCTGTATCTCTCCCTCTGTCAAATAAATAAATAAATAAATAAATAAATAAATAAATAAATTTTAAATTCTCTAAGAAATTCTTAAATTCCTAAGTTTGGGAGTTAATTACTTTGATTTAAATATATAGCTAAAAAATGTCAAGCTAGCATTATTCAGAATCTATCTGTTGTTTTCCAAATTCAAGCTATCTGGTATGACTTTGAGGTCTCCTGAGAAGAAACACTTTCTATATTACAAACTGCTTTATTGATGTTTATAACTTTTTCTTAGAGACTGTAAAATCTTAGAGTCTTAAAAATCAACCATGTAGTATTACTGAGAACAATCTTAAAAGAATTCTTTCGATAGGGCTAATATTTACTTCATTATCTACTTGAAAAAGTCACAAAAGCAGTGTTCAACATTTAATGAATTTGGGATCACATAAAGATGATGTACTCCAAAGTACAGTAGCACACTTTATTTAAGGGAAAATGAAAAAAATATAAAAATAGCTGAGAAGTCTTTCACTTAAACAGATACTTCAAATAACAACATTTATCCATCCATCCAACAAATATTTATTAAGTATCTACTATGTACTAGGTATTATTCTAGGCATTGATGTTACAGTAGTGAATAAAACACATTTCTAAGAGTGTGTAAATTCAGTGTCACCTACTACATGAAAAACCTGATTGATGAATTACATATGAGAATTACCTACAAGAGATGCAATTCACTAATTTCTATAGATTCTCTAAAATACACCGTTGGATTTGGTTGGGCCGCAGTGGTCTACCTAGAATGCCTTTTCCGACTCTTCAAAGAATTGTTTTACTGTATGCAAGTGGATCCAATGAAATGGCTCAGTGAAACTCACATTTACATTAGGAAGTATTTGAGGCCATTGTATACCACATTTCTCTGTGATCCTCTTTAAGAGGAGCTATTGGAGAAACTTTCTCTTAAGGTACTCTGTGCCACCAGTTTTTTTTTTTTTTTTTATCTTTTTTAAAAAATTACAGTGCTTGTGAGTCAAGTTACCCTTGAAAACAGAGACAAACCTGTGGATACTTTTTAGTACAGAACACAGCTTAATTTCCTCTTATTTTTCCTTGCCTTATTTCCCCACATTTATCTTATTAAAAGTTCTGTTGTGTTTTACGTATTTGGGCAAACCATCCTAAATATTTTTCAGAGTATTAATAACTGTATGGATGATGGATAGATGGATGGATGAAAAAATGTATTTTTTGTTTAAAGATTTTATTTATTTATTTGAGAGAGAGAGAATGAGAGAGAGCACATGAGAAGGGTTAGGGTCAGAGGGAGAAGCAGACTCCCCGCTGAGCAGGGAGCCTGATGTGGGACTCGATCCAGGGACTCCCAGATCATGACCTGAGCCGAAGGCAGTCGCTTAACCAACTGAGCCACCCAGGCGCCCGAAAAAATGTATTCTTTACAGAGAAGTCTTCATCTTTTTCTTAACATAATTTAGGGAGGTCAATTGATGGTGAAGCCCTCTAGATATCTGGACCTATAGACACAAATTTTCCTTATTTGAGAACATAAAAGGAAAATATACGCTGTGGTGATGCCACTAAAAGGCACTAGTGTCTACAGTGGTTAGTGCTGAAGTTGTCAGACTCTTTCTAGGACTACCACAAATCAACCTCTTCGATAAGGTATTTCTAAATAATGCACAAAATAGCCTTTTTTACATCTATATCAAATACAGCTTTTCCATAAAACATCAGAACCCTTCTATTTCCTTTTTATTTTCTCTTCCTCTAAAGCTGTTTGGTATAGCAGAAAGATCACCATCTGTGAAGTCAGACAATGCCAGCACACAGTTAAGCTTCATGAGAGCAAGGGCTGGATGGGTTGCAGCACCTAGCACAGTGCCCAACTTATAGCATGTGTACTAAATAAATATTTGTTGAATAAAAGGATGAATAAATGAACCAATATAGGTTTGAAACCCAGCTGTATCACTTAGTTTCTCCGTGAATTAGAACAAAATATTTAATCTCTTGGAGGTTCAGTGTACTTATGAATAAAATGGAGATAATAACAAAACCTACCTACATCTTATGAGAATTAAATCACCTAGTATAGAATAGGCATTCAATACATGTCAATTCTCTTTATGCCTCTTCTTTCCAATTCTCCTTATATCCTTGAAGTTTTGATTGTACCAGTTAGAGAACAGGAACAATACAAAAATCCAGAAACCAAACCTAGAAAACAGTGGTTGAAAAGCAAAGATGAGGGGAAAGAGAACAGAGAGCAAGAACCTAAATGTAAGAACACTGGCAAGTGGGGAACAGGGAGCAGAATACTGAAATACTGGATCTAAGGAATAAGCAACCAAATGAAATGTTTGAATTGGAAGATGGACAGGAGGGTAAGAGCTGGGTAAAAACATATATAAACCATAAATGAAAAGATACAACTAGAAGGCAAAGAGCAAGGGAATAAAACTCAATTTAGAATAAAATGAGAAAATATTATCTATCTAAATTATTAGAAAATAGAAACAGAAGAATAGTTTTAATAAGTGTAGCTTTATCTGTGCCTGTTAATGAAGAGATAACAAGCACTCATTATCAATAGGCTATTTATAATCAATGACAAAAGAGAATGCCATTAAAAGTTTGAAATTTTTTCTTAATTAGCTTAAAAATGTTTCCAACTTTCTTATACATTATTTATTTATCAATTCTTTTTTCCTTGAGCAATAGCAGAAGTTTATAATCCTACTTCAGATATAACCTTTTCTGAACTATGAGAGTCCAAAATAATAAGGTTTAACTGGATTTAGCCATTCTCTTTAAATAAAACATTTCATCTTTAACTTCTAAATACTTTCTAAACTATGAAAGTTGTTGAATACTTTCTAAACTATGAAACCTCCAATGGAAAATCACTTATTGTGATCTTTTTCTTTTATTAGTGACAGTTTCAAGATAACATTAAAGTCAAAAAGTGCTTCAAAGACTGCTCAAGTTGCAAGAAAAAAAAAAGCGTGTCATAAACAATGATTTTATAGCCCAGAGAACTGGTCAATGAAATTCAGATCCATTTTAATTTCACAGGAAAAACAATCTTAAAAGATGTTATTGCTAACAGGCAATGATGTTTAAATATGTATAGGACACATATTACCTAAATGTAAATGTGCATAAATTCCTTATACCTCATGGTGAATGTGAATAAACACTTAGTATAGCACTTTTATTTATTTTTCTAGACATATTTTTGTCAATAATCTATATATTAATAATTATATGCTTGCTACTTGACTATATAAATTTAGTAAAATTTCCTCCTAACAATTCTTGCAGTGCCCTCTACTGAATAACCTTAAATCACAAAGAGTATCTTTGAAACACTATCTAATAATGTTACTAATAATATTATTAATAATGTTACTCTATCAAGGTAGGATATTTACAGCAGTAGTTCTCAGCCTTGAGCGTGAATCAGAATCTCCTAGACTCCTTGTTAAACACTGACTGCTAGGTCCCACCCAGAGATTTTGATCAGAAAGTCTGGTTGGGGCCTCAAAATGTACATTTCTAACAAGTTTCCAGGTTGATGCTGGTCAAAGGACCAAATTTTGAAAAACACATTGCAGATGGAAGAAATGAAGCAGATTAATGATAATGTATACCACTTGATCTAATCTTCATGATTACCTTATGTTCAACTTTGTAAAGCAGATTGAAATAAATGTGAGGAGTCTTTATCAGAGCAAATATAGACCTACTGAAGAGGTAAATTAGGTAAAAAATAGGCAGTTTAATGACAGCCAATTAAATTTTCCTTACTTTATCGATTAAAGGGCAAACACATTAATTTTATTTTACAATTTAGAAAAGGGTTGTAATAACCTAAACATTCAGAGCCTGCTTCTATAATTATCCTATGGTACAAAGAAGCTATCTTTAATGTACTTCTTTTCTCAGAATTACACATGATGGATAAAACTTGTACATGACTAACTCCTATGGATATTCAAGGAACACCAGCTATAAATCTACTCTTCTTCTCTCATTTAAGAAACAGCAGAATGGAAGAGTCATATTATTCTAAGGACAGCCTTGAATTTATTCTAATTAATTAAAATATTCATTTGCATATTTTGTTCATTTTAAATTAGTTGCAAACACCTTTCAACCAATCATAACACATCAGTGTATCATAACGTGTGACTAAGTGGTTAAATGCTACTGTTACACAGAAGCTGCAACCAGGGAATGGAGGTAGTTATCTCAGTTTTACTTGGAAAATATGATCTTATTTGCGTATTTCTTTTCCTCAGAGTTTTTAGCCTTCTTAAATATTTACATCTTCCTCCACTCTCGGAAGAAGTAGAAAACTTTTCAAAATGGAGATATTCCCATTTTGTTTTTCAGTTAAAGTTATACAGTGTTTAAATAAGATCTTGGTATGATGAAAGATCAAAGGAGACAGTTTAATTGTACAGAGAAAACACAAAAGAGTAAAAATTTAAGTATTGCAGCAGTGTCATTTTCCATTCCATTTAATGAACATATACTTTGCAGTGAGCATCAGATGAAAAGACTCCAGAGTTGAAACTCAGTTCCCATTAAGTGTCACAGAGTTAACATATCATCATGCTAAGTAAGGTTCTAATGTTTAAAGATAAGTATTTCTTGTATAGCATGGCCCCTAAAGCAAGCCAACCAATTTATCTAGCTCAACAAAAGGATTTATTTATTTTTTAGATTATTATTTTTTTTTAAATTATTTATTAGAAAGAAAGAGAACAAGAGTGAGAGAGAGCAAGAGTGAGAGCGGTGGGTGGGGGAGGCCAGAGAGAGAGAGAGTGAGCAGGGGCAGAGGGAGAGGGAGAAGCAGACTCCCTTCTGAGTAGGGAGCCCAATGTGGGGTTTGATCCCAGGACTCTGGGATCATGACCTGAACTGAAAGGCAGATGCTTAACCAACAGAGCCACCCAGGCACCCACAAAAGGATCTATTTTAATGATGGAATAAAAACTGGTTTCTGGGCTACTGAGAATATGCTTTTTCATGGGTGATTATAAGATTTCCAAGTGTTGGGGCGCCTGGGTGGCTCAGTCGTTAAGCGTCTGCCTTCGGCTCAGGTCATGATCCCAGAGTCCTGGGATCGAGCCCCACATCGGGCTCCATGCTCCGCAGGAAGCCTGCTTCTCCCTCTCTCACTCCCACTGCTTGTGTTCCCTCTCTCACTGTGTCTGTCTCTGTCAAATAAATAAATAAAATCTTAAAAAAAAAAAAAAAAAGATTTCCAAGTGTTACTTTATGAAAAATCTCACTATGTTTGCTAACATTTAGATCCCAACTCTTGTTAACCAACTTGAGAGTATATAGCAAGTACTTCCTAACTTTACAACTTTTCTTTTTACACAGTGAGTTATTTTTCACATTATTTTCCTCCTTTATCTAAACATTAACTTGATAATCAAATTATCAAACAAAAAAATCAGGGAATTCAGATGAGAAAATTATTTTTGTGAGATTTTCATGAGAATACTTATCATCATATTCCACTTATATAAATAGCACTACTTTACATCTCACTGCAGGGAAAGGTGAAAGAATGGCGATATTTCTATCGATTATTAGCATTTTTATATCTGCAATATACATTTATTCATTTTTGGCATTATGTGAAAAATAATAAAGTTCTCTTTTAAGGTAGGGTGTGGTTGCATATATCTTTTCTTTTTTCCTTTTTTTAAAAATATTTTATTTACTTATTTGAGAGAGAGAGAGAGCGCGCATGCGGGGGGGGGGGGGAGAAGGAGAGGGAGAAGCAGACTCCCTGCTCAGCCCTGATGTGGGGCTCAATCCCAGGACCCTGGGATCATGACCTGAGCCAAAGGCAGATGCTTAACCGACTGAGACACTCAGGCACTCCTGCATATGTATATAGAAAAAAATGTTACTCATTCATACTCTTCAAAAGCTGATATATAGATATAGGAAAATATCTTATTTCTCAAATCTGAAGAAAGAAGAAGTTGAAAGATGATACAATTTGAAATTGTACTAAAAGGGGGCTGTCTGGTTAGTCAACTGGTGAGAATATAACCCAGTCTCTATTCCAGCTACTCTGGAGTTGTTTTTTTTTTTTTTTTTTTAAATGTAGTTAGTAGTGTATAATATAAACAGAAACAAAAAGCTGCCTAAAAAAATCTATACATTGAATTTTTACTTTATTATGATGATACACAATTACTTGGTATACCTAAAGCAATGCAAGTTTTAATATTCATATAACAACATAACTAACTGTGCTTAAACATCTTAATTGAGACTAAAAGAAACAAGCTCCCCTACAACCCAGCAGTTGTACTACTGGATATTTACCCCAAAGACACAGATGTAGTGAAAAGAAGGGCCATATGCACCCCAATGTTCATAGCAGCAATGTCCGCAAGAGCCAAACTGTGGAAAGAGCCAAGATGCCCTTCAACAGATGAATGGATAAAGAAAATGTGGTCCATATATACAATGGAATATTACTCAGCCATCAGAAAGGATGAATACCCAACTTTTACATCAACATGGATGGGACTGGAGGAGATTATGCTAAGTGAAATAAGTTAAGCAGAGAAGGTCAATTATCATATGGTTTCACTTATTTGTGGAACATAAGGAATAGCATGGAGGACATTAGGAGAAGGAAGAGAAAAATGAAGAGGGTGGGAATCGGAGGGGAAGATGAACCACGAGAGACTATGGACTCCGAGAAACAAACTGAGGATTTTAGAGGGGAGGGGGGTGGGGGGATGGGTTAGCCCGGTGATGGGTATTAAGGAGGGCACATATTGCATGGAGCAGTGGATGTTAAATGAAAACAATGGATCGTGGATCACTACATCAAAAACTAATGATGTACTGTATGGTGACTAACATAACATAAAAAAAAAAAAGAAAGAAAGAAGCTCCTACTTTAGGCCTATATGTACTACTTGCAAATGGCTCACTGTCAACTGATTTTACAAAGTCTAAAACTTTGCTCTTTTGCCCTGAGATGTGATAATTCTCACTGTGGCCTCTTTATAAAGAATCTACATGAAGAACATGTAATTATCACGTTTAAAGTTCTCATTCTGCAAAACTGGATTCTCACCAAAATAGGCACATGTGATAAAGTGAGAGGAACAAGAAATAGGTGAAGTAAAGGAAGTGGGATGAGTGGAAGAACTGCTGAGAAGAGAGAAAAAAGCAAAAACAGCTCCTTTCTATTTTAATTATCATTATAAAGTGTTGTACTTTGTCATCTCATACCACCCTCAGTTTTAAAATTAGAAGCCAATTGGGAAAGAAGAAAATGAGTAAGTCCTTCCTAAAAAGAAAGAAATCCAATATTTCTGTTGTTTTGATAAAAACTTAAGTAAGTAGAAGTTCCATTAGTAAAGATGAGAGAAAAATGTATACACGTAAGTATCTGGAGCCTATGACATGCTGTAGCTTGAATTAAACGAGTTGCTCTACAGTTTTGCTCATCTAAAAATTGATTATAGAGCTATTAATGTCTCAGTTTATGATCAGGCTTTTTATTTATCATCTATAATCTAATAGTATTTAATTCTTCACATATTAAATGATTATCAGGTTATGTTTTTATGCCTCTGGAAGTTTATCTATCTCTCAGTTTTCCATTTGTAAAAAGGGGTAATGATATTTGTTGTTATTCTTAAAAAACTGAAGTGTTAACACTATAAAAAATTTTTAGCTAACTGAAAGGATGTCACAATATAATACTAGTATGACAACATACACCACATTAAATTTATAATGCTCTGACAAGGCTCTTATTTCTCTTATTTACTACACTGGAGAGCTAAACATGAGTAATATTTTTAACTACATAATTCAATAATTATAAGTTTTTATTTATGGTCCTTTCTTATAAAACACCTACTGATATTTTCTATTTAAATAATTAACATATTCCTGTATTACATAATACAGAGGAGATTTATTACTTCTCTTTTTGTAAATCCTACGACTAATCCAATGCCACAGGGTAAATCAATAGAAAACCCCAGAAAGGAACTCAGACCTATGGACTCCATCCAATTCTGAACTTAATCCATTAATCTGTTATTGTATGTTTTCAGTTTATAAGACATTGCACCCCATTCAGACATAGGAATGATTTTTTTTCTCTGCTTAAATGCAATAAAACATATAAAATACTTAGTATCATTCCTAATATATATCAAATACTTAACAAATGTTGGGTACTATTATTTATACTAACACACAAATCTAAAGTCACCTATGTTGTAGAAATTGTTATAGCCAAAGCAACTGTGAAAACTGAATAGTTCTATAAGAAAGAGTACAGAATAGAAATTATGAGAGGAATATGTCTATTTTTGAATGTACATGAATTACCAGAAGATGTCTAAAGAATGTAACATGCCAGCAACAATCTTGAAAATTTAATGAAGAATTATCAGGAGCAGCAGTTTTGAAGACACTGATTACCAGGAAGATAGCCTTGGACATTACCATACCTCTGAAGGAGACTGGGAAAGGAATGTGAGAAGATAGAAAATATCTTTTGAAGGAAAAAGAACTAATAGCACCTCTTGATTTACACTTTTGCCTAAGTCCAACAGAAAACAGCAATGTAGGGATGCCTGGCTGTTGCAGTCAGCCAAGTGTCTGGCTCTTGATTTTGGCTCAGGACATGATCTCAGGGTTGTGGGATCAAGCCCCACATCGGGCTCTATGCTCAGCGCGTTGTCTGCTTGTCCCTCTTCCTCTGCTTCCCCCCATTATCTCTCTCAAATACATAAATAAAATCTTAAAAAGAAAGAAAACAGCAATGTGATTATGTTCCTAAGCAAAGATGAAAAAATGTGTCCATAACTTTATATTAATTTTTAAATTTCCCTAACAATCATACACTAAAAATTAAAGATGTAAAAATAACAGCTGTCAGAATGGGAATAAGATTCAGGATGGTGAAAAATAGGGTAACACAAAGAGGCAATGTTCCACTCAATTCAAGTTAATGCTCTGCTGCTCATATTAAACACAGGGTTCTTAACATACTCATTTTCAATCAACTATTATTATACTCCATAGTAGAAAAATTTACTTTTTAAGAGCCTCCACATATACAAGAATGGATTAAAAAATTCAGTAAGTTACAACCTGGAAGAAATAGAAAAGGAAGAAGACATTATTTATTAAATAAAATTGACATAAGTTAGATGAAGGAAAATCTTTACCTTTATTATATTGGAAGTAAAATCTCTTAACAAGAAACTTAAAAATAATCAGGGGCCTAATTTTTAAAAACTGTTCTAAAAAGAGGTGCAGATATCCTTTACCACTGAAAAAGGTATAACCACAGGAATGCAAAAAAATCATAAATATAAAGAAAGTCTTAGAAAATTAAATATCAGTTCTCATATACACTTTAATTTGAAAAACGTGTATAAAAATATTTTATTCAATGAGGTTCTTCCAAGGAATCATAATTTTTATAGACTTGTGCACACATACACACACACACATATTTTTTTAGTGTGGAATTTGGGGTTAATATCTCCAAATCAGGATCTGTAATTTAAGCTTTGAGGATTGCAGACTCTTACAGAACATCCATACTATAGTACTTAGAATAAGGTAGTTTGCTATCCAAATGAAGCCTATGTTGCCCTAAAGACAGATTTAAGAAAAGTCAAAATAGAGTCCATTATTGAAGAAAAAAATTACACTTCATAAAATGAGGAATTGGGATTGAATTCTTCAAGTTAGGGCTATAGGAAACTGAACAGTTGACTTTATTAGAGCAGATGGTAGGAGTGGGAGGAAGTTGGTTGTATCTACTGGCACTAAATAAATCCCATCATCTAGTCAGAATGGGTAGAAATGATTATCCTTATTAACATACACACAACACACATACCAACATACACACACAGCCATGAGGCTGTTCATTTATAACCTTTCCTCTTTCAATGTTACCTTGATGCCCATTTTAGTCCATTGATACGCTCTAGAAATTGTACCCCTAAGTGTGGCTTAGTTATGCAAGAGCCAAACCAAATTCATAAGAATCAACCAACAAAGGATATAAAAAAAATCAGTTCTTTTTAAAATTCAGGTTTTTAAAACAAACCTGAAAGATTTGGTAACCAAGCAATATTATTTTATACTGAGGTAATTACGAATAGGTTAACTTGGGTCTTCTCTTCACATAAAAAATTAAGTATCCAAGAGCAGAGGATACCCAATGCAGGAACATTAAGTGGAACAGATGGAAATGCATTTTGCTCAAAACTGCAATAGGAAGGGCAGATTCTATACCTAACAGAATTTGCCTCTAGGGAAAGGAGAGAAAACAAAGAAATAGGTGGGGATGTGGGGAACAGCAAGACTAGATTCTGTCATGTCCTGGTTTCCCAGTTTGGTTTTTTTCCCCTTAATGCAAGCTGCCCAGAAGCTATGAGATATTTTGAAATTTTCTCTGAATAATTTTCAGATACCACAGCTTCATCAAATTCTCTATCTTTTTAAAGCCTTTTCTATTACAAAATGATGGGTCAATGTAAGGAATATTTTCCTTAATCTTCTGACCTGTCTCTGATCAGCAGCAATGACAAGAAGATATCAAAGAGAAACATTAGTTGTTTAAACTGAAGGAATCAGAAAAAAAGAATAAAATTATTACATAGTATTCATTCCCAGCACCTCAAAATAAATCTGGCCTAAATCAATCAGGGCAAATGTAGGTCTACTCTTAGAGCTAGTTATAAAAATGGAGATTAAATCTGAGTTGTTCTTGTGTCACTGAGAGAGGTAGGTCAGGAAGCTAAATAAGTAATAATTACTAGAAATCAAAACATTAGTCTGTGAAAAGTGGTTAAGATTATTAAAGCAGAAGACAAATGATAAGGGTCATTATCATAACTGAAAAGCAAGCTCAGATATTTAAGTTTTACCTTAGAGTAATATGAGACACTATAATGTTTTGAGTCTAATATGACATTTCAGGCATAAATCTTTAAAGACAAGGTCACTGCTTTTGGTTAAACTATAGATAACTGTAACTTAAGATTCAAAAATGAGTGGGTTTTCAATCCTGGCATTTTTTTTTTCTTTCAAGATTTTATTTAAATTCGAGTTAGTTCACATATAGTGTAGTATTAGTTTTAGGGGTAGAATTTAGTGATTCATCCATTGAATATAACATCAGTGTTCATTATATCAAGTACCCTCCTTAATGCCCATTACCCAATTGCCCTATCCCTCCATCTACCTCCCCTCCAGCAGCCCTCAGTTTGTTCCCTATATTTAAGAGTCTCTTATGCTTTGCCTCCCTCTCTGTCGTTATCTTATTTTTCCTTTCCTTTCCCTATGTTCATCTGTTTTGCTTCTCAAATTCTATATATGAGTGAAATCATATGGTATTTGTCTTTCTCTGTATTATTTCGCTTAGCATAATACACTATAGTTCCTTCCACATCATTGCAAATGGCAAAATTTCATTGTTTTTGATGGCTGAGTAATATTCCATTGTATAGATATACCACATCTTTATCCAATTCATCAGTTAATGGACATTTGGGCTCTTTCCATGTTTTAGCTATTGTTTTCAATCCTGGCATATTAAGATCATTCTACAGGTTGGTTTCAAGATTTTTCAGAGTTTTTCAATTAAGTGGGATAGTAAAATTATTATAAGTCAGAGGTAAAATTATTATGTGGGAGGAGCAAAACTTTTAATATATTATCTTACATTAAAATATACTATTTTTATTATGTAATAAAATATTTTATTTATTTTTTATTTATTTTTTTAATTTAAGTAGGGTCCAAGCCCAGTGTGGAGCCCAACACGAGACTCGAACTCACAACCGTGAGATCAAGACCTGAGCTGAAATCAAGCGTCAGATGCTTAACCAACTGAGCCACCCAGCTGCCCCCGTGATAAAAGATTTTAAAAACTTGTTACCTAAAACATAAAAGTGGGAAGGCACATAGCAGCAGAAAAAATGACAATACTGAATACATCAGGAAGAGAAAATAATACAATGCTTATTCAATTCAGTTTTGAAATATACGATCTTCATCAAGAAAACACTTTAGAACTTTTAATATAAACCACAAATTTAATAGGTACATGGCACCCTAGGATTTGATATATTGTTTTCCTAATAAATGTGGTCTGTTTTCTATCTAAAATTTTAGAACAAGTTTCTGTATTATATTATGAACCTCAAAGTAGACATTTCACATATTTACAACACAAAATGAAAACCTGTGTAAAATAATTTATAACTTTTTCAATACTTTGAAGATACATTTTTCTGTCTGTTTCATTCCAATGTTGTTTAAAAGCCTACTGTCATTCCTTTGTAAGTGATCTGTCCTTTCTCTCTGGCTACTTTTAAGATCTTCTCTTTTATTTTGGATTTGAAGTTTCATTTTAATGTATTCAGGCATCAATTTATTTTACTTATCCATCTCAATTTATACTGTATCTCCAGGACATGTGGTTTCATGTTTTTTTCAGCAGTTTGGTAAATTTACAGCCGTTACCTCTGTAATCATTGCCTTTCCTCCATTCTCTTCTTTTGGGGCTTTGATGTAATGTAGTTTGGACCTTCTCATTTCTTTCTTCATACCTTATGTCTCTCCCATATTTATATAACATCATCTCTCTATGTAATTATTCCAATATGAAGTAATTTTCTCAGAACTATGTTTCAGTATGCTAATTCTTCTGCTGGTCTAATCTGCTGTTTCATCTGTTCACAGATTTAAAAATTTTAATTTATATTTTCCCATTTCTAGGAGTCCTATTTTCTTCCAAATTGCTCATTCAAAAATAATGGTCTTTTGCAATGTTTTTACCTTGTGTGTCTTTGTTCTTTTGAAGATTTCATCATAGGTAGCTTAAGCATACATCCTGGCTTATCAGGGACAGTTTGATAAACTTTTCTTGTGCCTGTATCCTGTCTGGGTTAGCATTAGTCCTAAACAAAAGTTCCCTAGTATGAAAAATGAATGATAGTGGTCACCAAATTCTGGGATGTGCTGTATTTTGTATTTGACAGTTCTAGTAGTTGTCACATTTTTCAGTCCCCCTATTGATTAATGATTTTGCTGATATTCATGACTTGATCTTAATCTGTTGGAGTATAGCTTACCTAAACTAGGGAAAATTTCCTTTGGTAAAAATTTATTTCTGCTTCTACCTTTAACTAGAGGATTCATTTAAGCACTGACTGGTTCCACTTCAACCTCCCACAGTGGTCTCACAGACTTAGGGAATCCCAGACTGAATTTCACATACTGCTGTTTGTCCAAGCCTAAGTGTCTCACCAACACTGTAGCTATACCCATCTGTCCTCAGGGTGTCTCCTCTGTCTCCAAAGTCCTGGTTTCCTACAGTTCTAGCTCCTGCTCCCTGCTGCTTTGACCTACAACTCATGGTAGTTTTTGGGGGAGAGTGAATCTAAAGACAGTGTGTATGTCCTTTTACATGGTATGCCTTACAGGTTATTTCCTATTAAACCAGATCAAGTTTTTCTACAGTGGGAAGGTTTTTCAAAGTACTAAAACAATAATTATTCCAGGCTGTACCCTCTTTGTAAACTGCTTTATTTCCTACAAAATTAATGTCTTTTATAACATTACACTGAAATTTTTGATAAATTGCAGATTGCCCTACAGAAAAATGGTACCAATTTATACTCTGAACAGTGGTCTTTTCTCCCAAACCTTGCTACTTCCAGGCAATCTGTTTTAAACAGCTATTTAACTCATGTGTACAAAGGATACAATATTTTTGAATTTTACATTTCTTACCAATTATAATGAGCACATATTTAAAAGCAATTTGCTTCTTTCCCACTGCAAACTGCCTGATTATATCTTTTGCCTGCTATTTTATATTGGAGGCCATATTCTTCCTGTTGAATTATTAAGAAATTTCTACATATTAAAATATTAAAACTTCGGCAGTTGAATCTCTTGCAAATATTAATTTTTAACATTTAACATTTGTAACAATTTTTGCTTAGTTGGCATTTCCATTAAGAGGTTTCCAATGTTTAATGATAGGGGGTTCTATCAATATTTTTATTATATTTGCTAGTTTTATGTCTCATCTAGAAAGGTTTCTCTTACCTAAAGATCATAAAAATAACTTAATTTTTAAATCATAAGCTTACAGCTTTTAATGTTTAAATATATAATCATCTGTAGTTTAATTTTAGGTTGCATGATCCATTTCCACCAAAATGGATAGCCAATTTCCTCAACATCTTTTATAGACTGACCCTTCTTTCCCTGAACTTCTTAAAATGTCACATTTATAATGTGTTAAATTCCAATTTTATACATAGTTATATTAATAAATATCATTTGGTGTCATTTATCTCTGACTTTATTTTCCTGTAACATACCAAATACTTTAATCACTGTGCCTTATGTTTTTACATCTGATTGAGTAAGGCCTCTCATTGTTTTACTTAAAGAAAGCACTAGCTATTTTCATAACTTGTTCTTTTAAAAGTATGTTTAGAAGTCAACTTGGTATATTCCCCCCAAAATCCATTGGGAATTATATCACATTCATCAATCAACTTAAGGTAAATTGACAATTTCACAAAAGTATTTGCATTTAAGAATATGGCATAACTTCTTAATCATTCAAGCTATATTTTATGTCCTTTAATAAAGTTTTCTTTATTTAAATCTGGCAAATTCCTTTAGTTTATTCTTGAATATTATAAAGTTCACTTTTTTCTGCTATTGTAAATGAGATCTTTTTTTGTTACTTTTTTTTAGGGAGAGAGAAAACACATGAGCTGGGGTTTGGTGGGGGTGAGGGGCAGAAGGAGAGAGAGAAAATCTTAAGCAGGCTCCACACACAGCACAGAGCGTGACGCTGGACTTGATCTCATGACCCTGAGATCATGACCTGAGCCAAAATCAAGAGTCACATGCTTAAACAGCTGAGCCACCCAGGAGTGTCCCCGTCGTTACTTTTTCTAATGCTTGTTTCTAACTTAGTAATATTAGCATGTAGATTTTTATAAAGTAAAATACTCCTTATTTAGCCACCATGCTGAACTCTTCTTGTTTCTAATACTTTTTCAATGGATTCTTTTGGGTTTTCTAGGTGAATAATCATATCTATAAAGGGTTTACAACGTTAAAAAAATTTATGTTAGAGATGTTCATCTTCAGAAATATTGATAGGTAGTGCGCTGTTATCAAAAGCTAATTGCACTCATTTTCTGGGTCACAAAGAGCCAACTATCTTAACCACTGTCTCAGCAATAAATATATCTTTGCAGTGATACTATTGCCTGGTGACTATGGGGAACTTTCTGACTCACTGCCTTTATTCTCTCTAGTGATGCATGCACAAACAAAAGTAAAATGCAGCAATCTTCCGACCTAGAAATAACAACTGGGAACTCTGTTAATTCCATCTCAGACAGTCTCTTCTCATTCATATGGATACAATATTTTAACTCCTTTTTTCCTTTCCTCTCTCAACTCTTGCTTTTTAGTGTACACAAGAACACACACACTTCTTGCCTCATTTTTAATTCCTGAGCCGAAAACCACCTTATTCATGACTAAATGTATAAATTTAGTGTAAGATAAAAATAAAATAAAAATAGTGAAAATATGAAACAACAGAAAAAAGTTACAAATTTTAAATTAAAATGAAAACAAATAAAAAGCCAATACCATTAGTCTAGACTTGTCCTAGATTATAGCCAATATTCTTACAGATTCTCCATGAAGATTTTCATCAATTTATTTTTTCAACTAATGACATATGTTTTTCTACAAGTTCAAACACTATACATAGATTTGGATGTTATTTTGAATTCAATTTTAATTGCTAACATTGAATTATTTTTCTTTACTGTACACATTTTGTATTTCAATAACACACATAGGCTTTCGAAGGTTGGCTCAGGAAACTATCCTCTGCAAATTTCATATCCAGTTAGTCAAAAAATGCTATTAATTTTATCCTCAGAAAGTCATCTGATTCTTTCTACCCTTGTCTGCCTTTAGGTACTCAGCATCCTTTGTTTGAATATTTCAATAACCTCCTGATTAATGTTAATAGCTAAGTTTATTACCATTCAATCCATCCTCTACTCTGCTGCCAAAATGGTCTTTCTAAAATGCAAATCTCACTACATTCGTTGCTGTTTAACATCTTTCAAAAAAAATCTTCACTTTCTACTAGAAAAAACCCAAATGCCTTTTATATGATACAGAGTGTCCATCATTTGGCCTTACCTACCTCCAGGCTCTTTGTTACCAGTTCCCCTTCAAAACCCATTCTGCAGCCAGACTGACCTATTGGCAGACTTAGGATTTCAGCAATTGTTTCTTTACAGTAGATTAATATATACTGGCATATTCATACAATGGATTATTGTACGGTAGTGATAATGAACAAACAACTACATGCAACAAATCAATTTTACAAACATAATGTTGAGCAAAAGAATCCAGACACAATACATTTCACAGTATAAAATTTCATTTGTATAAAGTTTACTAAAAAACAAAAACTATCAATGATGCCAAAAGTCAAAACTGTAATACTCTTGAGGGTTGGGCTGTTACTGAAAGGACCACAAGAGGGGGCACAATCTGGGATGTTGATAATCTGGTTCTTGATGGGCCTGCTGGTCACACAGGTATGTTCATTTTTTGAAAATCCATTAAGTTGTAACTATGGTATTTGTGTGCTTTTAGTAAACTTAAAGTAAAAGGTAAACAATGATAAAAATAAGAAAAACAGCAATAACAACAGTTCCAATATCACTTCTTTGAAAATTTCCCTAACTCCCTCAGATGAACTTTATCCTACTCCTAATATATCACATATACACCATTACTATATCATGTTATAGTTTATTTATCCAATTCCTTCCATTTCCTAACCATAATGTAACTTCCTTGAGTACTATGATAATAACTTTCTATCCATGTGTCCCCAGCCCCAAGCACAGTGCCTGGCAGTTAATAAGTACTCAATAATATTATGTAAATGAGGATTTCTCATTTTCTGCACTATTACATTTTGGGCTGGAAAATTCTCTGTTGTAAGGACTGTTCAGTGCATTGTAGGATGTTTACCAGCATCCCTGACTTCTATTCATCTAATGTCAGTAGGAACCCTTCAGTTACGACAACCCAAAATGTCACTAGGCATTGCCAAATGTTCCTCAGGGTCCAAAAAATCCCCAGGTTGAGAATCAGTTATATAAATAAATCTTTCTGTGGAAAAATTCAAGCCAAGTGTTAAACAGTTCACTTACTGAAAAACTTTGGGCATGAAGTGATTTGCATGTTAGGGGCAACTAAAAAAAAAAAAAAGAAAAGGGATCTTTTGAACACTCGAGGGGAATTAAGCTTTACGTATCTGAAAAAGTGTATAAAATGCCTTAAATGTAGATAATCAAATGGTAACTCACATTAATTGCATGCTAGAATATTATTTCTTTTGGAATTCCTATGAAGAAAAATGAGTTTGCCAAGGAAAAAATTATATAAATAGAAGGACTGGGTATTTGGTATTTAAAAAAAAAATGATTGCAGGGCGCCTGGGTGGCTCAGTCATTAAGCGTCTGCCTTCAGCTCAGGTCATGATCCCAGGGTCCTGGGATCGAGCCCCTTATCAGGCTCCCTGCTCAGCGGGAAGCCTGCTTCTCCCTCTCCCACTCCCTCTGCATGTGTTCCCTCTCTCGCTGTGTCTCTCTCTATCAAATAAATAAAATCTTATAAATAAATAAATAAATAAATAAATAAATAAATAAATAAATAAAATGATTGCTATAGTAGCCATGTATATTCAATGTCCTAATCATAAATTTTGAAAAGCTTATATCTATGAAAGGACAATTAATTCTAGAATATTATGGTTCAATAATTTTCTATCCATAAAGTATTTAACATGAACGTTCCATAAGAAATGAATAGTTAGAAAATAAACTATTGTGCATCAGCTATGGAAAAAAAGAAAAACCTCACAAAGGGCATAACTAGCTTGTTAGAAAAGAATGTGTTTGTACTTTATTAACTGCATGCCTTTGATTCAGGATGTGTTTTGGGCTTGACCTCTGCTGTAAGAGGGTAAGTAAGGAAATAATTGAGTACTATTATGTTAATAAAGTTTGAAAAAAGAGAAAATAAACTATATTTATGTATATCTATATTTATGTGTCAAAATAATATAGTTAAAATATAAATCTCATTCTACAAAAATTATTTCCTGACAAGCACTTTCTTAAACTTCTCATTGTAACTAGAATCAGTTTTTAAGAATAGGCTACTGAACCAAAAGAAAACAAAGAAAATGGGCAATATATAAAAGAAAAAAAAAACTAGACAAATACAAGTATTTAATCTCATTATTAGTCTACAATATGCCAATAAATCCATATAATTTTTATCAAATTGTTAAGATTAAAAATGATAATGAATGTTCAGTTCCATAAACTGAGAGTATGAATATATAAATATGCACATATATTCTAGAAGGCAATTTGGCAGTATGTATTATGAGACTTAATTTTTAATCAGTTATTCTATTTTAAGGAAATATTTCTAAAGTGATAATCAGAGATATTTTTGACAATTTATATAAAAAGAATGTTTATGATAGGAAATAAGAAAGAGCCTAAATGGTTCAGACAGGGAACTTAAATTAATCATAGCTTGTTTATACTCTGTAGTGATTGACAACTCCACCCCCCACCCCCAGCCGTTTTTTGGTATTACAGTTATTAAATGGAAAAAAGCTTAATTTTTCCCTTCCTACGGAGTGGGGGGGGGGAATCGGAGGGGGAGGCGAACCATGAGAGATTATGGACTCTGAGAAACAAACTGAGGGTTCGGCGGGGGGGGATGGGTTAGCCTGGTGATGGGTATTAAAGAGGGCACGTATTGAATGGAGCACTGGGTGTTATACGCAAACAATGAATCATGGAACACTACATCAAAAACTAATGATGTAATGTATGGTGATTAACATAACATAATAAAATAAAAAAAATAAAATGAAATAAAAATAAAAAAATTTTTTTAAAAAAGGAAAAAAGCTTAATTTATATAAAAAGGAGAGTGGTTAAAAAGCAAGGACTTTGGAGTCAAGACTACCTAACTGAAATTCTAATTCTATTACCTTCTACTGGCTCTGTGATCTGAGTTATTTTATGATTTAATCTTTCTAAAACTAGTTTTCTTAAGTGGTACTCATGTAGGTTTGTTATTAGGATTAAATAAGATTATATAAAGTGCTTATCACAATGCTTGGCATACAGTAAGTAAACTACAAATTTTAGTAGATAGGATAACAGTTGGGATGATGGGATTAAGAAACCCAAGATATAAACCTGTATATATGATGGGTACCAATGTGAAGACTAATCAATTAGTCCTAGGCAATAATTAGGTGTCAAGATTATTCGTGATTTTTATTTACTTCATTTTGCTTCCTGTATTTCCCAAATTATTTTTTGGAAAAAACATTATAATCAGAAATATAATCAGAAATATATATTCAGAAAAAACCAGGTGTTTCTTTTAATGTTATTAATAAAAGGCAAGATAAATATTTAAAAATCTACACCTTTTCTTTCTCCTAAATGACCATATACTTTTCTCATCTTTAATCTCATCTTTAATACTTTAAAATCTCATCTTTAATATTGTGTCACAATAAAAATGTCACCATTTTATGCTTTTATTAAATACTTATCACATGCAAAATACTATGTTATACTGTGTTCCTAATATTCTAACACTAACTGGGAGGTATGGAAATTTGAAGACAAATTTTCTTGTTAATAAAATAGGAGCTCTCTGCAGATGGTCTTAAATTTTATTTTTTACTAACTAATCATAATGAGAGGATAGCTAAAAAGGCTTTTTACCTTTACCTCCTCACAAGATCAATCTTAATTTTGACCAGAAGGCATTGAGTTGAGAATGAGAACATACGAATTTATCTTATAAGAGATTTTTTCTTTCAGAATATTTGCTTAGATATCTATACGGGGATTATTACATCTAACTGCAAAGTAAATACATATCTACTACTATTGTATGGCTAGAAACAAACCAAAGAAAAATTGATTCCTGAACATCTGAGATGTTTTTATACTGCTGACATGAATAAAACATAATCTCTATTTCTTCATAAAGACGAAGTATCATAAGAAATCTAAAAAGTGTTCAGAGATAAATACAAAATTGGATGGTTTGTATTTTGTACTTTCAAATATCTAACTAGTGAGCTTTTCAAGTACTGATTTGATATTCATGAAATTAAATACTATTAAATATACATAAAGGATCTTTGTATCAAATAGTTGCCATAGATGATGCAATGAACCTCTCACAATGATCTTTCTCACTCCACTGGACCTCTGTGCCACAGGTGTAATACATTAATTTTTGCCAGCAACATTGAAATATTGGATGGTGGGATAGCAAAGAGGAGAGAAAGAGATTAGGGGATGTAGAGACTAGCTATTAGTGACTGCTGTTGTCACGGTCTATATTCAAAACTGAAAGAGTAAAACTACTTCCATAAAATGTTTATGTAAGGAAGCTATATCTTCCTTTGCAAGGTCCTAAATTTGCCCCACTGTCTTCAGGAAAGAATGACAACTTGTTCGTTAGGGGTAGTTGCCTACAAAGAATCTCTTAATAGCAAGGAAATTTAGGGGATTTTCTTGTTACTAAATGTAAAACAGACTTGAGTCCTAATAAGGGTGTGATAGGAAAATTGCCTTTTCAAGTTAACTTTCACAAAAAAGAAACACATTATATAACATTATTTTCAGTTTAGCTTTCCTTAAAATAAAAACAGGATTTCAGAGATCACAAGAAAAGGAAAAGTATATTTATTACTAATAAAATGTTACTTATATTTTCCTTTATCCCAGATCTTATACCTTAAAATTTCTGTGTAATCTTTATTTTGCACTAAAAATGTTTCCCAGAATAAATACAAGTGAAGCAAAATCTTTTAAAATTATTCACTTTTTTAAGAAAACAAGTTAAATCTGGATGTAATTTCTATTTTGGTCCTTCTCTCCTGACATGAGAACTTTGATCTTCCCTCACCTGTGCTGACAAAATAAATAACTTTAGTAGGACATCAGGAGATGGGAGGAAAAAATAGGTTACTAAAACTTATCTTAGGTATAAGCACTTTAAAGAGATTCCCTTAAAGCAATCATTGTGAATTAGTGAGCCAATGGGAATGAAGCTTACTGCTCTCAAGTTTGATGGCACCCATCAATCTGGGGAGGACAAATAAATTCCTAATTCAAATGGCTAATTAATCAAATTCATAATAAAAACTAATGAATATAACTGAAACTTCTGATACCAGGAATTCAAGCGAGTTTTAGTTGACAGTGAGAATGAATTAAATTCTCAAACATTTTCAATACTGGTATGTAGCTATACGCCCAAGAGGAGAATACCTCATTGTGCTTGCAATAACATTCAAGAACAACCTCCTGAACATTGGTTATCAATTTTTTTCTAGTCAGTCTCTACTTTTCCACTATAAAATTAATAACATTGGGTTTAGATAATGCTATTTATTAACAGCTACCAAAGAAATCACTAATTGTCACTGAATGCTCCAGGTTTCAAAATTAAAGAGATCCTTATTGGCATTTAAACTATTAGCAGAATCCTTCAGTTGTGATGAGGCATTAATTATAGAAGGCATTCTTACTCCTGAATCACTGAAGCTTAGAAGAAGTGAAAGGATTTCCTTATACACAATTACTCTGACTTTGAATATTTTCTCTGAAGAACTAGAAGAAAATAACAAAATTTTGAAATGATACTAGAAATGCATTTTTTTTTTTTTTTTTTTGTTAAATGTCTTTTCCCCTCTTTTGGAATGTAAGCTCCTTGAGAACAAGGCCTTATCTTTGTGTTACATACTCCTAACAGACTACATAGCACAGAACAAGCCTTTTAAAAACAGGTTCTGAGAGAATTATTGGAAATTATGAATTAACTTCTCTCCTATGCATATAGAATAGTACTAGTTTATGTACCACTCGGGAGAATTGAGAAGCCCCTCAAATCATTTTTTTGTGTTTGATAGTTTAGATGAGAAATCTTGGCTGAGAAAAGCTAGACAAAGTATGTAAAATCACCAAAAAATTGTTAACAAGTGAAAACATTATCACCTAATGGATTGAAAGTCTTCTTTCCTAAATCCATTTTTATTGCATATTTAACTACTTCAGTTTTAAACTCCTTAAAGACAAGACCAATTCTTCCCAACTTTTGTAACCCTGTAAGGTCTAGGATACTATGGTATAGAGTTCAATTTAACTCACATTGTGTTTTACCAGTGGATTAAAACACACACACATGCATACACACATTGCCTAAACCATATCTCCAACCTACTGAGCTAGAATCTCTGGGGGTTGGGTCAAAGGCATCTTTTTAGAAAAATCTCTATAGGTAGAAAACTGGGTATCCAGAATTGAGTACCAGTGAATTTAAAATTGAATTCCTATTAGTGTTGCTGGCTCCTATGAACGTGTAACCTAGTTGCCTCATCTCAATCCCATTATCTTCATTTAAACCTTGCCTTTCAAATGCTTACTTCTTTAAAAGTCTGCATTATTTCATCTCAAAGACTTGCCATCATCTGTCCTAAAATTGGTATATTTTTTAATTCAATGTCCTTCAGAATCATCTTTGCTGTCCTTCAAACATGAATCATCTGTCCAATTTCATTCTCCCTTTCATTCTTAGAATGTAAGGTCTTCCAAATCTCACTTGGTCTTCTGTGTCTTCCTAAAAGTTTATAATTTCTTCTGTTCCTAATACAGTATCTTGGACTTAGCCATCTTTCATGTTACTTATATAGTTCCCCTGAGGTCTTTAATTTCCTCTTAGACAAGAATATTAAAAGCTATGGAGTTCACTTCTACATAAATACCCAAAGAATGGAAAGAAAAACAGACCCTTGCACACCAATGCTAATGGCAGTATTATTCATAATAGCCATAAAAATGGAAACAACTTAAGTGTTGTCTATCAACAGAAGAATGGATAAACAAATTGTAGGATACACATAAATGGAATATTAGTCTTAAAAAGGAAGAAAATTCTGATATATGCTACCACATGGATTAACCTTGAAAATACTGTTAAGTGAAATAAGTCAAACACAGAAGGCCAAAAATTGTATGATTCTACTTATATGGGGCAAATCCTAGAATAGGCAAATTCTGAGACAGATACTAAAACAAAGGTTACCAGGGGGTGGGGGAAAGAGATATGGGGGATTACTGTTTAATGGGTACCGAGTTTCTGTTTTGCATGATGAAAAAGTTCGGGAAACAGATAGTGGTAATGGTCGTACAAAATGTACTAATGCCACTGAATTGTATACTTAAAATGGTTAAAACAGTAAATTTTATGTTATGTGTATTTTGCCACAATAAAAAAAATAAAAAGCTACTGAAATTATTTTCTTGACTTTTCTACAGCAGCCTTTTTCTTCATACTAATTTTATCTCTATTATTAAAGGAAAAGGAAAAAAAATGTCCATACCCTTTTTCTATATTCCCTAAATTTATCATTCTCTTTTTAGCTTTTTCCTTTTCCTTTTCCATTTCATTTTTCATAAAAATAAAATAAAATTTAGTATGGATACTCAGAATTTTCCACACTTAAGCACAATGATGTTGTGGATACATACACACAAAGTACACCTCAAAAGTACACACAAAGAACACTTCAAATCTATACACACATACACACACGCACACACACTTGCATACACACATACATACCCCACTTTCAATTTCCTTAGACTTTTGAAATTGTTTGCAAGTTTCACCAAAATTCTTCACTTCTTGTTTGATCTTGTTTTTCATTTAAATGTAAGTAAATAAGACATCAAGCTTCAAGCAAATAATTTTGTATTCCAAGTTCTTTTTAGATGTCAAATACTTAGCAAATAATGGGAAAATGTCAAAGTTTACCCACACACAAGAAAATATAGTCTAAAAGGAGGGAAAGATAAATATATCAAAAGGATCTCTAAAGAACTGATATTACATAAATTATGCGGTGGCTGAGAAATGATATTCTCAAAGGAAAAATGGAGCAGGGTGGAAAGCTACTTTAATCTAACCACAAAGAACTATAACTAAATTTATTATTTTTTTGAGATGAAACTTAAAGTTTTAAAAAATTCTTCCAGTCTTACTAAAAAGGATAATATTAATAGGAGTAACTCATCCTCATGAAGCCCTGGAACATGAAAAATAAATTAGGAAATAAATTTAATATATGGAAAATCATTGAAAGATCCCATATACAAGAAACAAAAGTACATAATATATGACGTGAAAGGTCAACTGAAGCAAAGATGATAAATTATTTGAAAAAAATCTATTGCTAAATAAAGGGAAGAATGTGGAATTGTTTAAAAAAGCAGAAAGGATGGGTGATAGTTTAAAAGTCAGTTTAGGAGTAAACTGGACTGGACTGTTAAATAGTGAAGCATTTTCCTATTTCTAAGGTATGTTTGGACAATACGTAGGCAACACTTTTCTTGGAAATAAAATCTGATCAGAGTTACAAGACAACAGAGGAACAACGCCAGTGATTTACCAGATGCAGAAAAGTATAAAGGAGGCAATATGAGCCGATCAGCAAGTTGCCAAGGCTGAGTACAAAGGAGATGAATGCAATGTCTCAAGTTAATTAATGGAGCAGCCATGTGCAGCAAATAGGTAAAGGAGACAGTAGTCAAGCAAACTCAGTTAGCAGTCCAACTTAGTGGCATAAGACAAGTGGAGATAGGTAGGAAAAGTGCTAAACAATCTGAACTTACTTATAATATTACAGGCATAGATTGGGCAGGGCAAGATCAAGCAGGCAGATGGCATAGCACTTGGAAGGCCATGATATAAATGGTAGGAGAGCAGATAAACAGGGCTGGGTAGTCTAAAATGCTAAAATAGCTGATGGATATGGCAGTATCAGGCCATTTGCTGATAGACAAAGTACCAGTAAGTGAAGAATGCAAATCATTCAGCAAATGCATAAAGTGGGGCAAAAAGTAGAGGCAAAAATCAAAGGCAGTCAAAGCAGTAAGACAGAACAGCAGAGAAGCAATGACAGATCATCAGAAGCAGTTGTGTAGGGTAGGAAAAAGCTGTCAGCAGGGGAACAAAAACACCATTCAGGAAAAGATGAAATCGAGAATAAAGCAGTCTCCTGAATTGGGTTTCTTTCATCTAGGAAACAGTCATCAATAAACTGCATATGAGAATCCACAAGAGAATAGCACACAAATGGAAATAGCAGATGAATCTGAACTCTATTACCCAGGGATACAGAATGATCCTAGAACATAGATACATAACAATCCACAAGGAAATTAAATGGATGGGAAAAATGGGTCCAAGCATTCTTTATGATGATTAAAAAAAAAAAAAAAACCAAAACACTAAAAATTATTAATCTGGAAATGATTGGCTGGGATTGAAGTCTTCGCTTACCCCTTTCTGGAGCCCACAAAATGGGAATGTTGGGAATTTCTGCAGCAGAAAAACAGAAGAGAAAAGGGATTTCTGACTCCCAGTTTGAGGAAAGCAGGTCAAATTTAGGGCTGTATGAACTGGTTCAGGGAAATTAGAACCAGCCTGAACCTTCTCCATTCCTCAGAATCAACAATTTCTGAGGTTTGGAAAAGGTTTAGGAAGCCCTCACCCCATCATTTCCCACAACCTCCCCTCTCACACTTACCTCCAGTGCAAACAGTTTCCAGCAAGGAGGTACTTGGGAAAACTCACTCCCATGTTTATACCATGGCAAAATTTGAGGATGGCCAACTAATGGTACTTCCTGTGTAGATCAGGTTTCTGATTCAGTGGGATCCCTGCTATTTGTGAGTGAGCAGAGGGGATAGGTTACTAGAAACTACCTACCTCTTTGAAAGTGGATGAGGAAAAAAAGCAAGGGCAGTAATACCAATAAATAAATAGTAATACTAGTAAATACCTTGATGATCTCATTGTCATGGATTTTAATTCTATTAAGATGCTGATGATTTTTAAAAAAGTATCTCCAGCTTAGACTTCTCTTCTGAACTCCAGATGCATCTGTCTAATTGCCAATTTAACATCTCCACTTGGGTATCTAAAAGTATTTTGCTTCCATAACCAAATTAAAACTGATCTTCCTCGTCAAACCCACTCTTTCCACAGTATTCTCCAATTCCATCTTTTCAATTGCCCAAGTCAAAATCCTGGGTCTTATACTTGACTTCTCTCTTTCTCTTATTTTATCTGTTACCTTCTATCTTCAAAATATATAAATAATGTATTTCTCACTACCTTCACCTCTATCATTGGTCTAAATCACTATCATTTTTCACCTGGATTAATTCAATAGCCTCCTAAATTGTTTCCCTATTAAAATGTAAGTCAAATTATGTAGTACCTCTGCTCAAAACACTCCATTACACTAAGGGTGGCATACAGATTCTACATGATCCATGGCTTGCTCCCTCTCCTCCTTTATGTCTTTGCTCAAATGTCACCTTATCAATAAAGCCCTCCTTGATGGCCTTTTAAAAATTACAACTCTCCTTCCTGCCTGCACTACCTATTCACCTTCCCTGGTTTATTTTTATCCACAGTACTTATCACCATCTCTAATACTATACATTTTTTTGTTTACCTATACTTGTGTCACCCACTAAAATGTAAATTTCATAAAGGCAGGGACTTTTGACTTCTTTGTTTATTGCTATATCTGCAGCATCTTGAACAATGCCTGTCATATATAGACAGCAGGCACTCAAGATATATTTGAATCTATGAAGTGTTAATTTCTTATGGTGCATTACCTTTCTCTGTCTTAAATTCTCAGAGCATTCTTCTGAAAGCTCACTTGCTATGAGCCTTTGATTAACAGAGGAGATACTAGTACACTATAAGGTAGGACTATTCCAAAACAGGGGTTGGCAAATCATATCCAAGGGGACAAATCCTGCCTGCTGCCTGTTCTTTGCATCGCCTTCAATCTAAAAGTGATCTTTAAATTTTTAAATGATTGAAAAAAAAAACAAAAGAAGAATATTTCATGACATGTGAAAATTATATGAAATCCAATTTCAGTATCCATAAATATTTATTGGGGCACAGTGAGGCTCATTCATTTATATCATTTTACAGTGGCTTTTGTGCCAGAGGGCTGGCAGAGTTGAGTAGTTATGATAGAGAGTACAGAACCCACAAAGCCTGAAGTATTTATTGTCTGGACCTCTAAAGAGTAAGTGTGCTGACCCCTGTTCAAAGGTATTTTATAAGTAGAAGGCAAAGAGTAATAACTAAAGTTTAAGCAATGATAAACTAGAGCATTATTTTTAATACTGCTGCTGCTGTCGCCGAAGATACACCTAAGAGGGAAGATGCATTTATACTAGGATTTGCTTTCAGTATATATAAAAGTAGCCTTCTCATTCCTCTAAATGTTATTTAATACTGGTGGTAATATTCATTCATCTATCGACCCTACAAAAGCAGCCTCATCTTAAGGGATAGGGTACAGTATAGGTAAAGATAAGTCTTAAAAATGGCAAAAAGGAAGGGAATGAGAAAGTAAACAAGGCCCACAAAGAGAGTTCATATTGAAGTATCACATAATTAACCAATACCCTATTTAACATACCCTGTTTAACAACAGTGGGAAATCGGCATGATGTGAATCTCTTTTGAACCTCATCAATGGGGTTATGCTAAACTGACCTCATTATAATGGGGTCTCCTAAACAACTGTAGTCTTGAATCACCACAAGCAAGAGACACATTATAAGACTCCACTGTATTTAGACAATATTCAAAACTAATGGTTATTTTCTCATTGGTTCAAATGCCTATGTTTTATAGAAAAGTATTTTAAAAATTTGCAAAACCCTATTCAAAATCACCTCATAATCACCTGTCTTACCTTTCCTTACATAAAGTTTTACCTTAAGGATTAAGACATACAAGTATATCATATGCAACAATCAAACTTATGGAAAGGGGTGGAGAAGGTAAGGGGGAAACAAATTATCTCAATGACACCAGCACTATAATGCTATCTTTAATCTTCATAAAGAAATATAATTTATGTCCTCCTACATCAATTGGTCCTTGCAGCACAATATTATCAACTGCTTCTTTTACATTGCTACCTTGACCTTTGGTATCTTCGTGAAACTGACAGCAGTTCATTTTCGAACTCCATACTTCCAACAGCTTTACTGCTTCTTTCTTCTCAGCATTTTTAAAAGAAATCTTCCTGTAAATTGTCACCTGTGTGTCAGTTACTAATGATTATCTAAAATGGTTACTCCCTTCACTGGGCATTTTGTCCTCTACTCTTTAATATCAGCCATGCTCTTTCCAAGTTCCAACATGAGAAAATAATATTGGTAAAATTATTAGAATCAATCCAAATAGTTTATTTTGTTATCTGAATCCACTTTCTGACTCCCTATCAGTTTCCTTTTGTGGTAGGCAATAACATAAAGTCACAAATATTCTGCTCTTCTACAATGGCATTCTAAGAAGCTCAGAGGACTTGACAGGTATAAATCCATTTGTTGTCATCTTTTACATTTTGTGTGAAAAGCAACATTAAGTCTGTTTTATAGATGGAGGTCTACTATAGAGAAATGAATTCACATTCTTGATTCCAGACAATGAAGAAAGGAATATCCTAAAAACTTCATTCCTACAACTATTATCTCTAGATAAATATGCTTTTGGAACTTTATATTTGTAAAATATTTAATGATATTTTGTTGTCATTGTCTTAGTATATATTTTGTAAAACTGAAGTATTCTGGCATGCCAGCCTCTGCTCATTTTACGAGAGTAGGCTTGTAATGATGAGCTGGAAAGATGATTTCAAGATATTATCACTCTGATAAATTCAAGGTAAAAATCAACATTTAGCATGTCATCTCTATTTCTTTGTCCTTTCCCACAGCTATACCATTGTATACTTTAGGTTCTATCCTACTGGATTTTTTTCCCTAGAGAAAATTCTTTCAATATTTATTCAACCATTATCTACTTATTTTTAAGCTAAAGCTATATTTATATTGTAGGTAATAATAGCAAATATTTATGTAGCAAATAAATACTTTTTTAGTGTTTTACTTATGTTAGTTCACATAGTATAACTATCCTATGAGGTAAGTACTCTTACTCTTTCTATTTTACACGTAAGAAAACTGAGGTATATAGCAAGTTAAGGAAGTTGTATGAGGTCACTAGTAAAAGGTGGATCTAGGATTCAACCCAAGTAGTCTGTGCTCTTAAACACTACGTTATGCTGCCTCACAAATGGTTTATATGGGCAATACTACTTTTCTAGTAAAAGTTTTCTAAATAGATATGGAATTTACCATAATAAGTGTATTTGTAATTATTTGTATGTTTACTGATAATGATCATCTTAAGGGCCTCCAAAAGCTGAGTACATATTCTGAAACAGAATAGGCATACAATTAAGAAACATACTTAAGGGAATGAAGACAATATTTTATATATGGGTTCTTCATATATGAAATTTTTGGTTTTACCTTATGCTCAAAATTCTAAAATTCTGACCTTGAGGAACAATGTACCTTTCCCTTTTTATTCTTACTATGTGGAATATGAGCCTTTCAACATAATAGTTTTAAATTCAATGTCACTTATTGCCCTAATTACTTTATCTAAAAGATTGAATTTTGTATCTTTACCTTTCCCCTGGTACAATTATACCAAGGAGCTTTTTTTTTTAATGCATAAATAAAATAGAGGTTGAATATCTTGGGAAAGATTGTGTCTGGTGGAAAAAAAGAATGCAAAAAAATACAAAAGTAATTGGACTTAAGGGGAAAATATAATATTTATCTTCAAATATTAGGAGAACTATCATGTAAAAAAGAAATTTACATTCTTTTGTACAGTGCAAAGAAGAATTAGAACCATGGGGTAGAAAGGATAAGGCACCAGGTTTCAGTTTGATATGTTTGTACTTTCAAACAATAGAGTTGCAAAAGCAACAAACTCCCTGATGGAAGATGTAGCAATTGAGATGTTCAGGCAAAGTTTGGGAATGATGAAAAGGTATGCTAGGACTTTGAACATAATGGCCTTTGAATTCTCTTCAAACTCTGACATACTGCGATTCTCTATTTTTTATATAGTTTGTAATTTTATATAAAACACTAAGCTAACTTGCGATACAGCACTGACAAGATCTATGATGAGAAGATGTTTCCAAACAACAAATCAAAAAACTGGAACTTGATGCTTCACAGCAGTTTCAGTTTTATCTACAAATAATGGTGTGGATAGTCATTAGGTCTGTAGATTAAATCAGGACTTCAAAACAAAACAAAAAACATTTTAAAAAATCTTCAAAAAGAATGAAGTTAGTCCTACTGAGGAATGTGTTGATGTGTATTTGAATAAATGACATCTCAAAAAGTATCTACTTTTAGAGAGCCTTGATGGCATGATTTTACTGTGTGTACTGGTTGATAGTAGACTTAGACTTAGGAATTCTGGCTTCTAAGGAATCTCAGAATAAGGATGGTTGCTGTTTTTCATCTCTACAGATGGTGCTACTCTAGATGTTCTAAGAAAGAGATTAAAATAACAGGCCTAGTTTATCCAACCTTCTATGTAAAATGAATCCTCTGCTCTAACTAGGAAGATTTTCTTAATTTTATCTTTCTCTGTAGCTTGATCATACATTTCCCCGTCTTCCTTACTCCCATTAGTAATGTCCTTCCTCTTCTCTCCTAATCTGAATCCTATCTCTCTTCTTCAATTTTAGCTTTACTATTACCTGTCCAAAATTTTTACTGATTAATTTTTAAATTAGTTTTTAAGTACTGATTAATTGTAATTAAAATTAATTAATTTTAGCTTTCTCTTAATCTTTCTCTTTAAAGAAATCTTTTGGCTGCACGTTTCTGATATTAGGTTTATACTGTCTTGATTTGTCAGGTGACTATTTTAGGAGTACATGTATTTTAGCACTCACTCAATGAAGCCCAAGGTGCTTGACAAATACTTGTTAAACTGAACAAAAACTATATATGATGTTTTTAGCAATCTGGTAGTTCATAAATGTGTCCATAATCTAAGGCATATGCTGTTTTTTAATGGATAATGCAAAATAATTATAAACCCCAGCTATAAAGTGGGCTATTATGGAAAAGCTATCCTGAATGTCATATATCTCAGCTGATTCAAGCCATATTCCAAGAACTTTAAACTACAGAGGAATTAGAGACCTAAAACAAAATAAATAGGTTCAGGTAGGATATCAAGAGGTACTTAAGGCAACTGCACTAATAACCCACCTTCCTCATATCATATACACTTTAGAAATTCTTAATATTGTTCCTTTACCCCATGCCTGAAAGTAGTAGTAGGGAAATGTTGACTTACATCTTTATTTTTTAGACTATCCACAAGGTATGTCAGTAGCTAACAACAGATACCAGAAGTACAAGGGTTAGTAGCAGAACTATTTGGGGCTGTCACATCTAATTAGAGGTAACAGGTAATATTAATTAAATGAGGAAGGAAAAGGTAAAGAAAAAAATGAACATTTACCAAACACCTACAAAGGTGCCAGGCATTATACTAGATCTTTTTACATGCATTACTGTCACTTACTAGTTTGGATAACCTTGGGCAAGTCAATTAATTGATCTGTGTCTCGGTTTCTCCATCTTTAAAATAGATATAAAATAGTACCTGCCTCATATGGTTGTTTTGAAGACTAAATGAATTAACATATGCTTAAAACAGCTGCTGACACATAGTAAAGTGCTATATATAAGTGTTAGTTATTATTACTGGTTATCTTTATAATCTCAATCACTAGAAACAACAACCCTGAGAGTGGGCATTAGCTAATTTAGCAAATGAGAAATATGAAGTTGGAACAGATTAATTTGCCTTAATTTCATACTTAGTGGTAGAGTTGAGATTCAAATTCATGTCTGACTCTATATTGTTAGTGTTTCCACTATATCATATTGCATCTCAACATGTTTAGACAAAGATAAGACATGGAAATATATTTCTTATGTCCAGAACTATTTCATAAAAATTAAAGGAAGAGCTTAAAATGGCATAAAATGTATCTGACCATAGAAGAGTGATGTATTTTAGTCAATCTAGTTTAAAATACTTCAATTACAAGGGTTTCTGATATCCTGCTTCATCAGTTTCATATTGTTTAGTTATCCTATTTATACAGAACAATTTTAAGATACTCAAAATCCTAGTTCAATACAGTTATATTTAGCTTTATCATGTATACCAGGTATTAGTAAAAAAAAAAAAAATCCTAGTACTGTAAGATAAGTATTTACAGAGTTCTAGAATATTAGTATATGATATTTTTCCAAGGAAATAAAGTTTTCTGAAGAATATTATATACTTGAAAACAACTACATAATTTAAATGACCTATGTTAGTGATTAAATTTTCTTTCAAAAACAGAAATTGTTACATATGGTGTTTTTCTATGCTTCTGCTGTAATACAGGAGTTTTTCTGATTGTCAAAATGCCCAATGTTAAAATAAATGCATATAAAAAAATGCCCAATGTTAACTTTTAGGTGAAGCTGTTAAATGTTAACTTTTAGGTGAAGATATTAAATGTTCTCATTGATTTTCACAAGTCACAAATTGAGAATCATTATAGTCAGTAACTCAGATCAAGAATGTCTCCTACATTTTACTTACACAGTATTCTTGCTTTTGAAGCATTATAATTATGAAAGAAAAATGGCTAATGACTACATAAAATGACTCCTGGCTTACAGTACACTCATACCTACAATGATAAAATATATAAATTGTGACAAATTGATTATAAAGAAATTTTACAAAATAAACAATTTTTCTTTGATTTGATATTTTTGTGAAAAAATTTCTAATAACCTAAGTGGAAAATATTTATAAAATGGCTTAAATAGTAATCTGTTCCAAAGAAATGTAAATATTATAGGCTATAAACAGAATATGTCTTCTAGAATTCATAATCCTAGAAATTCATCCTTTGTACCAATTTTTTAGTATTCTATCCCTTTTAGCATTGGTCATTTTGTCAGATGCCTCTTCACTTCCATAATGAACCTACTCCTGTGGCTGCAACAGCAGAGTTAAATAGTTGCAACCAAAACTTTATAGCCTGCAAAGCCTAAAGTATTTACCATCTGACCTTTTGAGGAAAAAGTTTGTCGACTCCTGGTCTGATGAATGAGAATGTCATCTTTACTTACATTTTTTACTGACTTTTTAAAAACTGATTTTTACCTTTTTTTCTTTAGTAATCTGAAATGATGTTGGGTTTCATTTCTTAAATGCTTAATTTTAGAAGGAGCAAAGAAATAACACTTTTCTGCCATAATGAAGTGTATTGCCATGTTGTCTCAATAGACAATATAGCACAACAAAAGTAAAAGACCCTCATTCTAAAATTTTTAACTTTCAAAATTGATCAAACTAATGGCTTTGTTATGCATTAAGTAAAATCTCACTCTTAAAAAACTTTCGAACTGTTGTTCTTAGCAATATCTTCTAACAAAAGTGTCCTGATATAATTTGTCAGAATAAAAATAATCAAACAAAAGGAGGAATAGCAAAAATTTTAGGAAACTATAAATTTTGATACAAGGGATATTCATTTAAAAGGAAAAGTGTTGGTTACAACTATTTAACTCTGCTGTTGTAGCCACTGGCATTACATAAATGAATGACTGTAGCTGTGTTCCAATAAAACTTCATTTATGGACACTGAAATTTAAACTTCAAATAATTTTTATGTGCCACAAAGTATTATTCTCCTTTTGATTTTTTTCAGCCATTTAAAAAGTACAAAATCCATTCTTAGCTCACAAGCCACACCAACACCAACTAAAAAGGCTGGATTTGGACTATAGGCCTTGTTTGCCAACTCCCAAAACAAATTAAGAGTTTCTTGAGAATAGGGACCATGTCTTATTAATTTTTTAACTCCAGCACCCAGCACGGCATGCATGGGATACATATTAAGGATTAAAAATAAAAAGTTTGATGAATGAATAAATAGATGAGAACTAAGATGTATGTTAGGCTTCTATTTAACTCTTTATGATCAAAGTAAGATATTAGTATCCAACCCTTTATTCTGATGTAGCCTAGTAATCTAAAAATGCTTAAAGTTATTTTTACCTTATAAATATCAAATAGTTTAATATTTTCAAATTTACCATATTATAAAACATTTCTTTGTAACTATATATACGTTTTTTAATGCTTCTTGATCTTTTAGTCTCTTCTAGAATTTACGTCTAAAGGGTTTTCACTTCGCCTCACTTATAAGTCCCTAATTTTACTTTTTAAGAATAATAAGATTCTTTATGTAACAATACCTATTTTGGACATATATTGTTTTTAACTGATAATGAGACATGAAGAGATAATGTTTTGTATAGCAATGAATTCTTATGTTCTATAGAATTTTATAATTACTAGCACCAATGCCAACAGATTATTCCACCTTTGTCAGATCAGAGAAAATAAAATCTACTCTTTTTTAAAAAAATTATTTATTTTAAGTAATCTCTATGCCCAATGTGGGGCTCAAATTCATGACCCGAGTCAAACAAACACTACTCTGACTGAACCAGCCAGGAACCCTGAAAATAAAATCTATTCTTTTTTTTTTTATTATGGTATGTTAATCAGCATACATCACATCATTAGTTTTTGATATAGTGTTCCATGATTCATCGTTTGCATATAACATCTATTCTTAAAATTTAAAGCTTTTTATATCAAAATAAAACTCTAAAAAGTTGAAGGGAGTAGATTATTATGCTATTATATATAAGCTTTGATAGTATTTCATATTTAGAGGCAGGGAGCAGGCATGCAAATATCAGATGAACTATATTCTAAGACACAGGGCCCAAAAATAGAAACAATTTCATAATTTAGGGAAATTGATTGATTGCCTTATTCCTATTAAAAAGAAAAAAAGAAACAAGATATACTTTACTGAATTTGCTACTCCATTTTTCTTTTTAATAGACCTGGGAAGAAACCCAAGTTCATTAAACTTTTCCTTTTCTCTAGAGTTCATACCCACTAACACTAAGTTTAGATTGCTTTATTTCATTTATTCTATTTATTGTTTCCTCCATTTTTTTTTTCTAACAACACACACATTCCACAAACAACTGTCCTTTGTGTTTGTAGATTACATTAATTATTGTCAATTATTTACTGTAAAATATTATTACCTTAACGAAGAAGTCTTTTATTATTTTACCTTAATATTTAGGATTTGTGTTTTTTATAACTCGACTATTTAAAAATTTTTGCAACTCTAAGTTATGTATAGTTAAATGTAGTCTAGAAATAGTTTCTTCTCTTTTTAGGCACAACTATCTAAGACAAACAACTGTATTATAATAGAACCCAAATTATATTTCTGGATTCCTAGCAGACATCCCAGTGTTATATTTTGGATAGTAGAAGAATGACAAGTATTTAAATGTGTAGAGAAGATGGGAAATCAGTAGAATTATTTTTGGTTGGCCCTACTTTGCTTTTATGTTTGCTTATTTTTCAAAGGCTTAACAGTCCTGTGGACTTTTGCTGTAAATAAACATACCCTACGTATTTATATATAAGATATGAAATAAAGCAAACCTACTAAAAATCAAGATATTTACAATCGGTAAGTCACCCATTCTCCAAAAAAAGATATTAAAAAAGATATATTATGTATATTTTTAACTCATTTAAAGAAAACACCCAAATACAACTCTACCCAGGTAGTTGCTATAGGCATATTTAAATGTAAGAATTTAAGAGCACCTCTACTGTTTTAAGGTAACTGAAAGACTTCATTAAAAGCTTCTTAATTTCTGATATAATGAAACATACATGGTCAGGGAAAGAGACTCTTATCAACTAATGGTACTAAAAAAAAAGTGGATGGGATAAACAGATATTAGAATGGTAGAATTTTAAGACCTCTGAATTACATTAAGCCGAAAAAGATAAAATATGAAACTTACATCAAAATTTAAAAAATAACAAGATTGTAAAGATTTCATGGATATATTTTAAATCTACTATAAGACTGTTTTTGTCCATTTGGTAGTTACATACAAAAAAAAAATACTACCAAATTTGTTCACTTAGTATTTATGTAGCAACTAATAAAAAAAAATTTAACCTTTATTAAGTTAACCCTTGCATATAGCACTTACTAAAATGCCAGAAATAGTTGTCATTGAATCCCACAGCTACCCTTATAGACAGGTACTTTTGTTTACCTCATTTCATAGGAAACTGAGGCACAGAGGGATTCAATAATTAGTCTATGGTCACCTTGTTAATAAGTAGCAGAGCCAAAATTCAAAGGTTTAAATTTTCAACCTAACATTTTGGTATTAACTTGATGCACCACAGAATACAAAATACTTAACTCTCTGTGGGAATTATTCTCCCCCAGTTAAAAATAATGTTATCTGGTTATAAATGAATTCCATAGTAACTTATTTCCTGATATAAAAAGAAATAATATGAAAATATTAAATCATCACAGAAAAAATAGGGACATATAAAGCCAAGGTCATTTACTTCAAATACTTAACACAAGGACCAAACTCCAAAAATCAATGTCTTCACATATGTAAGCAATTTTCTTACGAACAGAACACAAACACACCCCTACAGGAGATGGCTTCCCTCCAATTGTACTTTTTAAGTTAATCTCACAGTCTAAAAGAAATGTAAAAATTGGCCAAAGGACCGTTTCCCCTTAACACCCAGAAGCTTATTATGTAAGAACGACTTCTTTTTTAAGCAACTGAAGTTAACACTTTCCCAATACAACTCTATTTTGATTGCTTTAAAAACAAACTACTTTATTTATAAGTCCAATTTTAATAATATCCAAAAAAATTCTGTCACAATTTTTACACAGAAGAACAGAAAATATTTTACAATTGGTTAAAAAAAATTCCATTTTCATATACTAGAACTGTGGTTTTCAAAGTTTGAAAGTATGGTCTATGGGCCAGCAACATCTGCATCACGTGGGGCCTTATTTGAAATACAAATTCTTAGGACCCACTGCAGATTTACTGAATCAGAAACCCTGTGGGTGGATCCAACAATCTGTTTTAACAAGTCCTTAGTTTGACTGTGGTGCAGGCTAAAGTTTGGGAACTACTATGATAGAGTAAGATGGACAGTAAATATTTAATAGATGCAGAGCAGAAGTGTCTTGTGTTAATAAAACAGTAGATACAATTATGTATTGGTTTGAAAACAGAAGGATATATTTAACATTAAGTTGAAATTCAGCCAGCAAACACTTTTTTGGGAGGTAAAGGAAACAATATCACAAGTGGTAATATAAGTTTGCATATGACTCTGAGGTTTATGGCTTCCTCAAAAAAAAAAAAAGACTCTCCTATATCACTGATCACTGCCTACTCTTCATTCTCTCCCTAATTTTTCTCCTTATGCAAAGATTTAAGGTGATTCTTGTGGCATAAAGCCTGGATATTAATTCTGTTTTTTGGCTTATTAAATTCTGCATTTAAATTCACATTAGAATTATGGACTATGTAACCCTTCCTCTCCAAAAGTGCTATAAATTTGGTATATATATTCTATCGCAATTTCCTGTGCTTTAAGACCAATGACAAGGGTATCTCAAAACAGAGAAATCAGATACATTTTGAATTTCATTAACAAAGTACATCAGACCAGATGCCATGCTAAGAGAGTTCTGCTATCACCTCCTTTGGCAATGTGCCTGAAGTTCAGCTTCTATCACAGACTACTGAACAAAAGCAAAATTACCTTCTGGACCAGTTGAATCTTCCTCATTTTATATCATGTTTGTGTAAGTCCAAAGAAAGAAGTCAAAAAACATTTTTTATATAGTAATTCTTCCAGAGCAAAGTTTTTACATTCTTAGAACCACAAGTCTCTTGTTCTGCCTAGCAAAATTATAAATATAAAACATAGTAAAAAAGACTAAAAATAATATGAATAACCTACTTCTTGAATATGAGAAAGGCACATACTATCTCACCTCTGGAGTGACATCTCGTGGTGCAAACCCTGTTCCTCCAGTTGTTAATATCAAGTTAAGTTCCTTTTCATCGCACCAATCTATCAGGGTTTCCTGAAAGAAAACAGTAACACTGTCACATGCAGAAGAACTTACCTACCCGCTCAAGACATCCACATACCCAAATACCTTATATACAGTGAGCAAATGCAGATTCATTTCAGCAATCAAGAAAAAAATTTTGAAGCGCAATTCATGGAACCGGTTTGTTATTGATCAAAACACACTGCAGTTTGGGGTATTTATTTCATGCAGTATAGAAAATGAGGAAGAAAGTATCAAATTCTTAAACATAAATGAAACACAGGAAATACAATAAATTATGAGCTTATAAAAAAGTCTAATATTGGATATTTAATAAAATCTCAGAGGGAAAAGCAGAGCATTCCAACAAAGATTATAAATTGTCTCTTTTTTTTATTTCTCCATTTTTCTCTGTTCAAGTCTGTCCAGATCTGATACAGTCTGGGCTAACTTTATCTTTCTTTCTACATCTCTGCAATGGTTTCTGAAATAAGTTCAGTCTGAAGACCAGATATGGTTCAATTAGGGCTTTTTTTTTTTTTTTAAAGATTTTATTTATTTACTTGACAGAGAGCACAAGTAGGCAGAGAGGCAGGCAGAGGGAGAGGGAGAAGCAGACTCCCTGCTGAGCAGGGAGCCCGAGGTGGGGCTCAATCCCAGGACCCTGGGATCATGTCCCGAGCTAAAGGCAGCCACTTAACTGACTGAGCCACCCAGGCGCCCTAGGGTTTTGTTTTTATAATTATATAATAATCAGACATTTGATGGTATGAAGAAGATAGGTTATACAGTAGTGCTAATATCCTTATCTTTCATAGCAGAGTTTGACCAAACCCAAGGCTTAAAAAGATAGTAAAAAATATGATTGTAACTTAATAATTTTCCTTATTTTTAAACTTTAGAGAGATCTCTGTTTAGCATATAACATATAACATGCTCTGACATTCACTTTTCTTTTTTCTATTTAAATGAAATAAAATGCTTCTGTATTAGCTTGATAGTACTATTTTGGTTTTGTATAGCTATTTCTTTCACTCAATTAAGCACCCATCCATTCTTCTATCTGTAACATAGGCAAAGAAAGATGAAATGTTTTACAACTTATAACAGTTATTTCTGGATAATTAGATTTATAGTACATTTCAATTTTAAAACCTTTTTATTTTCATTTGCATTTTCCACATTCTTTAAAATTTGCAGGTATTATTAAAAAATAAAGGGATTTTACAAATTGAATTTTCTGGTATTTGTTCTTTATTTTGATAACCTTAATGTCTTATTTTCCCCTCATTTTCAGCCAACTCAGAAACAAATTTTATACTCAACAACTACGCATATTCTACTGTAGTAGGTTAAATATAGCCACATATTCTTTATAAATCCTCCTGTCAAAAGGTGGAGTCTATTTTCACCAATTCTGCATCTGGGTCAGACTTGTAACTCTGACAAGGGCAAAAATCATGGTGTATGAGTTCTGAAGCTAAGTTCTCAAAAGGTCTCACATCTTCTACATTCACTCTCTTGGTAAACTTCTATTATCATGAGAGGAAGTCCAGTCTAAATAACGGAATGGAGAGAGAACATTTGGAGAGAAAGCTTAGCAGAACAGACAGCACCAAAGCCCCAGACACCTGAATGAGGCCATCTTAGATTCTCCAGCCTCAGTTGACAAATTATTTCAGCCACATGAATGACACAAAGTAAAACCAGAAGAAAATACACCCAGCTAAGCCCAGCAAACCCACAGATTTGTGAGAAATAATAAATCATTGTTGTCACTAAGTCTTATGGTGGTTTTAATGCAACAATACAGTACAAATACAACGACTTTCCTAGTTAGCATCTTTGCATCCTCCTCTTTTTCAGGCTATTTTCAATTTATATTTTATTGTATTTTATTAGTAGTAAGTCTACACATCCTTCACAATAATCTTCAAAATAGTTTTGAAAGTAAACTTGATGTGAATTAGGTTTAAATAAATTGTCATGAAGTCTCATTTTTAATCATTCAGTTTAAGAAACATACCAATGCCTAAAACAGTATGGAGATTCCTCAAAAAGTTGAAAATAGAGCTACCCTACGACCCAGCAATTGCACTATTGGGTATTTGCCCCAAAGATACAAATGTAGTGATCCGAAGGGGCGCCTGCACCCCAATGTTTATAGCAGCAATGTCCACAACAGCTAAGCTATGGAAAGAGCCCAGATATCCATCGACAGATGAATGGATAAATAAGATGTGGGATATATGTATATATATAATGGAATATTATTCAGCCATAAAAAAAAAAAAAACGAAATCTTGCCATTTGCAACGACATGGATGGAACTAGAGGGTGTTATGCTAAGCAAAATAAGTCAGTCAGAGAAAGACAATTATCATATAATCTTATTCATATGTGGAATAAGAAACAAAACAGAGCATCATAGGGGAAGGGAGGGAAAAATAAGACAGGATGAAATCAGAGAGGGAGATAAACCATAAGAGACTCTCAATCATAGGAAACAAACTGAGGGTTGCTGGGGTGGGGGGATGGGGTAACTGGGTGGACATTATGGAGGGCACGTGATGTAATGACCCCTGGGTATTATATAAGACTGATGAATCACTGAACTTTATCTGTGAAACTAATAATACACTATATGTTAATTAGGTGAATTTAAATTAAAAAAACCCATAACAATGCCTAGTATGTGCCAGGAAAATATGGGAATGAAAAAAATGCATGATGAATGCCCTTGATGTCAATAAGCTCAGAGGTATGGACAAACTAATATGGTACCTCAATATATCATGATTAGTGCTATGAAAGAGGTGTGACCATCTTAAGAAAACTGTTTTACAGGTATTATATGTATTTATGAATATGTAACATTTTCTTTACATTGACCAGAATGTAAGAGATTTTTAGCAATATTTTTCTCTTGCCCAAGACTAGAGAACCCAAAAAAGAGGAAAATGGGAGAGTAACAGAGCTAAGAGGAAGTAAGTTTAGACAAGCCACCATTTTATACATCTACTTAGAGTCCCATACTCATCTATTACAATAGATTTTTTCTTTTCTTTACATTTATTGATGGAAACATGAATCACTGAATTAGGCAGACCTCAGCAATATAAAATCATTTCAGAAACGTCACATTTTTCTTTGGTTTATTAAAGAATCTGATATAACCACCTAAGAAATTCCTATCTATACTTAATGAGACACAGCATTAGGACATCTTATTAAAGTCTCCTCTGACTCCTCCAGGCAATTTGTTCCCTGTGTGTATTACCAGTTATTCCTTTGAGATAGCACTTCTCATATTTTACTGAAATTTACTTGCTTATATGTCTCTTCCTCTGTAAGAGTGATCTCCAAAATTCTGATTATACATCTGTATCAGTAAAGCAATTTCTGAATGTTATCAGACATTTCTATCAGTAAAGCAAATTCTGAATGTTATGCTAAAACACATTCAGCATGTCACACAAGAAATTTTAAAAGATGAGATAAAGACAACATAATACTTAAAATAGCTTTTATTTTAGTAATTGTGCAAAAATATTTTTCTCACCAATATTTTATGCACATGATTGAATATGCATTATTTTAGAAAATCTTGGTTTGATATTTTGTGATATAGTAATTAAAAAGTAAAAGGTAGTTTTAAAAAATAAATACACTGAAATGAAAGAAGTACAATAGCTAGACTTAAAAATCACTTACATAGCATTCATTTTTCAATTTCATCCACCAAATACGCAAATGGCTTTTTGAAATGGGGTTAGTAATGTCCATCTTTCATGATGTTTGTTAGTTGTTCTTATAAAATAATTGGGGGCGGGGTGGGAAGATGGGCAAAATGAGTGAAGGGAAGTGGGAGATACAGGTTTTCAATTATGAAATGAGTAAGTCATGGGGATAAATAAAAGGTACAGCATAGGGAATATGGTTAATGGTATTATAAAGGCATTATATGCTGACAGATGATGGCTACACTTGTAAGCATAGCAGAAGGTATAGACTTTTTGAATCACCATGTTGTACACCTGAAACTAATGTAACATTGTGTGTCAATTATACTTTAATGAAAAAATATAAAATAATTGGAAGATGTTACTTTAAAAAATATTTTTAACAAATGGGTTCAAAATCCACTAAAACTTTTCAAAGGGAAGATTTTTAAATGGATAAGGATCTTGATTTCCTAGTTTTTTAAATGTGCAGTTATGTTTTTATAAATGACACAAATAATTTCCACTAACAAAATAACATAATGCAAGCAATTTTAAGTATCTAAGTATCTTAAGCATCCTTTTATATTTCATGAAAATTTTCCTAAGATCTTCTTTCATGTCTTTTCCTCCAAAGTTGTCTACTGAATTAACTCCTCATTTATTTTTCTGCCCAGATTCTCCCAGGTCCTTTTTGGCTTTGACAATCTACTCCAAATCACTTTAAAATTAGAATTCTAAAAATATATTTCTTTAAAACGTTCCCAACAAACCCACTTTTCTCCACTGGAGAAAACACCAACACATTTCCTAAATATTTGTTAATATAGTTGAAGCTTTCACCAAGTCCTTCAAAAAACAAATGCAAACAATAGTTATCATCTATTAGAGTAAAGCACACAGCAAGTGATTACTTAAATGAGAAGTATAAGGATTCCTAGGATATTTGGGGGTTGTAGAGACACAAGGTAAGCAGGTGTCTTTAACCAAGGACTATCCATGCATTATTTTTCATACATTCATATTTTCCATTTGCATGTGTATAAACATTATATGCATTTATAACATATATTCTTAAAATATATGTGTTTATATAATTTTTAGGACACCTCCTGCCCAGAGAAGATCCCCAAACTGAGATTTTGTTGCATTTCAAGTTATCATTTGATATTCTCACACTCCCACCATAAACGTCAACCCAGAGTGCCATTTCAGGGTAACTGTATCTTCTTTTGAGAAAGTGAGGGGTCTTCTTTTACTCAAGTGTTCTGATGCTTAATCTTTAGGTCAATTTCAGTTTAATTCTATTCATTTAAACCTCAAGTACTATAATATTCAAATACTGTATGTATTGCTTATGAAGATAGTTTAAAGAATGTGAATTATTAGAGTTCTATTCATTGTTTACCTTAATCAATGCAAAGATCCTCCAGTGATTGTGTCAAATGGTTCTGAATAGCAGATTACTATTATTTGTGATAATCTTTTTTTTGTACTTTATAAATTCTTTTTGTCAATACAATTTTCTCAGCTTTACTAGATAACAATATATTAATCTCCCCGCTGTTGAAATAAATAGAAATAAGTAGATGCAACTTCATCATATGCCTACTTATCCAAAAATAATTAATTTGTGCTTGGATATCTCCAGTGTATTGTTCTGAATGAAGGTAACCTGGGTCCATATTCTGCAATCATCACAATAGCATGGGAACATTGTATTGTGATGAGAAGTTAGTAAACTCTATTCCTTCACAGAATACCAAGGATTTGCTCCTATGATGGAATCTCACTGATGCAAGTTAAGCACTTGACAGAGTACTTTGCACATAGTAAGTGCTAAATAAATGGTTTCTTTTGTTATTTTTTCAACATTATTGATGTCAGGGTTACATTGCCTAAGGGTGAAGCTTCTCCACAAACTTAATCACCTTAGAAGACCTAGGTAGAATCAGGGTTCATGGTAATCCTTTTATCACTAACTCTGGAAGGCCAAAATGAAATGTCATTTTTTTTTTTTTTAGGGATGAAATGTCATTTTTAAAGGGAAGATAAACTGCAAAACAGAATCAAGTGATTTATAGAGCTAAATGGATCTAAGAGATACTCTTTTGACCTTTTTATTCTATCTTCCATAAGGCCTTCCCCAAACTTAAGAGCCAAATTTAATGCATATTGGTACTCTTCAGTGATCTCAATATAATTGGTGACCTGAATAGATGGTGATGATTCTACTGACATAAAGCTTGTTCTAAGTTCGACTGGACCTCTGAAGAGGACTTTAGAATAAGTTATTAAAACCATATAATTGTAAATCAAACACATTATCTAAAATGACTCTAATAGGAATCCTCGGAAATCTACCCAATGTAAGAAATGCAGTATTAGGCTTTTTCCAATCAGGCAAGTATTTGCTACCTAGGAGAAGAAAATGGGTGAAATATGGAAAACAAACAAAAAACCCTCTCAACAAAATTGCTCTTAGAATTCTAGGATTAGTTTGCTCTGTATCAAAACACAAGAAAAAGATTTAACACCAACAGTTTGAGAGTAGGTTAGTATTGAATATTCTATATATTTGAATCAAAACTCAGAGAACTTTAAAAACAGGAAGAGAGAGAACCATTTACCTCTTTAGCATACTAAGTTTAGAACTCAAAGTTGTTAAACACAACTGAGAAATAACATTCTCAGTTATTCTACATGTAGAAGACACTGCTACAGTCTTCAGGTTTTGCTCAATTTTGTGTGTGTGTGTTATCTGCAACACCATTCTTTTTCTATTATAGATGAAATATGGATTCCTTTGGTTTCAAAATGTAGGTTGGTTATATTGTGGCTCACTACTAAAAAAAGTCAGCAGGATAAGGACGAATTTGCTTATTCCATGAGATAATGGTAAGAATATTAATGCCCATTTTACAGAGATATCACACTAAATAAAAATATATGTGACCAGCCTGATAATGACCAACTTATGATCAAGAAGCTTAGTAAGCATTTTCTGAATTCCATGATCAATGTAGCCAATAGAAATATTAAAACACGCTGCTTCCAAGGTCGATTTTTTTTTTTTTTTTTTTAAAGATTTTATTTATTTATTTGACAGAGAGACACACAGCGAGAGAGGGAACACAAGCAGGGGGAAGGTCAGAGGGAGAAGCAGGCTTCCCGCTGAGCAGGGAGCCCGATGCGGGGCTCGATCCCAGGACCCTGGGACCACATGACCTGAGCCGAAGGCAGACGCTTAACGACTGAGCCACCCAGGCGCCCCCCAAGGTCGATTTTTTAGAATAACTCTTAATATGCTATGTGTGGATTTGTTGAGATAGTAAAGATATTACAAGATAAGGGATGCCTGGGCAGCTCAGTCAGTTAAGTGTCTGCTTTTGGCTCAGGTCATGATCCCAGGATCCTGGGATCAAGCCCCACATCGGGCTCCCTGCTCAGCAGGGAGTCTGCTTCTCTCTGCGCCCTCCCACCCCACCCCGCTCATGCCCTTTCTCTCTCTCAAATAAATAAATAAAATCTTAAAAAAAAAAAAGATCTAAGAGAAAAAGGAATGGTGAAATCTTCTTTGACCTTCCATGTTAAGATTCTCAAATCTCAATGGAAAACAATAAAAACTCTTGCTTCAGGGAATCATAACCGTGGAAATTAATCTTTTAAATGATTAATTAAAAATGATTATGGGGTTTTAAAATTATATTTGTTCTATGCTTCCCCCCCCCGAAAGATTATACTTCCCATGCCTCTATAAGGTAATGGAAAATAATATTAGAATGAACAATTGGGATGCTAAGAAGGCTGACATAGGTGTTTATTACAATATGGTTGTATTTTTGCTTTCATTATTGGTACTCTTCCCATTCATTATCCTCTATTCATTGCTTTACCAACAAATTTTGTTCTTCTACAGACAGATTTGTTCAATCAGTAGTGGTAGATAGCAGTAATAAAACTCTGGTCTCTAGATTCTCAGCTGTTTACCCATTTTTAACCATAGTTCCAGAGTGCTCTTTCTTGTCTTACATTATTTTTCTTGTGGTGCCTATTTTATATTAATGTTCTCACTCAAAAATTCCTCATTGTTTTATCCAATTCAGGCTATTTCATTAGAGCAAGGGTCTATGTTCTTATCATGGTCCATGGCTTATATTTCTTATAAAATCATATCCAAAAGCATATATGTATAAAGATTTGCCTGAGGGACAGTAATCAAGATATCCATAACCTCCAAAAACTTAAATATAACTGCTCTAACAGGTCACATAATATAATCATTCACATTTAGGCAGTATTGATATAACACCTAGTAAACAGTGTAAAGGTAAATATGCATTAGTATTTCTTGGCTATCTTTTTGTTTACTCACACCAGTATATCCTGATTTCCCCAAACATATTAAGACCATAAATTATAAAACTAATTATACACACTTAAGATCTGTATTAAATTATTTCTTCACAATTCTTTAACTTTTACATTATTTCACTAGACTATCCCATGATTAGGCTTTCTTAAGACAAAACAAAACAAAACACAAAACAAACATATAAAACTGCATATTTGGGGGCGCCTGGGTGGCTCAGTCAGATAAGTGTCTACCTTTGGCTCAGGTCATGATCCCAGAGTCCTGGGATCGAGCCCCACGTTGAGCTCCCTGCACAGCAGGGAGTCTGCTTTCCCTCTCCCTCTGCCTATCTCCTCTGGCTTATGTTCTTACTCTCTATCTCTCCCTCTCTCTGTCAAATAAGTAAATAAAATCTTTAGGAAAAAAAAACAAACCCAAAACTGCATATTTGTGTAAAATCGTATTTCTTTTAAAAGAGCTATTTTGGGATATATTTCATATATCATAAAGGCATCCATTTAAAGTATACAGTTCAGTGGATGGAACTAGAGGGTATGATGCTAAGCAAAATAAGTCAATCAGAGAAAGACAATTATATGATCTCACTAATATGTGCAATTTAAGAAACAAAACAGAGGGCGCCTGGGTGGCTCAGTCATTAAGCGTCTGCCTTCGGCTTAGGTCATGATCCCAGGGTCCTGGGATCGAGCCCCGCATTGGGCTCCCTGCTCAGCGGGAAGCCTGCTTCTCCCTCTTCCACTTCCCCTGCTTGTGTTCCCTCTCTCGCTGTGTCTCTCTCTGTCAAATAAATAAATAAAATCTTTAAAAACAAAACAAAACAAAACAGAGGATCATTGGGGAAGAGAGGAAAAAATAAAACAAAATGAAACCAGACAGAGAGACAAACCATAAAAGACTCTTAATCATAGGAAACAAACTGAGGGTTGCTGGAGGGGAGGGGAGATAGAGGGATGCGGTAACTGGGTGATGGACATTAAGGAGGGCATGTGATGTAATGAGCACTGGGTGTTATATAAAGACTGATGAATCGCAGACCTGAATCTCTGAAACCAATACCTTATATATTAATTGAATTAAAATATTTAAAAAAAAGTATACAGTTCAATGGTTTTTAGTATATTCATAGGGTTGTGTAACCACCACTATAATCCAATTTTAGAACATTTCAACACTCCAAAAGGAAGCCTGGTTAATATTAGTAGTCATTCCTCCTCTGACTGAGAGGACCCAGGTAACCACAAGTTTACATTCTTTCTCTATGGATTTGCCTACTCTAGACATTCAAAAAACGGAATTCACACAACATGTGGTTTTTTCTGACTTCTTTAACTTAGCATAATGTTTTCAAGTTTCACACATGTTGTAGGATTTACCAGTACATCATTCTTTTTTTTTTTCAAAAATTTTTTGTGGTAAAAAAATTTATATAATAAAACTGGCCATCTTAACCGTTTTTAAGTGTACAATTCAGTAATATTACATTCATGTTATACTACAACTATCACCACTATCTATTTTCAAAAACTTTTTATCACCCCAAAAAGATCAACATTCTTAATTCAGTGTTTGCTTGGTTATTATAAAACTTTGTTTTCTGAAATGCAGTGCTGAAAAAGTTGGTTTTAACAATTTCTGCTTGTTTTACAGTTTCTGTGGAGGGATGGGAGCTATGAGCTATAAAACTAGATATTCTATTACTGCTCATTATTAATTCTAAATCAATAGATGAAATTTCTTAAGAAATTTTCCAAGGTAAAACAATACATTATTGTTAGTGTTGTTGCTATCTGGAACCTAAGATTATTTTTTTTTAATAAGAATTATGAATATTTTCCAACTTTCCCTTTATTCTACTTATAATTCCTACAGTATAGTTCCACTAATGAACAATACCAAAACATTCCAAACACAAATAACTAGGCATGAATCTTACTGGTTTGAAAGCTAATCCAACATGCTTTAAAGTTTTATTTAAAATTATATATTTACTACAGGATTACATTACCATTAATCTTAAACTGGTTTAAATGTAAACCTGTTTTTTTAAATTTTATTTTATTTCATTATGTTATATTAGTCACCATAGAGTACATCATTAGATTTTGATGTAGTGATCCATGATTCATTGTTTGCATATAACACCCAGTGCTCCATGCGATACATACTCTCCTTAATACCCATCACTGGGGATAACCCACCCCCCCACCCCCATTTCCCCTCTAAAACCCTCAGTGTGTTTCTCAGAGTCCATAGTCTCTCATGGTTCATCTCCCCCTACAATTTCCCCCCCTTCATTTTTCCCTTCCTTCTCCTAATGTCCTCCATGCTATTCCTTATGTTCCACAAATAAGTGAAACCATATGATAATTAACTTTCTCTGCTTGACTTATTTCACTTAGCATAATCTCATCCAGTCCAATCCATGTTGATGTAAAAGTTGGGTATTCATCCTTTCTGATGGCTGAGTAATATTCCATTGTATATATGGACCACATCTTCTTTATCCATTGGTCTGTTGAAGGGCATCTCAGCTCTTTCCACAGTTTGGCTATTGCAGACATTGCTGCTATGAACATTGGGGTGCATATGGCCTTTCTTTTCACTACATCTGTGTCTTTGGGGTAAATACCCAGGAGTGCAATTGCTGGGTCACAGGGTAGCTCTATTTTTAATTTTTGGAGGAACCTCCACAGTTTTCCAAAGTGGCTGTACCAACTTGCATTCCCACCAACAGTGTAAGAGGGTTCCCCTTTCTCCACAACCTCTCCAACATTTGTTGTTTCTTGCCTTAACAATTTTTGCCATTCTAACTGGTATAAGGTGGTATCTCAATGTGGTTTTGATTTGGATTTCCCTGATGGCTAATGATGATGAACATTTTCTCATGTGTCTGATAGCCATTTGTATGTCTTCTTTGGAGAAGTGTCTGTTCCTGTCTTCTGCCAATCTTTTGACTAGATTATTTGTTTTTTGGGTGTTGAGTTTGAGAAGTTCTTTATAGATCTTAGATACCAGCCCTTTGTCTGTAGTGTCATTTGCAAATATCTTCTCCCATTCAGTGGGTTGCCTCTTTGTTTTGTTGACTGTTTCCTTTGCTGTGCAGAAGTTTTTTATCTTGAGGAAGTCCCAAAAGTTCATTTTTGCTTTTACATCACTAGCCTTTGGAGATGTATCTTGAAAGAAGTTGCTGTGGCTGATGTTGAAGAGGTTACTGCCTATGTTCTCCTCTAGGATTTTGATGGATTCCTGTCTCACATTGAGGTCTTTCATCCATTTTGAGTTTGTTAGAGAATGGTTGAGTTTCATTCTTCTGCATGTGGCTGTCCAACTTTCCCAGCAACATTTCTTGAAGAGACTGTCTTTATTTGACCACAGAGTTGAGGGTCCATATCTCGGCTCTCTATTCTGTTCCATTCGTCTATATGTCTGTTTTTGTGCCAGCACCATGCTGTCTTGGTGATCATGGCTTTGTAATAAAGCTTGAAATCGGGCAATGTGATGCCCCCAGCTTTGTTTTTCTTTTTCAACATCTCCTTGGCGATTCGGGGTCTTTTCTGATTCCATACAAATTTTAGGATTGTTTGTTCCAGCACTTTGAAAAATGTCATTGGAATTTTGATCGGGATGGCATTGAAGGTATAGATTGCTCTGGGCAGCATAGACATTTGAACAATGTTTATTCTTCCGATCCAGGAGCATGGAATGTTTTTCCATCTTTTTGTGTCTTCTTCAATTTCTTTCGTTGAGTGTTCTGTAGTTCCTAGAATATAGATCCTTTACCTCTTTGGTTAGGTTTATTCCGAGGTATCTTATGGTTTTTGGTGCTATTGTAAATGGAATTGTTTCTCTAATATTTCTTTCTACAGTTGCATTGTTAGTGTATAAGAAATCAACTGATGTCTGTGCATTGATTTTGCATCCTGCCACATTACTGAATTGCTGTATGAGTCCTAGTAATTGGGGGCTGGAGTCTTTGGGTTTTCCACATAAAGTATCATGTCATCTGCGAAGAGAGAGTTTGACTTCTTCTTTGCCAATTTGAATACCCTTTATTTCTTTTTGTTGTCTGATTGCTGTTGCTAGGACTTCTAGTACTATGTTGAAGAACAGTGGTGAGAGTGGGCATCCTTGACATTTTCCTGATCTTAAGGGAAAGGCTCTCAGCTTTTCCCCATTGAGGATGATATTCGCTGTGGGTTTTTCAAAGATGGATTTTATGAAACTGAGGAATGTTCCCTCTAGTCCTACACTCTGAAGAGTTTTAATCAGGAAAGGATGCTGTATTTTGTCAAATGCTTTTTCTGCATCAATTCAGAGGACCATATGATTCTTCTCTCTCCTCTTATTCTATCTTGCATCCCGGGGATAAATCGCACTTGGTCTGGTGGATGATCCTTTTAATGTATTGTTGGATCCTATTAGCTAGGATTTTGTTGAGAATTTTGGAATCCATATTCATCAGGGATATCAATCTGAAATTCTCCTTTTTGATGGGGTCTTTGCCTGGTTTGGGGATTAAGGAAATACTGGCCTCATAGAATGAGTCTGGAAGCTTTCCTTCTGTTTCTATTTTTTGACACAGCTTCAGTAGAATAGGTATTATTTCTTCTTCGAATGTTTGATAAATTCCCCAGGGAATCCATCAGGCCCTGGACTCTTGTTTTTTGGGACGTTTTTAATCACAGCTTCAATCTTGTTACTGGTTATTGGCCTATTCAGGTTGTCAATTCCTTCCTGTTTCAGTCTTGGCAGTTTATAGGTTTCCAGGAAGGCATCCATTTCTTCCAGGTTGCTTAATTTATTGACATATAGATGTTGATAATAATTTCTAATAATTGTTTCTATTTCCTTGGTATTAGTCATGATCTCTCCCCTTTCATTCATAATTTTATTAATTTGGGTCCATTCTCTTTTCTTTTGGATAAGTCTGGCCAGTGGTTTATTGATCTTATTAATTCTTTCAAAGAACCAACTTCTAGTTTTGTTGATCTGATCTACTGTGTTTCTGGTTTCTAATTTATTGATCTCTGCTCTAATTTTAATTATTTCTCTTCTAATGCATGGCTTAGGCATCGTTTGTTGCTTTTTCTCTAGTTCTTTAAGGTGTAGAGTTAGTTGGTGAATTCGGGATTTTTCTATTTTTTTGAGTGAGGCTTGGATGGCTATGTATTTCCCCCTTAGGACCGCCTTTGCAGTATACCATAGGTTTTGGACCGACGTGTTTTCGTTCTCATTGATTTCCATGAATTGTTTAAGTTCTTCTTTGATTTCCTGGTTGACCCAAACATTGTTGAGCAGAGTGGTCTTTAGCTTCCAAGTGTTTGAATTTCTGCCAATTTTTTTCTTGTGATTGAGTTCCAGTTTTAAAGCATTATGGACTGAGAATATGCAGGGAATAATCCCAATCTTTTGGCATCGGTTGAGACCTGATTTGTGACCCAGTATGTGGTCTATTCTGAAGAAAGTTCCATGTGCGCTCGAGAAGAATGAGTATTCTGTTGTTTTAGGGTGGAATGTTCTATATATATCTATGAGGTCCATCTGGTCCAGTGTGTCATTCAAAGTTCTTGTTTCTTTGTTGATTTCCTGCTTAGATGATCTGTCTATTGCTGAGAGTAGAATATTGAGGTCTCCTACAATTAATGTATTATTGTCAGTATGACTCTTTATTTTGGTTAACAGTTGGCTTATGAGTTGGTTGCTCCCATGCTGGGGGCATAGGTATTTACAATTGTTAGATCTTCTTGTTGGATAGACCCTTTAAGAATGATATAGTGTCCTTCTGTGTCTCTAACTACAGTCTTTAGCTTAAAATCTAATTTGTCTGATATAAGAATTGCTACCCCAGCTTTCTTTTGAGGTCCATTGGCATGGAAGATGGATCTCCATCCCTTCACTTTCAGTCTGGATGTATCTTTAGGTTCAAAATGAGTCTCTTGTAGACAGCATATGGATGGGTCCTGTCTTTTTACTCAATCTGCAACCCTGTGCCGTTTATGGGAGCATTTAGGCCATTCACGTTGAGAGTGATTATTGAAAGATAACTTTATTGTCATCATGTTGTCTGTGAAGTCCTTGTTTCTACAGATTGTCTCTGTAAATTTCTGTTCTACATCACTCTTGGCATCTTTCTCCTTTTATAGAACCCCCCCTTAATATTTCTTGCAGAGCCGGCTTAGGGGTCACACATTCTTTCAGTTTCTGCCGGTCTCGGAAGTTGTGCAAGTCTCCATCCATTCTAAATGACAGCCTTGCCGGATAAAGTATTCTTGGCTGCATGTTCTTCTTGTTTAGTACCCTGAATATGTCTTACCAGCCCTTTCTGGCTTGCCAGGTCTCTGTGGATAGGTCTGACGTTATTCTGATGTTCCTCCCTCTGTAGGTAAGGAATCTCTTTCCCCTAACTGCCCTTAAGATGGTTTCCTTGTTTCTAAGATTTGTGAGTTTTACTATTACATGCCGGGGCATTGGTCTGTTTTCCTTGATCTTGGGAGGGATCCTTTCTGCCTCTAGAACATGGATGTTTGTTTCATTTTAAGCTGTTTCTCCGAGGCCTCCTCTTTTTCCTTCTTTTCTATCAATTATTCTTCTAGTTCACTAATTCATTCTTCTGCCTTGTTTACCCTACCTGTTAGAATATCTAGATTAGAGTGGATCTCATTGATAGCATTTTTAAGTTCTGCCAGTTCAGCTGTCATTTCTGCCCTTAGAGAATCTATGTTGCCATTAATCGATTTCTCCATTCTAGGTATCATCTTCATAACTGTTATCCTGAAGTCCATTTCCAACATCTTGGTTATATCTGTATCCATTTGTAAATCTGTGGCAGAAGTCACAGTCTCTGAGTCTTCCCTATTTTGGGGGTTCCCCTCCTAGTCATTCTGTTGAAGGGTGGTGGAGGGAATGTACAGGGTCCAAATTACTGACCATAACCCAAGCAAGATGCACCTGTTTTTTAGGGACTTTAGGGTTGTAGGCCTCTTGTTCTTCCAGCCTGTCTTCTGGGGGAGGGGCCTGCCACGCTGTTACTCAGGGAACTCTGTTTGGGCAGAGTTGCCTTGCCCCCTGTGGAGGGGGGAATGGGGTCAGTGAAAAACGTTTTTTGGGGGCTTTTGTTCTCTGGTGGCTTTCCCTGGCGGCTTCTTCCGAGAGTCAGAGCAGAAGAGATGGTTTCCAACCCTCTGCCTCAGAACAGAGAGATCGCAGTCTGTTCTTCAGTGAGCTCTCCAGGCCATACTATCTCCGTTTCTGTCTGTGCTGCTAAAAACTGCAGCCTCCTGGGTTGTTTGTCCCTCAGCAGCGCTCCCAGTCCTTGCCTCAAAGTCCAGGCACATCTCTGTCCTTTGTTCTTCTACAACCGCCAGCTGACCCCAGTTTGCACGCACGCCTGTGTGGCTCCAGGTTTCAGTCCAGCGGGGCTGCCCTAAAGTCCTTTCCCCACCGCTACCGGTCTGCGAGTCTGTGCCCTGTCCCCAGCGGGGTAGGCTTTTGCGCATCGGTGGTGCAGGATCCCGAAGGCTCCCTCCCCCTTCCGTTTATCTTCCGATATCTGCCTGTGGAATTACGGCTCCCTGCTTCATACCTCAAAACCAACTGCCTGCAATTTTCTGTTTGTAGAGATCCAGATATATCTACTTACATCTCAGGCTGATTTCATGGGTGTTCAGAGTGGTCTGGTAGATATCCCGCTCAATCCAGGGGACCAGTTGGAATAGGGTCCCCTACTCCTCTGTCATCTTTTCCCTTCCCCCCAAACCTGTTTTATTTAAAGACAAAAAGATACTTTCAAAACACTTTCCAGCAATTATACTTTTCAGTTCTACAATTTTGATTTGGTTCTTTTTAATATTTTCTATTTTTTCTGCTAAGATTTTATATCTCATCATTCATTACAAGGCTATTTTCCTTTACTCCTTGAGCCTGGTTATAGAACTGCTTTAAAAATCTGTTAATTAAAAAAAAAAAAAACTTTGTTAATTCAAATAGCTGGGTCATCTTTGGGTTAGTGACAGTTGATTATCTTTTTCCTTGAGAATGGGTCACATTTTTTTGCTTTTTAATGTTAAATAATTCTGGACTGTATTCTGGACATGGTGAATGATATATTGAAGAGACACTAGGTTTTGTTATATTGTTTTGAAGAATGTTGATTTGTTTTTATTCTAGTAAGTAGATGACTTGGGTAGACTGAATTGCAAACTCCATCTGTTCTGCAGTGGATGGCAATTCAAAATTCAATTAAATTCCTTTAGTCCTAATTGTGCTGCCTGTAGTTTATCCAGCACATTCATGGTTCAGAAGTCAGCCAGAAACCTATGCTTATTTACAGAATTTGAGGCTCCTCCCTTTGGCTATCTCCTTTACAGGTTATCTACTCCCCCCTCCCAACTTGAAAGCAGTTGTGGTTGTCCCAGACTCTGTTCTTCTAGCCAGTAAGCTTGTAGGTTTTAGCTACCAGGTAGTCCAGACTGGGACCTACTCTCAGGTTAAAAGTTATAAATATGTAATATTCAACTAGAGCCTTCTTCCAAATGATAGAATCTTCATGCTTTTGGTTACTATCCAGTGCTTTCAGATAGTTATGTTTTTGTTTAATCTAGAGTTTATAACTATTTATGGTAACAGATAGGAGCTTCTGATAGGAGCTACTGAGCAATACTGGAATAGAACTTCCCTGTAAAGCAAGTTAAACACTTATTATTTTATTTATCAATAAAATATAGTACCACCTCTATGAGTTTGGCATTCCAAGCATTCTACTCACTGTTGTAGAACAGGCAATATAAAAACAAAGTAAGTGGCTATGTGAAAGAAATTTGATTAAATATATCATCTGTTCATAATTTTAAAGTAGGTTCTAGAAATGATAGTTGGTGAAAAAATAAATGTTTTGTATTTTAACCTATTTCTATTTTTTATTCTGCTTCTAATTTTTTGGCCCCAAAAGAGAATAGGCTGTGATTTTTTATGATTCTAGAAAACATACTTATTAAAAAGACAAAAATAATTCAATCAACATAAAAGGTATGAAGAATTGAAAATCACTAAAAATTTAGCAAAAATAACCCATTTTAAATTTATGTTAATCATCCTTCCACACAAATTTCTATACATAAATAAATACACATGGATACACAGAGATGCACATACACAATCGGATATTTTTAACTTGTTTTTTCATTTTGACAATATGTCATGAATAAGCTCACTATAATGATTTTTAGGTCAACCAATAGTCTGTATATTTTAATTTGAAAACCCTACTGATAAATATTTATACTTTTAGTTTTTTTTTTTTTATTTATAACCAACAACATTTACTTTTATAAATTTTCTAATTGTGAGGCACTGGGGTAGAATAAGAGGTAATGGAAAGGGTGTTAGACAGATCTGGGTGCCTGTTCTTCCAGTTCCAGTCGACTAACTAGCTTTGGTTCCATAGGCAAGTTACTAAAACTCTTTGAAACTTGGGTCACTGTTAGAAAGTATAAAGTAAATGAGAACATGAAAAGCATCTACTATAATTCTGGATACAGAACAAAAACTTAAAAAAATAGGTCCCTGTTTATATGCACACATGTGTACATCCACACACATTATGAAACTTCTTAAGGAAGCAAAGATATTTGGTCAAACCACATTATTTATTACAAGTTTCTGTATATACTAATGTGAGAACGTGACGTAAAAATACACCTTCAGATTGAAATTATATAATGGGCAGGAAATAGAATTTCTGTCACAATTATATCACCTTCTCTCAAATGTCAGTGATAAACCTCTGACCAAGTTTTGTATATGATATGGGTTTTCCTTTGAACATTTTATTCCAGGCTGAGTATAGCTAGACAAATAATTAAGCATGGATAACATATATTATATAATTACTTTAATTCTACTTAAAAATTTCCTTAACAAAAACTATCTAGAACAGCTTTATTCACTGATATTTAGCACTCTGTGGAATATAAAAGGTCTGATTTATAGTAAGTCTTACACAGTAATAGCTATCACTGTGGTTTTGTTTTCCATTAGAATCTGAGTGATAAAAAGAATCTTTAAGATGTTACAATATAATTTAAATGTCTATTAGTAAAAATAGCAGAGGAAATTGATTTTAGTAAGTTAAAGAAAGTATAGTGTTCTGTTAAAATTTTAGCAAATACTTCTGTATAAATATTATGTAATAATTAGTAAGAGAAATATAGAACATTGATTTATAGGCAGCAAAAAATACAGGTATCTTTTCAGAGAGTCAAGAACTAGAAATGAAATGGTTCTGATGTCCACAGGAAAATTACCTATTCCACAATATACGATAAGTAATAGTAAGTTCTGGGTAAAAAAAGAAGCGGGGGGAAACTAAATGATCAGAAATATAGTAGAGAGAAGACCTGTATAAATTTAATATTTATTATACTTAAAATATATTTATTTTTTCCTATTATTCCTCTTGGATTCTCTTACTGTGAGAAGATAGCATAGAAAAAGGAACTCTCAATGAAGTGAATAGTACCAGAAAAAAAAAGAGAAAGATGAAAATCACTAACAGTGGGGCGCCTGGGTGGCTCAGTTGGTTAAGCGACTGCCTTCGGCTCAGGTCATGATCCTGGAGTCCCTGGATCGAGTCCCGCATCGGGCTCCCTGACGGCAGGGAGCCTGCTTCTCCCTCTGACCCTCCCCCTTCTCATGTGCTCACTCTCTCATTCTGTCTCAAATAAATAAATAAAATCTTTAAAAAAAAAAAAAAAAAAGAAAATCACTAACAGTGGATAAATCAGACAAAGGCACTAAATTGTTTGGTTGGGAGAATGAATACATTTTTAAAGCAGGATCTTACTTGTATGTTTTAAAGACCACCAACATTCATCAATCCCCCCAAATAGGATTCTTCCTTTGAATTCCTTAGCTCAGAGATTGGCATTATCTTCCATGAAGTTGTCTAAGCTAAAAACCTGAATTAATCTCCATTTCTATTCCTCATTACTCAAGTCTACTTGGAACATACCACATAGCTGTCATTGTGTTTACTATGTACTACGTACTGTGCTAAGTACTTTACATTTACTTCTCACAGCAAGGTAGGTCTTGTAATTCAACAAAGGTAGGCTTTTGTTATCTGTATTTTTAGGAAAACACAGAATGGTTAAAATACACACAAGGTCACAATCCAATTAAGGTGCAGAGCCTGTTTTATTAACTATTGTGATATACCTTCCATACTTTCATTACTGTTGCCACTGACATGAACCTTGTCTTTATCATTGCTCATCCAGATTGGCATACAGTATCCTAAGTATTCGACCTCTGACTCTATACCTCCCTCAAACTCATTTTGATAAGGAAAATAAATCCTCTGAAATAAATCTGGAAATGTCTTTGCTTCAAAATTTTTAGAAGCTTCCCTCTCTAAGACATTAAAATCATTTACAATGTGACTCCAACCTAATTTTTCAGCCTCATCTCCTGCAATTATTAATAACCCCTCGACTTCAGCCAATTTGTACTTCTCTAAAAACATTGTTTATTAATGTTTAGTGTCATTTTTCACATTTTTTTTCTTTAGAAGTCCTTTCCATCATATTCTCTATGAAGAATTCCTTGACTCTCTAGCCAGAGTTAGTCACTGTCTCCTCTGTACTCTAAAAAAAAAATTTATACATATATTTAATACAGAAATTACATTTTATAATAAAATAAAATTGTCTCTTCTACTAGACAATGAACATCTTCAGGTCATTCATTTAATCAACAAATATTTATTTACTAAATATAACTGAAAAGATAGACAAGATGACCTATATTAAAATTAAGTTATTTCTATTCATCAGAGACACTTTTAAGAAAGTAAACAGGGAAGCAATAGAGTGGGAGAATAAATGTGCAATACATATATCAAACAAAGGACACATATCCAGAACATTTAGAGAACACCTATTAATAAATAAGAAAAATATAGTTAACCTAATCCTTTAAAAGTGAAAGACGTGTATAGTCACTTCACAAGAGAGGACACCCAAATGGTCAATAAATATGTAAAAAGATGCTCAATATCATTAGTTATTGGGAAAACAGAAATTAAAAACAAATTTTGGTATCACTATTTTGAAACAGTTAAAATGAAAAAAGCCTGACAGTACTAAATGTTAGTGAGAATGTGAAGCAAATTGGAGTTCTCATAAAATGATGATGAGACTATAAATATATACATATACTTGGGAAAACTTTAGAATCTAGTAAAATTATTCATTTCCATACTCTATGAATAGTATTTCTAGGTCATATCTAGCCTGTTAGGTGAATATCTAAGGTCTATGTATACATGTGTGCACCAAAATAGATGTTCAGTATCATATATTGCAGCATTATTCATATTAGCCTCAAACTGGAAACAATCCAAATGTACTTGAACAAAACAATAACTACACTTTGTGATAATTTATCTTCATACCTATAATTTGTATACTTTTCTTAATTTGCAACTCATATAGAATATTATACTTCAATAAAAAGTTTTACTTATGAAATAGAACACAAACAAAAGCTATGAAACTGGATGACATAACAGAATTTAAATACACAAAAAGAACAAATGTTAAATACATTATTATTATTATTATTGAATAAATAAATGGGTGAATGAGAGATTTAAGGAAATTTAGGAATAGCATTCCAATTAAAAGAGGGGAGTATCACAGATGGCCAACAGACACATGAAAAGATGCTCAACATCACTCATCATCAGGGAAATACAAATCAAAACTACACTGAGATATCACCTCACACCTGTCAGAATGGTTAAATTAACACAGGAAATAATAGGGGTTGGCGAGGATGTGGAGAAAGGGGAACCCTCTTATGCTGTTGGTTGGAATGGAAACTGGTGCAGCCACTCTGGAAAACAGTATGGAGGTTCCTCAAAAAGTTAAAAATAGAACTACCCTATGATCCAGGAATTGCACTCCTAGGTATTTACCCAAAGGATACAAAAATAATAAATCAAAGGGATACATGCACCCTGATGTTTATAGCAGCATTATCAACAACAGCCAAATTATGGAAAGAGCCCAAATGCCCACTGACTTGGATAAAGAAGATGTGGCGTGTCTGTATGTGTGTGTATATGCATATACACACACACACCCATATATATGTATCTGTGTATGTATGTATGTGTGTATGTGTGTGAGTGGAATATTACTCAGCCATTTGACACAACATGGATAGAGTAGTATGCTAAGTGAAATAAGTCAGTCGGAGACAAATACCATATGATTTCACTCATATGTGGATTTTAAGAAACAAAACAAATGAACACAGTGTGGGGAAAAAAGACAGGAAAACCAAGAAACAGATCTTAACTATAGAGAACAAACTGACGGTTATCAGAGGGGAGGTGGGTAGGGGGATGGGTTAAATAGGTGATGGCAATTAAGGAGGGCACTTGTAATGAGCACCAGGTACTGTATGTAAGTATTGAATCACTAAATTCTATACCTAAAATGAATATTACACTGTATGTTAACCAACTGGAATTTAAATAAAAACTTGGGGGAAAAAAGAGATGAAGGGGGTATCGGAAAGTAACACATTGAAGTAATCTGTTTCTAAGTGGGTTTGCAGTATTCATGTAGAAAGACTAGGTGAATAATATTTTATATCTATGCTAATACAACTCTTATGATGATAAAAGGATCCAGATTCTGAGTATGAATCTGGTTCCACCACAAGTTGCTGTGTGATTTTGGGCATATCACTTAAACTCTGTTTGCCTCATTTTTCTCACTTATGAACAGGAACAATAATAATACCTACCTTATTTTTTTTAATGAAAATTAAAACAAGTTAGCATTTGTAAAGCACTTACAACAGTGCCTGATAGATCAAACATTAAACAAACACACCAGAATTCTGGCAAAATGATTTTACTTTATAATTTCACTTTAATAAAGCTTAATCAACTAATATACTACTAGATATAATAAAAGTGTTTCACTAATAAAGGATTTATACACAAACCAAACAGCTTTTCCATATCCTGGCAATAATTAGTTAAAAAAAATATAAAAGGATTCCTGCTTTTGGGCAGAATGCAGTAGGTCACAGCAGGTCAATACCATACAGTAACAAGTAAACAAAATCAGATAATTACAAAAATCTTACTTTTAAAGACATAGGAGAACTACAGAAGCAATAAATTAGACAAAGTAAAATTCCAGAAATGGGAAAACATTTCTGAGTTAAACTAACATTCTCCAGCTTTTCACATCTACCCAGCAACCCATCCTTACTGGGGGTATTTGCTGATTTGGGTCAAAGGGCTGACCATCAGCTTTTCCATGAGGAGAGTCTCTACTGGGAGGAAAATAAACCAGAAAGCTTTTAGGCATTTAGAAATTAGAAATCTGAATACACTCAAACACATGGCTGTTTTTCTCCTTAGAACCACTAGATTGTGGTGCTATACACAAGGCTGTAAAATGAGACAACAAGATTAAAGACAGAATAAAATCTTTTGCATTCTTCATGGTGCTTAAAAAACAAAGGCCTGCTAGGGAAGCCTGACCATAGAACAATGCTAGTTTCCCCTTCAAGATATTTGCCAGTTTTTGAGGCTTATATTGGTTAGGCTGCAGGTAAGAGAGCTAGGCTGGGCCCTATGCCTATCAGAGCTAAATCTCCTGTTGTCATTCAGGAATAAAGGGATGTAAACCCACTATTCTCAATCCAGCTCTAAACCAGATCAGTTCCTGACTGGACTGGAGTAATCAGTTTCTCATACGTTCTGCCTATCAGTAGAAAGGGAGACATTCTATGATGAGTGATAAATCATTGACAAACAATATGGTTCTTTAACCTATAAAATAAATTTATAAAAATTATTTGGCATGCAAGAAAATAGAACCCAATACTAAGATAAAAAAAAACAAAAACAAAAACAAACACACAGATAAAAAACCCCATAACAGATGCTTGGGGAGTTTGCAGCCAAGAACTTTAAAGTAAACCATAATTAATACATTCAAGAAAATAGAAGAAAGTTTTTTTTTTTAATAGATGAAATGATGAAGAATTTCAACAGAAAATTAGAATCTAGAAAAAAATTAAATGGACACATACAATATACTGGAACTCAGATCTAAATAGATAGGTTTATTAGGATTAAAGAATGTAAACATAGGTCAAAAGAAAAAATGCTGTAGAATGCAAGAATATTAAAGACAAATAAACAAAAAAGGTATAAACTGATGTAGAGAAAGTAGGAAGAATGAACAAGCAGGGCAAACCATATATGTGGAACATACTTTCAAAAGGTCTAATATCTGTATAATTAAACCCCCAAAAGAGAAGACAGAATGGGAAGAAGCAATAGTCAAAAGAAATGTTTAAAAATCCCCCCAAGTTACTATGGGAAATGGCAAAAGTGATGATTAGTATTAAAAAGGTAACAGGTGCATAGTTGTAATGCACCCTGGGATAAATCACCAAAAAAAAAAAAAAAAAAAAAAAAAGCCATAAAAAAATCAAAAAAATCCCCACAACAAAGCCCACTCAAACTACATGTAACAAATTAATAAAAGGAAAAAACTAAATAATATAAGCTACTCTATTAATCTAAAGGACAACAAAAAAGGAGAGGAGACAGAAACTAATGAGCCAAATAGGAAACAAACAATAAAGACTATATTAATAATTATAATAAATGTAAATGGCCTACATGCTGTAAGTGAAAAACAAGTGTTTCAGAAAAAGTATGAAGATGCTTATAAGAGACATTTATATTTTAAATATAACAAGAAAGGACAAAAGTATATGATAGAAAAATAAATGCTATGCAAACATCAACCAAAGTAAAGTGGTTGTAGCAATATTATATCAAACCAAGTAGACTATAAGGCAAGAAATGTTAGATGAAGAATATTTTGTACTGATAAAAGAATCAATTCAATAAGCAGATATAAAAATATTTATAAACAGTAACAGAGCTACAAAAAATATACGGAAGAATTTGACAGAATTAAAAGGAGAAATAGATATAAATCTCCCTCATAGTTATTTATATACAACACTAAATCCAACACTGCAGAAGGCACAGACTTTTTCAAGTGCAAATGTAAAATTACCAAAATAGACAATACACTGAACCATTAAGCTGCTGCCCGAGGGTCTTCTGCTCAGCCTGAAAGTAGATGCTAAATGAGATTCCTTCTCTTGGAACACTGAGAAGTCTTGAAAGATCCTCAAAAACAAGGACATATCAAAAATAAATCAGCATATTTAGACAATCACAGAGGTTCAAAAGATAACCAAGAACAAGTGCAAGGGTAATTGAAAAGGTTCATCACATACATAAGACAATTCCTTCAAGACTGAGAGGAGGTAGCTGTTTTGCCTAATACATAGAAGTAAACAGAGAGTTAAGCAAAATGAAGAAACAGATAAATATTTTCCAGTTGTGAAAACAAGACAAAACCTCAAAAAAGGCCTTAACGTTATAGAGATAAATTATCTGATAAATAAATCAAAATAATGGCCATAAAGGTGCTCACTGAACTCTCAGGAGAAGAATGGAAGGACACAGTGAAATCTTTAACAAAGACACAGAAAATATAAGAAAGTATCAAACAGAAGACACAGAACTAAAGAATACAGTAACTGAATTGAAAAATACACTAGAGGAGTTCAACAGTTGACTACTGAAACGAAGAATGAATGGATCAGTGAGCTGGAAAACAAAGCATTAGCACTCACCCAGATAGAGCAGCAAATAGAAAAAGGAATTTTTTTAAATGAAGACAACTTAAGAGACCGACAGAACATTAAGTGGGATAACATTTGTGAAGGAGAAGAGATAGAGAGAGAGAAAGGGACAGAAAAGAAATAGCTGCTGTAACTTCTCTAACATGGGGAAAGAAATAGACATCCATGTCCAGGAAGCCCAGAGAGTTAAAAAAAGAAAAAAAAGGGACCCAAAGACCCATCAAGACATATTCTAATTAAAATGTAAAAGTTAAAGATAAAGAGAGAATCTGAAAGGCAGCAAGAGAAAAGCAACTTATTAAATACAGGGGAAACCCAATAAAGCTATCAGATTTCTCAGGCAAAACTTTGAGGTCAGAAGAAAGTTGCATGACATATTTGAAGTCCTAAAAGAAGAAATTCAAACTAAGAAATCCCTACCTGACAAGATTATCATTCAGAATTGAAGGAGAGATAAAGAATCTTTCAGATAAGCAAAAGCTTAAGGTGTTCATCACCAATAAACTGGCATTATAAGAAATGTTAAAGGGAATTTTTTAAACAGAAAAGAAATGGCACTAAATAATAACAAGAAAATATATAAAAGTAAAAATCCCACCAGAAAAGATAACTATATAGTAAAGATAGTAGATAAGTCACTTGTGAATCTACTGTGAAGGGTAAAAAACAAAAGTAACAAAATTAAACTAAAATAATTGGTTAAGGCACACATACAATAAAAAGAGATAAAATGTGACTTTAAAAACATAAAACTTGAGGCGCCTGCGTGGCTTAGTTGGTTAAGCGTCTACCTTCAGCTCAGGTCATGATCCCAGGGGCCTGGGATCGAGCCCCGCATTGGGTTCCCTGCTCAGCGGGGAGCCTGCTTCTCCCTTTCCCTCTGCCATTCCCCTGGCTGTGCTCTCTGGCTCTCTCTATCTCTCTGTCAATTAAATAAAAAAAACTTAAAAATAAGTAAATAAAAAATAATAACATAAAACTTAGGGAGAAGTTGTAAAAATATAGTTTGGGAATGTATTCAAATTTAAGTTGCTATCAACCTAAATAGACAGTTCTATACTTAGAATGTTATATGTGAACCTCACGGTAACCACAAAGCAAAAACTTATAGTAATACACAAAAGATAATATAAAAGTAATCTAAACATAACACTAAAGAAAGACAACAACCGCAAGAGAGAAGCAGCAGAGAGGAACTACAAAAACAGCCAGAAAACAAAGAACAAAATGGCAAGAAGTATATACCCATCCATAATTACTTTAAATGAAAATGGACTAAATGCTCCAATCAAAAGATGTAGAGTGACTGAAAGGACAAAAAAAAACAAGACTCATCTACATACTTTCTACAAGAGACTCACTTTGGACGTAAAGACATACACTGACTGAAAATGAAGGGATGTAAAAAGATATTCCATGTAAATGCAAATAGTATAGCTATACGCACATCAGACAAAACAGATTTTAAAACAAAGACTGCAACAAAAGACAAAGAAGGACATTACATAATGATAATGCAGCAGGAAGATATAACATTTATAAATGTATAAGCACCCAAAACAGGAGCACCAAAATAATACAGCTATTATCAGCAGACCTAAAGGGGGAAATTGACACCAATATAATAATAGTAGGGGACTTTTAACACCCTACTTACATCAAAAGATAAATTATCTAGACAGAAAATCATAAGGAAGTACCAGTCTTAAATAACATATTAGATCAGATGGACTTAATATATATAGAACTCTCCATCCAAAAGCAGCAAATATACATTCTTCTCAAGTGCACATGGAACATTCTCCAGGATACTCCACATGTTAGGCCATAAGATAAGTCTCAATAAATTCAAGAAGACTGAAATCATATAAAGCATCTTTTCCTACCACAATGATGTGAAACTAGAAATCAATTACAAGAAGGAAATTGGAAAACATTACAAATACATGGAGATTAAGCAAAATACTACTGAACAACCGCTGGGTCATCAAAGAAATAAAAAGAAGTAAAAAAAAAATGGAGAAAAATGAAAACAAAAAAAGGAAATACCAAAATCTATTGCATGCAGCAAGAGCAGTTCTAAGAGAGATATTCATAGCAATACAAGCCTACTTGAGGAAACAAGAAAAATCTCAAACAATCTAAATTTATACTGGTAAAGGAACTAGAAAAAGAACAAACCAAGCCCAATGGTAGTATAAGGAAGGATTCAATAAATAACAGAATGAGATAAATGAAATAAAGACTAAAAAGACAAAAAGAAAGATCAGTGAAACTAAGAGCTGGTTCTTTGAAAAAAATAAACAAAAATGATAAAACTTTAGCTAGATTCCCCCGGGAAAAAAGAGAGTAGGCTCAAATAAATCAGAAATGAAGAGGAGAAGTTACAACTTATACCACAGAACTACAGAGGATCATAAGAGATTACTACGAACAATTACATGCCAACAAATTGGACAACCTGGGGGGGAAAGAAAGATAAATTCCTAAATATATACTATCTTAAAGACTGAATCAGGAAGAAACAGAAAACATAAATAAAGTGATCACAAGTAAGGAGATTGAATCAGTAATCAAAAACATCCCCCAAAGAAAAAGATCCCATGGCTTCACTGGTGAATTCTATCAAACATTCAAAAATGATTTAATATCTATCCTTCTCAAACTTCTCCAAAAAGTTGAATAGGAAGAAATGCTTTCAAACTCATTTTACAAGGCCAGCATTACCCTGACACCAAAACCAGAAAAGGACACTGCAAAAAATAAAAATTATAATCCAATATTGATAGAGATGCAAAAATCTTGAACAAAATATTAGCAAACTGAATTCAGTAATACATTAAAAAGATCACACACCACGATCAAAGTGGGGCTTTATTCCAGGGATACAAGAATGGTTCAACAAACACAAATTAATCAACATTATACCCATTAAAAAATGAAAGAAAAATCACATAATCATCTCAATATATGCACAAAAAGCATTTGACAAAATACAATCTCCACTTATGATAAAAGCCCTCAACAAAGTGGGTATAGAGGGAGTGTATCTCAACATAATAAAGGCCATATATGTCACACCGATAGCAAATATCATACTCAATAAGTGAAAAGCTCAAAGCTTTTTATCTAAGATCAAGAATAAGACAAGGATATCAGCACGTACTGGTTTTATTTGAAGTAGTATTAAAAGCCTTAGCCACAGCAATTAGGTAAGAAAAGGTACCCAAACTGAAAAGGAAGAAGGAGAACTATCACTATTTGCAGATGACATACTATGTATAGAAACCCTAATACTGCACCCAAAAATTATTAGAATAAGATAATTCAGTAAAGCTTCAGGATATGACATTATTATGCAAAAAAATCTGTTAAATTTATACACTAATAACGAATTATCAGAAAAAGAAATCAAGAAACAATCCCCCTTATAATTGCATTCAAAAGAATAAAATGCCTAGGAATAAATTTAACCAAAGAGATGAAAGGCCTTTAAACTAAAAAATATAAGAAATCGAAGAAGGCACAAAAATAGAAAAAACATTCTGGGCTCATGGATTGGAAGAACAAATATTGTTAAAACGTCTGTACTAAACAAAGCAATTTACACATTTAATGCAATCTCTATCAAAATAACACAAGCATTTTTCACAGAGCTATAACAAACAATCCTAAAATTTATATGGAACTACAAAAGACCCCGAATAGCCAAAGCAACCTTGAAAAAGAAAAGCAAAGTTAGAAGCATCACAATTCTAGGCTTCGAGTTATATCACAAAGTTGTGGTGATCAAGACAATATGGTACTGGCATAAAAACAGACACAGATTGATGGAACAGAATAGAAGACCTAGAAATGAACCCACAACTATATGGCCAACTAATCTTCGACAAAGAATCTCTAATGGAAAAAAGACTGTCTCTTCAACAAATGTTGTTGGGAAAACTGGACAGCAACATGCAAAAGAATGAAACTGGACCACTTTCTTACACCATATACAAAAATAAATTCAAAATGGATGAAAGACCTAAATGTGAGGAAGGAATCCATCAAAATCCTAGAGGAGAACACAGAAGTATCCTCTTTCACATCAACTGTAGCAACTTCTTACTAGATATGTCTCCTGAGGCAAGGGAAATAAAAGTAAAAATAAACTATTGGGACTTCATCAAGATAAAAAGCTTCTGCACAGTGAAGGAAACAATCACAAAAACTTAAAGGCAACCTATGGAATGGCAGAAGATATTTGCAAATGACATATCTGATAAAGGGTTAGTATCTAAAATTTATAAAGAACTTATCAAACTCAACACCCAAAAAACAAATACTCCAGTTAAGAAAAGGGCAGAAGACATGAATAGACATTTTTCTAAAGACATCCAGATACCTAACAGACACCTGAACAGATGCTCAACATAACTCATCATCAGGGAAATACAAATCAAAACTAAATGATATAGCACCTCACACCACTCAGAATGGCTAAAATTGAGTTATTTTTTGTACAAGGTGTGAGATTTAGGTTGAGGTTCATTTTTTAGGGTTATGGATATCCAATGGTTCCAACATCATTTGTTGAAAAGGTTATTCATTGAATTGCTTTTGCAGCTTTATTAAAAAATCTATTGAACATATCTGTGGGGACACCTGGGTGGCTCCGTCGGTTAAGCGTCTGCCTTCGGCTCAGGTCATGATCCCAGGGTCCTGGGATCGAGTCCCGCATCGGGCTCCTTGCTCAGTGGGGAGCCTACTTCTTCCTCTGCCAGCTGCTCCCCCTGCTTGTGCATGCTCTCTCTCTCTAATAAATAAATAAAATCTTAAAAATAAAGAACATATCTGTGTAAGTCTTATGGGTTGTCTATTCTGTTTGACATGTCTGTCTTTCTACCAAAACTACACTGTCTTGATTACTGTAAACCTCATCACTGGATAGAGTATCATTGGATAGTCCTTCCACTTTGTTCTTTTTCAAAATTGTGTTAACTGTCCTAGGACCTAGGCTTTTCCATATAATTTTAGAATAAATTTACATAATTGTATGTCTACAAGAAAACGTTGGGTTTTTGATAGGAATTGCATAAAACTATATATATCAATATGGGAAGAACTGACATCTTTAGTGTGTTCAATCTCTCAATTCATGAATATAGCTTGTCTGCCCATTTTTTTAGGTGTTCCTTTATTTCTTTAGCATTTTGTAGTTTTCAGCATACAGATTAACATATGTGTGTTCTTCAGTGTATGCCTAAGTATTCAACTTTATTTGGAGTGATGGTAAATAGTACTGTTTTAAATTTCAGTTTCCAACTGTTGTGAGCATATAAAAATGCAACTGGAGTTGTGTGTGTGTGTGTGTGTGTGTGTTGCTTACATTCCCCAAATTAACTCACTTGACTTACTAGTTGTAGGAATTTTTCTGTAGATACTTTTTTCTATATAGACAATCATACAATCTGCAAATAGGGAGTTTTGTTTCTTACTTGCCAACCTTTGTGCCTTTTAATACTTTTCTTGCCTTACTGTACTACTTAAAATTTCTAGTACTCAGTTGGAAAAAAGTAGTGACAGCAGACAACCTTGCTTTGCTCCTGATCTTAAAGGAGAGCATTCATTTTTTTTCACCATTAAGTATGTTTTTAGCAATAAGTTTTTTGTAGATGTTCTTTATCAAGTTCAGGAAGTTTCCCTCTATTCCTAGTTTGCTGAAAGTTTTTTTTTTTTATCATGAATGGATTTTTTGATTTTGTCAAACATTTTTTCTACATCAATTGATATAATCATACAATCCTTCTTCTTTAGCTTGTTGATATGGTGGATTAGACTGATTACTTTTCCCATATTGGACAAGTTTTGCATGCCTCAAATAAATCTCATTTGGTAGTGGTTTATAATTTTTTTAATACCTTGTTGGATTTGATTTGGTAATATCTGTAGATTTTGAGTTCATGGTAAGTACTGGTCTGCAGTTTTCATTTTTTGTACTATGTTTTTCTGATTTCTTAGCAGAGTAATACTAGCCTCATAAAATAAGGTGGGTAGTATTTCCTCCCCTTGTATTTTCTGGAAAAGACTGACTAAAACTGATGTCAATTCTTCTTTAATGTTTGGTAGAGTTCTCCAGTAAAACCATCTGGCATGCAGATTTGTTTTTTAGGAGATTTTTCATCATGAATTTAATGTCTTTCATGGTTATAAGACTACACATAATGTCTACTTGGTCTTGGTTAATTTTGGTAGTTTGTGGGTTTTGAGGAAGTGGTCCACTTCTGCTAAGCTGTCCAATTTATGAGTATAAAATTTTTCATAGTATTTTCTAATTATCCATTTAATTGATGGAAGATTTGTAGTGATAGTCTTTGTTCAATCCTGGTATCAGTAATTTTATCTTTTCTCCTTTATCTTTTTTAGTCTAGTGTGTATCAATTTTATTGAGTTTTTAAGAGTCAGCTTTTTATTCCATTGATTTTTCCCCATTGTTTTACTGTTTTCAATTTCACTGATACCAATTCTTGAGTATTACTGGTCTTGCTTTGACAATATCTGGCTCATCTTTTTCTAGTTTCTTGAGAAAGAAATATGAATTACTGACTTGAGAACTTTCCTCTTCTCTAAAAATTAATATTTTCATAGTATATCTTTTTACTTTCAATCCACCTATGTCATTGTTTTTGAAATGAGTTTCTTGAGAATGACATATATTGGATTTCTAAAAACCCATTATGTCAATTTCTGTCTTTCCACTGGTATATTTAAATTATTTATATTTAAGGTAATTACTGATATCTTAGGACTTAAACGTGTCATTTTATTATTTGTCTTCTGTTTCTGTCTTGTTTCTCATTCCTAATTGGGGATTACTTGAACAAACTTTAGGATTCCATCTTAATTTACAGTGTTTTTGAGTATATCGTTTTGTACATTGTTTCTAGTGGTTGCTTTGAGTGGATGCTTTCTATATTATAATTACAAATATGACTTATTGCAGTCTACTTGCATTAACATCTATCATTTCAAGTGAAATGCAGAAAATTTACTTCCATTTAGTCACCCTTTACGTTGCTACATTTTAAATATTGTGTTATTTACTCTACATGCATTGTGCACCACATCATACAGTGTTAAAATTTTTGCTTCAACCGTCAAATGTGACTTAAGAAAACCATAAGAAAAGACAGTCTACTATATTTATCTATTCTGCTGTTTTTCTTTCCTTTCTGAAGTTTCAAGCACTTTTCTGTTATCATCTTCCTTTTCCCCTCCTTTTTTTTCTTAAGTTTTTTCATTTCCTCTCCAATTCTCTTTGGAGAATTTATTTATCCATTCATACAGGGTAGGTTTTTTCGAGACAAATTCTTTAAGTTTTCTTTTGTTTGAATGTGTCCTCATTTCCCTTTGATTACTGAAGAATAATTTCACTGGATTTGGACTTTGTGATTGACAGTTCTTTATATCAGCACTTGAAAAATGTTGTTCCACTTCCTTCTGGCACAACTGTTTTCCACCACCCTCCCCCAATCAGCCATTTATATTGGTGAGTGTACTTTTCAGTTCTGTAATTAACATTTTGTTCCTTTTTGTAATTTCTATTTTCATTTGTTTCAAGAAAATTAGTAATTGCTTGTTGAAGCATTTTTATGATAACTGCTTTGAAATCTTTGTCAGATAATTCTAACATCTGATTCATCTTTGTGTTGTTATCTGTTGACTGTTTTTTTTTTTTTTTTCCCCACTGAAGTTGTGATTTTCCTTGTTCTTGGTATGATGATTTTTTACTGTACCCAGGACATTTTGGATATTATGAAACTCTCAATCTTATTTAATCTTTTTTAGCAGATGTCCCTTTGTTATAATATTGTATGAGGGCAATATAAATATATATGTTCAGCTTCTTTCTGGGTCCCACTGACACCACTCTGGCAAAATTGAGGCACTCATTTATACTGCTTCATTAAAGACAGTAGGGTAGAAGTTTAGGTCCTCTCTTGGCCAAAAAGTGGGGCACCCGTTTGCTTCACATTATTGGTAGCGATAGATGTTCACCTCCCTGCTGGGCCCCGCTGACACCAAGAGGGGAAGTAGAAGGTTAAAACTTACCAAGAACGGAATTATCAATTATCCCCATCTCATTCAGCCTTATTGATGCAGACAGGGATGGAGTCGCATCTCCCTTATAGGCCTCAGAGACACAGGAAAGGGAAGGTAAAGGAGAGTGGTGAGTAGCTCCACCGTGCGTGGTCTCTTTAGTCTTACTGCTGCTGGGTGGGGGTAGAGACTCAGCTCATCACTGGAGTCCACTAACAATATCCTGTCATAGAAAGCAGAACACAGCCTGTTTCCCGTGAGCTGATGGAAGATCCTATCCTACCAGGGAAATCAGAGCACTGTCTATTTTGTGGGAGTGTGGGAGACTGAACAGCTCCCCACCCGTCCTGCCAATAAACACTACCAGGGGAGGGATTCAAAGCTTTGCCATCTGCTTCTGTGGGTAGCAGGGGTGAGGTGGAAGATCAGCTTCCTGCTTGGCTGCGCTAAAACTGTGGGGGAACTAAGTAGTTTCCCCATTGGTGTTTGGCTGGAGTAAGATGAGTATTGCCAAAGGCTTTTGTTCTGTTAGTACACCCCTATCCTGGGTCCTATGGCTTGAATGACAGGATTTCCTAAGTGTTTTTGTTTTGTTTTGTTTTGTCTGTGCTTGTTGGTGTTTCCAGATCGGAGCCTTCATCAGTGTCCTGTTGAGATTAAATAGGAGGCAAAAAGGAAACCCAGCTAAGTCATTGCTGTGTCATTCCTCAAGTCCTGAAGTCCTTAGAAAGTCTGATTTCTTCTTCCTCCTTCAGAGTCTTTCTATGCTTGTTTATTTTATAATGTCCAGGAATTTTTAGTCGTAAAAGAAAAGATTTGGGAAGAACAGAGCTACTGTATTTGGCTAGCACCACAAGTTTCCTCAGTAGGAATACTTTTGAAACTTGATAAACTTACTATAATATTACCTGAAGCAATTAATATATGAGCCAACAGTATAAAAAAACCCCACAAACCTTTCCTATTATGTTAAAAAAAAGCACTATAACCAAAACAGTATGGTGCTAGCAATGGAATAAATAGATAGGTGAATCAAAAGTTCAGGAAAAGACAGACTTATATATGTGTATGTGTGTATCAAGGCATATGAAAATTTAGTATATAATAAATGAGGCAATTCAAACCAGGGGGGGACAATTTGTTTTTTTGTTTTTTTCAATAAATTGGGCTGGGAAAATAAAAATACATTTGAAAAATATTTTGTAAGTTTAGTCATCCCATATATAAAAATAAATTTATACCAATATAAATTACAGATAAAGAATATTTAAACACTTCTATTTAAAATAAACACACCCAAGGTGGTAGTATACCTGCCATAACTATTTGGAAAACAGTTCGATTTCATACAGAAAAGTTGAAAATACACATTACTTAAAACTCAGGAATTCCATTTTTCAGTATATACCTCAAAGAAACTCTTACACAGGATGCTTTTATAAGATTTTATACCATCATTTTTCATAATAGCTCCAGATGGAAGCAAGGTGAATGTCCCTCAAGAGTAGGATGTCTCAATAATTTGTGGCACAATGGAGTATTTTACAGAAAAAAAAAAAATAATAACAAACCCCCCCAAAATCTTAGTTATAGATAACAATATGAATAAATCTCACGGTGTTGAACCAAAGAAGGCACAAGAGAATGTATACATTGTGATTCAATTCATATAAAATTCAAAGAGAAACACAAATAAATTATAATATTTAGGGATGTGTATAAAAATAAAACTAAATGAAATAATAAGAACTCAGGATCTTGGGTGGAACAGATGGTCATGATTGGGCCAGGAATGCATTTGCACTTTACCTCTTAAGCTTTTGGCCATCCATCCGCTATGTGGTGATTTATTGTAATCAATCAACAAATGCTTAATTCAAACTATGTATGAACTAAATAATAATTTCTGGTGCTAGAAATATTGTGAAGATTACCATACTTTGTAAAAATTGAATTATGTTTTATTAATCAATCATATTTTAATAATAAAAATACACGTGTATTTATTTATACATGGTATATTGTGGATGTATTTCAAATTTAAACTCAATTTTACTATTCAGATAATTTAAAATTACTCAGTTATTTGCCAACTAAAATGAACATTACAACCAGATGTTTCACATTTTCTCCAATCAAAACAAAAAGATTATATCTGATTTCAGTTGAAAATGATAATGGTGCCATCAAATAAATGTTGATGAAATATTTTATAGCAAGTTTTCTTCTAACGCTTTTGAAACAAGAATCAATTTCATATCTTTTATGCCTCAGGCTTCAAACTCTCTGAAGCTGTTTTAGATATAATTCCAGTAATTAATTTTAAAAAAATCATATAGTAATGTCATCATGAATCATGTTTTTTTGAAGGAATCTCCTGAGGGACAACTCTTATAATTCTAGAATTTCAAAAAACACAATGAAAAAATTATTTCTTTAGAGAAAAGTCACTATAAAACATAGCAATGTTTCTTCTAATTAATTAAACTAATAAAAAAATATATGAATCCTGTGGTTCTTGGACAGGTCAACAGTTTTGGTCTACTGCTATTACTTCATAGAGCTTTTTTAGGTGATTCCATTAACTAGCATGCCCTCAAGTAATTCTTGGATAAGGACAAATCCCAGTATCAACTGAAAGATAAAATTATCTTTCTTCTGAGGTTCTGGCTGATTTAACCAATGACTTAATGGGTATTTGGTTACCTGAGAGGGACCTCAAATTTATAAGTCCAAAACTTACCCTCTTTCCTCTCAAACTTATTCCTTCTCTTATATCTCCTCTTTAAGTTAATAGCAACACAAGCTGGATTGGACTTAAGGTTTCTGTCAACCAAAGTATTTTATGAATATATATAAAGTTGGAATGGGTCTTTTCACACTCCTGTTTTTTTTTTCCCTGCTAGAATATAATTATTGGATTAATTTCTGATATTGGCTATACAGAACACCAGACATATTGAAACTAATAGTATATTACATAATAAAGACCAATGACATTAACTGATTTGAAAATAATGTGAGCAAATGAACAATTATTGACTAAGATTTGAATTTATTGAACTTGATTTTGGAAAGCTTGATTAAATCAAGCTTGATGATTTGTTTGGATCTTTAAATGTCATTGTTAACAATTTAACTCAGTATTGCTATCCTTGATTATTGCTATCAAGTTGTTAAATTTTATTTATATAATAGATAATAAGTTCAGTTCTGATTAGATTGTAAATTGCTCTTGGGGAAGGGCCACATGATATGCCAGAAGACTAACAGTCCATAGGACTGGGTAAAATGTTAACAACAGAAGAATGCAGATTATGTAATTTTCAAAGAGTAAGGTCAAGTTTTCATTTAATGTACTATAAATTTTATTTTATTTTTTTAAAGATTTATTTATTTATTTATTTGACAGAGAGAGAGAGACACAGCAAGAGAAGGAATACAAGCAAGGGGAGCAGGAGACGGAGAAGCAGGCTTCCCGCTGAGCAGGGAGCCCGATGCGGGGCTTGATCCCAGGACGCTGGGATCATGACCTGAGCCAAAGGCAGACACTTAACGACTGAGCCACCCAGGTGCCCCACGTACTACAAACTTTAAATTGCAATTGGCATACTGTGTTTTCAGTGGAACCAGAAAATATTTTCTAGAAGATTGGTATTTATAATTAGTGAAAGCCTACAGGGAAAATAAATTAAAACAAGATAGAAAGATAATCCATTATGCACACTAATGCTATATATAGTGTTTCTTAAATAGATTTTCAATGAATTTCACATGAAGTGTTCCTTTTTAATCTTCCAAATAATTTTCAAGAAATGCATTGATAATGGTGATTGAAATCTGATGGGAATTACCTTATATTTTTTAATTAAAATAGATAACTGTATTAAATGAGATCCCAACACACCCAAACATTCAATAGTATAAAGAAAAAGCAATCCTTCCCCCACCTACCCGGCAAGATACTAAGTCTTCTTAGAGATGAAAAATGGCATACTATACCTTGATTTCTTCTATTTCATCTGGTACTATCTTGTATGCTGATATAGTCCCACCCAACCTGAAATTAGGAAAAGAAAATATTCTCAAAACTGGCAATAGTCTATAAAAATATATGGAGTATTTCTGCCATTAGCATCAGAATGCCACCAATAATTGCCCATTGCCCGCCCCAATGACCATGGAATAAAAACGACCTTTTCATGCTTAAGTTTTCCATATGTTACTTAAAAAGAGGTGGATAATGAATGACTACTAAAAGAGGAAACATTAAGTTTTATTTTTAACTATAAACTTCTCTTATTGATACTTTTAGTAATGTTACCACTTTTACTGATGGATTCTGTCACAACTAAGATGTAGCAAGAACTAATAACAGATATGATATTTGCCTTTTTGGTTTGTTTTTAATTAACATAATTTACTTTTTATAGAGTAGTTTTGAATTTACAGAAAAATTGAGTAGAAAGTAAAGAGATTTATTTCCCAGATGCCCCACCAGTTTTCCTTGTTATTAACATCTTACATGAGTCACAATTGATGAACCAATAATGATTTTGCTTCTTTTTAAAAATAATTTAAACAAGGACTTGGAGAGATGTGAGTGGTGTCCAGCACTGTCCAAGGAAAAGAGATGAGTGTTTAAGGGTTACAATTTAATCCCTAAAATATGATCTTTGCCTTAAGGCAGTGAAGTCATTACTGCCATGATCACCTGTTTGAAAATGTTTTTTTAAGAAAGTAGCTAAGAATTATGTAACACTTATCAATTGCCAGACATGTGATATATTATCTAATTTAATTCTTTTTTTAAAGAAGATTTTATTTATTTATTTGACAGAGAGAGATATAGTGAGAGAGAGAACACAAGCAGGGGGAGCGGAAAGGGGAGAAGCAGGCTTCCCCATGAGCAGGGAACCCGATGCAGGGCTTGATCCCAGGAGGCTGGGATCATGACCTGAGCTGAAGGCAGACGGTTAACTACTGAGTCACCCAGGTGCCTCTAATTTAATTCTCATAACAGTTGCCATTGTAAAAATTGGGATATTGAGACACAGAGTGATTCAGTAATTTCCACAGGTAATTGAAGGATGTAACTGAGATGCACATTAAGTATAAAATATGTACCAGATTTAAAGTACTTAGTATAAAAAAGGCTAATTAAAAAATACTGAATACATTTTAAAATAATATGGTGGATATATTGAGTTAAGCTATAGTTTTAAAATTAACTTCATCTGCTGCTTTTAGTTTTTAAAATGTGACTACAAAAAATTTTAAATTACACATATAGCTTGCATTTGTGACTACTATCATGTATCTATCAGGTACTCTAAGCTCTTAAACATCAAGATTACCTATCTACCATTACTCAAATTCAGTGCTTAAAAAGGAACTTTCTGACTACTTATTTAACTTTATAAATACTTCAATATCAGAAAAGAGAGTATCAGTCCAAGATGGTGGAGGAGTAGGAGACCTTAGTTTAATCTGGTCCCAAGAATTCACCTAGATAGCTATCAAATCATTCTGAACACCTGCAAACTCAACCAGAGATCTAAAAAAAGAATAGATGCAACTCTAGGGCGCCTGGGTGGCTCAGTCGTTAAGCCTTTGGCTCAGGTCATGATCCCAGGGTCCTGGGATCGAGTCCCACATCGGGCTCCCTGCTCGGCAGGAAGCCTGCTTCTCCCTCTCCCACTCCCCCTGCTTGTGTTCCTGCTCTCGCTATCTCTCTGTCAAATAAATAAATAAAATTAAAAAAAAAAAGAATAGATGCAACTCTAAAAATAGAAAAGCAACCACTTTCTATAAGGTAGGAGGTGCAGAGAAGTGAATCCAAGGAGATTTATGGGAAGATAAACCACAGGGGGAGGAAGCCTCCATAAGCTGGCACCAAAAAATGATATAGCAGCAGAGTGTAAAATCGGAACTTTTAGAAGTCGGCTGTGGTGAGGGATGTCCCTGCCTGAAAGGTGCTCAGGTGGCAAAGCAGGGTGGAGTCCTAGATGGAACAGTGTGGTCTTAGGATCCTTGGGGGTCACATGAAGACCGGGGGTGCTTGAGTATAACTGAGTTACCAGGCATTGGAGCAGGGAAGCTGGATACACTCAGTGAGCCCAGGAGTGGGCTTTCTGCTCAGGGCTGCCACATACCACGAACCATGGCACAGTCAGCTGACCACTCTTCAAACAGGGGCCCAAAAAGCGGCAGAACTGGTGAGACTCCCCTTCCTACTCTGGGAGGAGGGCACCACAGGAGTCTGCAGGGTTTGGAGACTCAAAATAGGGTCATGTGCCTGAGATAGAAATGCTCGGTCTCAGACTGGGTGAGCACAGAGTGCAGACAGAGTCCAGGGAGACAGGAGTGATTGACTGCATTTACCCCAGGGCACACTGAGAAGTGGGGCCCAGAGCTCTTGGCTCTGGGGCTGGAGATTTGGAGGCCACCATTTTCATTCTCATCCTCTAGAGCTGTGCAGAAAGCCTTCAGGGAACAAAAACCATAAAGAACAATCTGGAGCAGATTACTTAGCCTGGTGCCCTGGCAAGGGTGGTACAATTCTACCCAGGACAAACATACTTGAAAATCACCACAACAGGCCCCTCCCCCAGAAGATCAGCAAGAACATCCAGCCAAGACCAAGTTTATCGATCATTTAGAACTGCAAAACTCCAGTGCTAGGGGAATATAGCATATAGAATTCATTTTTCCCCCCCACAATTCTTTAGTCTTTCAATTTTAATTTTTTCCCCTTTATTTTATTTATTCCTGGGCTGTAAAGTTGGTTCAACATCCACAAATCAATCAATGTGATACACTACATAAAAGAAAGGACAAGAACCATATGATCCTCTCAACAGAACCAGAAAAAGCATTTGACAAAGTACAACATCCTTTCTTGATTAAAACTCTTCACTGTGTAGGGATAGAAGGAACATACCTCAATATTTAAGAGCCATATATGAAAAGCCCACAGTGAATATCATTCTCAATGGGGAAAAATGGAGCTTTTCCCCTAAGGTCAGGAACATGACAGGGATGTCCACTCTCACCAATGTTGTTCAACATAGTACCAGAAATCCTAACCTCAGCAATCAGACAACAAAAAGAAATAAAAGGCATCCAAATTGGCAAAGAAGTCAAACACTGACTCTTTGCAGATGACATGGTACTCTATGTGGAGAACCCAAATTCTCCACCCCATAATTGCTAGAACTCCTATAGGAATTCAGCAATGTGGCAGGATATAAAATCAATGCACAGAAATCAGTTGCATTTCTCTACACCAACGAGATCCAGAAGAAAGAGAAATTAAGGAGTTGATCCCATTTACAATTGCACCCAAAATCTAAGATAGCTAGGAATAAACCTAACCAAAGAGGCAAAGGAGCTGTACTCAGAAAACTATAGAACACTCATGAAAGAAATTGAGGAAGACACAAAGAAATGGAAAAACGTTCCACGCTCATGCATTGGAAGAACAAATATTGTTAAAATATCTATGCTACCTATAGCAATCTATACATTCAAAGCAATCCCTATCAAAATAACACCAACTTTTCTCACAGAGCTGGAACAAATAATCCTGAAATTTGTATGGAACCAGAAAAGAGCCTTAATAGCCAAAAGAATGTTGAAAAAGAAAACCAAAGCTGGAGGTTGGACTTCATATGGTCACCTCAAAAATTACTGAAAAATAATCTGGTGAAACCAAGTATCTAATCCTAGATTTAAAAATAAAACAAACTGCTTGTTAACTAAAAAAAAAGAAAAAAGAAAAAAAAGAAAAGAGAGTATCAAAAATAAGGCACTTACATATTCTAGATACTTGGGGATATTTCCTGTCTTAAGTATAAATTAATAAATGACATTCTGGTTTCTATTTTAAAATAACTTAATTCAGCCCAACGAATTTTATTAAAAACTCTACATTTAAACCCTTTACTATTACTATTTATTCTTGCTAATGGAAATAGTGTTCAAACCTTGATTTGAGAATTACTTCCTAGATTTAAAGTGCCATGATTGCATGATGAAAATACTAATGATATTTAACTTAATTCAGATTATACAACATATATAAGTGATACAGTAAATAAGACCATAGCAGGGTAAACAGCAAAAGAGGACTACATGTTACTAAAATGAAAAATTATATAACTATCTGTAAGAGGTTTCAAGTAGGCATTAAAAAAATGTTTTTACTGTCAATTATTAAATTTTTAAATTAAAAGTTGAAATTGTTGGGATATCAGTAAGGAATTTAGAGCAAAAAACTATTGAAAACTCAGGACTTCAATTTCCCATCTTGCAAATAATGAGTTAATCATTTTATTCTTTGAGTTTATTTTATGTAAGAGATAGAAACCAGGGACTGAGAATGCAAAGAAATCATAGTCTTATATAGAACCAGACTGAGTAAACAAATATCTGTAATATAACGCACTAAGGTGTCAAAACAGAACTAGGCAGAAGTTGAAGTTAGAAATTATTTCAAAATAAAGAGTATTTGAGACTTTTCTTGTTTCTTGAGGAAAGCCTGTAATGCTATACACTTCCCTCTCAGGACCACCTTTCCTGAACGCTTTGGACTTTCATGTTTTCATTTTCATTTGCTTCCATGTATTTTTTTAATTCTTCTTTTTCTGGCTGACCCATTCATTCTTTAATAGGGTGTTCTTTAACCTCCATTTTGTGGTCCTTCCAAATTTTTTCAGTTTCAAGTGGTTGACTTCCAGTTTCATAGCATTGTGGTCTGAAAATATGCATGGTATGATCTCAATCTTTTTGTGCTTGTTGAGGCCTGATTTGTGACCCAGTATGTGATCTATTCTGGAAAATGTTCCACGTGCACTCAAAAATAATGTGTATTCTACTGCTTTAGGATAAAATGCTCTGTGTGTATCTATTAATTCCATCTGGTTTAGTGTGTCATTCAAAGCCCTTGTTTCCTAGTTGATCTTCTGCTTAGATGATCGTCCATTACTCTGAGTGGGGCGTTAAAGTCCCCTACAATTATTATCAATGAGTTTAAGTTTGTTATTAATTGATTTATATATTTGGCTGCTTCCAAGGTAGGGACATAAATATTTACAATTGTTAGATTTTCTTGTTGGGTAGACCCCTTTATTATGATATAGTGTCCATCTTCATCTCTTATTACAGTCTTTGTTTTAAAATCTAGTTTGTCTCTCATGAGCACTGGGTGTTATAAGCAATTGAGAAATTATTGAACACTACATCTGAAACTAATGATGTATTATGTTGGCTAACTTAATTTAAATAAAAAAAATCTAGTTTGTCTCATAGAAGGTTGGCTACTCCAGCTTTCTTTTGATGTCCATTAGCATGACAAATGGTTCTCCACCCCCTCACTTTCAATCTGGAGGTGTCTTTGGGTGTAAAATGAGTCTCTTGTAAAGCAGCATATCGATGGGTCTTGTTTTTGTATCCATTCTGATACCCTGTGTCTTGATTGGAGCAGTTAGCCCATTTACATCCAGAGTAATTGTTGAAAGATAGGAATTTAGTGCCACTGTATTACCTGTAAAGTCGCTGTTCCTGTAGATAGTCTCTGTTCCTTTCTGGTCTTTGTTACTTTTGGTCTCTCTTTCCACTCATTGGGTCCCCTTTAATATTTCTTGCAGGACTGGCTTAGTGTTTATGAATTCCTTTAGTTTTTGTTTGTCTTGGAAACTCTTTATCTCTCCTTCTGTTCTGAATGACAGCCTTGCTGGATAAAGTATTCTTGGCTGCATATTTTTCCCAATTAGCATGTTGAATATATCATTCCAGGCCCTTCTGGCTGCCAGGTCTCTGTGGACTAGTATGCTTCCAGCCTTATGTGTCTACCATTATAGGTTAAGAACCTTGTCTTCTGAGCTGCTTTCAGAATTCTCTCTTTATCTTTGTATTTTCAAGTTTCACTATGATATGTCACGGTGTTGACCTGATTTTGTTGATTTCTCTGTGCCTCTTGGACTTGAGTGCCTGTTTCCTTCCCCAGATTAGGGAAGTTTTGAGCTATAATTTGTTCAAATGTACCTTCTGCCCCCTTTTCCTCCTCTTCTTCTGGGAATCCTATGATATGATAGTATTTCATTTTATGGTTTCGTTGAGTTCCCTAAGTCTACCTCATGATCTAATTGTTTCTAGTAGTTTTCTTTCCCTCTTCTTTTCAGCTTTATTATTTTCCATAATTTTACCTTCTATGTCACGTATCTTCTCCTCTGCTTCTTCAGTCCTCATAGTGATTATATCCTATCTGTTTTGCAAGTCAATTATACCATTTTCTGTTTTAGCTTTACTAGTTTTTAGGTCTTTTATCTCAGCTACAAGGGCTTCTCTGGTGTCTTCTATGCTTTTTTTCAAGTCCCGGTAGTAGACTTATTACTGTTGATCTAAATTCTTTTTCAGATATATAGCTTATATCGGCTTTGAGAAAGTCCCTGTCTGGGATATCTTCCTGACCTTTCCTTTGGGGAGAAATTCTCCATCCTGTCATTTTGGCTATGTTTGTTTCTTTTGTGTGTTATGAAAGTTGCTATGCTTCCTGCACCTCAGAATAATACTACATTAAAAAGAGGTCACACACTGTCCAGGGCCTGGCACTTCAGGAAGTGTTTCTGGTGTATAGTGTGTGTACTCTGCTGTTGAAATATGGCTGCTCTTTCCCACTGGTCAGTCCTCTGCAGAGTTCCTCCTTGCTTGCACTGGGGAATGCTTTGACTTTTATCTAGGTGTGCTTTGATCTGTTTGTTGTAAAATGCCTGGGGGGGAAAAAAAGGAAGAAAAAAGAAAGCCTATTTCAAAAAGAAGGGAAAAGAGAACCAGAAAACCAAATAGGCAATTAAAAAAAAAAACTATAAGCCTGATTCCAAAGAAAAAGAATGGGGACAAAAAAAAAAAAAGATATGAAAAAAGAAGTCTGATCAAAAAGAGAGAGAGAGGGAGAGAGAGAGAGAACAGGAAATGAAAAAACTAACAAAAACTCTAAGCCTGATTCTAAAGGAGAAAGGGGGAAAAAAAGAAAAAGAAGAAAGAAGAAAAAATTACATCCTGGTCCTATTTCAACCAAAACTGAAAGGGATGCTTTGAAGCACAGTTTGATCAGTAGAGTTGGTGCATGGGGCATGCTGCCTGTTTTGCTCTTCTGGGGAGATGCTGGCTGTGCTAGTTCAGGGTCGAACCTGCCCCAGTAAAAAAAAAAAAAAAAAAAGCACTTGCCAAGCACAGGGTGGGCGGGGTTTGATGTAAATGGCTTCCACCTCCACTGGGGGCCACTCTGTTGCTCTCTGATGTCCCATAGTGTTGACGTGGGGCGCAAATGGTGACACCCCACTCTCTCCTCCCTGGACAGGGGATCTCACACCACCTGCTGTTCAGGAAGCCCTCACAGAAAATCGAGGGCTTTCAGTGCACTCTGCACCCAGTTCTCTTCCATTTATCTCTGGTGCCGCTGGGATTCAAACTTCCAAATCTTAAAGGAGATGACACCACTTGGACCCACTCCCTCCTCCGACTTAGAGGCTTGCTGTGCTCTGACCAGTGTCCTTTGTCCCATAAATACAATCCTCCACCTGCCCATTGTACAAACTCTAGGCACCACGAAAAAGCAGCAACCAGGTTATCCCGTCTGTGCATGCCTTAGTCGCGTGCCAATGAAAGGCCATTTAGTGGTGCCTGCAGGGTCTTTTGTACTTGGAGAGGCATAATACCCACTTCCAAATGTACTCCAGGAAGGGGAACAATCTCTTCCACTGCGACCCCAAAGATCCCTACATTATTCTGTGCACACTCCCTGGCTAGAGCTATTCTTCTCTCCAGGAGCACACTCTACAGCTCTGCTCCAGTGAAAGTCGAGCACTTCCAAAAGCTGAGAGTTTGAGCTAAACTCACTGTTTGCAAAAAACCTGTGCCACTCAGTTCCCCCAGCTCCCCAGTCTGTGGTCCAAGAGGTTTTCTTCCTCAGAAATAATGTTTTACCAACTATCTGGACATCACTTAGGCCAGTCAAGTTGACACATACAATTAACGATAATAGGAAGATTAACTTGTAAGTAGTACTGGGGCATGAGGTGACAGAAACATCAAAAAAGGGATAAATCTAAAAATTTATGTATGTGATAATAAGGGTCTGATCTAGAAGAAAAAAGAGACTAGAGAGAAACAGGGAAAATTAAGGAAGAACAGTTATAATTCTTTTTAAAGAAGAGTAAACATTTTGCACTTAATATTTAAAGAACATTTGGAACACGGATTTCAGATAGGTCTGCAAAACACCATAGAATTAAAAAACCTTATCTAGATAACAGCTCTATTACTAACAATGAGTTCTAAGACTTTAAGTAAACTACTTAATCTCCAGAAGAGCCAGATTTTATTATCAGTAAAATAAGCAAAATTGTGACCAGTTTGTTTACCTCATACCTTTGTTGCCAGTAACAAATTAAATAATATATATGTTTCCAAAGAAGACATCCAGATGGCTAACAGACACATGAAAAGATGCTCAACATCACTCATCATCAGGGAAATACAAATCAAAACCATGATGAGAAAACACTTCACACCTGTCAGATTGGCTAAAATTAACAACATGGGAAACAACAGACATTGTCAAGGATGCAGAGAAAAGGGAACCTTCTCAAACTGCTGGTGGGAATGCAAACTGGTGCAGCCACTCTGGAACAGTATGCAGGTTCATCAAAAAAAAAAAAAAAAAAAATAGAACTACCCTATGACCCAACAACTGCACTACTAGGTATTTACCCAAAGGACACAAAAATACAGATTTGAACATGCACCCCAAGGTTTATAGCAGTAATGTCCATAATAGCCAAATTATGGAAAAGAGCCCAAATGTCCATTGACTGATGAATGGATAAAGAAGAGGTAGTGTATATGTATATATATACACAACAGAATATCAAAAAGAATGAAATCTTGCCATTTCCAATGGCGTCGATGGAGCTAGAGTGTATTATGATAAGTGAAATGAGTCAGAGAAAGATAAATACCATATGATTTCATTCATACGTGGAATTTAAGAAACAAAACAGATGAACATATGGGAAGGAAAAAAGAGAGAGAGAGGGAAGGAAACCATAAGAGACTCTGAAAGATATAGAACAAACTGAAGGTTGACAGAGGGAGGTGGGTGGGGGATGGGCTAAATGGGTAATGGGTATTAAGAAGGGCACTTGTTATGAGGAGCACTGGGTGTTGTATGTAAGTGATGAATCACTAAATTCTACTCTTGAAACTAATATTACACTATATGTTAACTACAATTTAAATAAAAATTTGAGAAAGAATATATATATATATATATATATATATATATATATATGAATATACCTCACAAAGTCTAAATGCTACAGGAAATAATTATTATTTAAAGTAAGAAAAGCTGAAACAGTATCTGATCAGTTTTATGATTATAACAAATATGGGCTTACTAAAATATAATCTTAAAGTGAGTAAAAATTATCTAATTTTTAATTTTAAGTGATTAGAAACTGAAACTCTAACTCCAGGTTTTTATATAAAATTTTATTTTGCTTAACTATAGTTTATTTTGTCCATTTTGATAGTCCAACTGTTACATGACTTTCTGAATACAAAAATGACTTTCAATTACATGTATTTTTTTATAGCTCTACATAAAATAGATGATATGAAAATACTATAGTATAGGGGTAAAAGTACTTACTCAGAAATCAAGTCTGCCGGGTTTTATTTCTAATTATTATATGAATTTGGGTTATTTACTAATCAACTTGTAAACAACCTGAATGTCTAAAAAATATGCAATTAGTTATATAAATTATGGTATGTCTAGGTAATACATTCAAATATCAAACAAATTTTGAAGCTCATTTAGTAACGAGAAAGATCATATTCAAAGAAAAAGAAAACATGAATTTATTCAATAATTCTGTATGCAATATTGTGCTCACAAATTTGAAACAGCTAAAGGAAGTGAAAGATTTCTATGAGAATACGAAATAAAAATTGATATAGGATGAAGTTTAAAAGTTAAAAAAAAAAAAAAGCCAGTCACAAAGAAGAGATTTTTTTTTTAAAGATTTTATTTATTTATTTGACAGAGAGAGAGAGAGAGAGAGAGCACAAGCAGGGGGAGTGGCAGGCAGAGGCAGAGGGAGATGCAGACTCCCCACAGAGCAAGGGGAGCCCGATGCAGGACTCGATCCCAGGACCCTGGGATCATGACCTGAGCCGAAGGCAGTTGCTTAACCCACCGAGCCACCCAGGTGCCCACTAAGAAGAGATTTTTAAAGGCAGACAAAATCCACTTCCAAAAAGGCATCAGGAGCAGAAGCAATATGGTTTATATAGGTGAGTCCCACAAAACAGTGAATTAATAGAAATTCCTACCTGACTTAAACAATTTCAGAACATAAAATGGAAAGCTGCCCAATATATTCTATAAGGCTTGCATTAATTTGGTATCAAAACCAGGTTAATATCTTTTAAAAATGTAGATGCAAAAATCCTAATAGACTGTAGCAGTGTATTAAAATAAAAAACATATCATGTCCAAGTAAGGTTTATCTCTGGAGTAGGGTTAAATATAAATGAAAAAACTTAAGAACATTGCAATAGATATTGAAAAAGTACTTGATAATATTCTAATTAACTCCTGATTCAAATAAACAAAAACTAAAGCTTCAAATAAACTAGGAATAGAAGGAAATTTACTCAACCTGATTAAGGGGATATATAAGAAATCAAAAGTAACATGATGCTAAATGGTGAAAAATCAGAAGCATTCTCACTAAAACATGAACAAGTCTGGAAATCACAGTATCTTCAGTTATTTATTTATTTGACAGAGAGAGACACAGTGAGAGAGGGAACATAAGCAGGGGGAGTGGGAGAGGGAGAAGGAGAAGCAGACTTCCTGCTGAGCAGGGAGCCCGATGTGGGGCTTGATCCCAGGACACGATCATGACCTGAGCCAAAGGCAGACGCTTAACGACTGAGCTACCCAGGTGCCCCAGTATCTTCAGTTTTAATTAAATTCATATTTATTTAATTAAATTCATATTACAGGCCTAGCAGAACAAGTCAGAGTTCAATATATTGGGTGGACATGAGATTAACAAGAAAAATCAAAATACTAATAATAACCAATAAGAAAATGTAAAAGAGAATAAAAGGACCATGTTCACCATAGGAAATACACATGCACATACATACACATACACTTATACACACTAACTAGAAATAAGTCTAATGAGTAATTTGAAAAATCTGCTTTTTCAGCAAAGAAAGCTATATGTGTGTGCACTTGCAAATAACTTTGTGAAGGCACTCCTTTTAAGTTCATGGTCCTTTTAGACATATAAAGATTGATCCACAGTATCAGAGGTTGGGTTGTAAACCTATGGGCCATGCTAAATTCAATCTTTTAAGGTGATTCTTTGGACATCTGTATGTTTGTTTGTTTATGTGCATACCTCTAATCAGCAAATGAATTCTCTAGGCTAACACAGGTCCTAACTCTCCCTGTTGTCTTATACCAACATCTGGCATATTTATAATACCTGTGTTGCAACTGAAGACATTTGATTTTGTGACTCTAAATTTTACTATATGTCAACTTGAGTGTACAATTTCTGAGAACAAAACACTATACATTATGTCTTTTTATCTTCCACAAAACCTAATACAAATCCTACAAAATAAGTGTTCAATAAATATTTGTTGGTTTGTTGATTTTTGAATGATTTTAGGGAGATTTAAAGCTAATTTGTGTTAGAACAATCATGTGTATAATGACCAAAATAATCATATAGTTTATACATTTAAAGTATTAAACCCCTTTGCTTCTAAATTCTATTTTGACTGAGCTTATTCCCATGTTGGCTAGAAGATAAACTCTAGGCATTTTGTTACAGGCTTGCACTCTTAATCTAATGATACGGTAAAGGAATAGTATAGTTAGAATTCACTATAGTAAGCATTAGTAAATGAATATGTCCTTGATTAAAATCAGGTAATTTTCAAAGAATGCCAACACTAAAGCAAATGAACTTGGTACACAATGGGGAAGATAAAGCCTTATAGAAAGTCTCATAATAAGAATATAGAAGTTAAGAAATATCTTTTCCTTCACTTATTTCATCCCGGTGGCCTACAAAACTCCCCTTTTACTTCTTCACAAATGGTCTCGGAACAATCAAACATCCATATGTCATCAAATGAACCTTGATCTAAACCTCACACCTTACACAAAAATGAACTCCTACTGATCTTAGATCTATAAGTAAAAATCAAATTTTTTTTAGAAAATACAGGAAAAAATCTTTATGACCTAGACTTATCAAAGTGCTCATCAAAACTGAGAACTTTTGCTCTGTGAAAGGCACTGTGAAGAAAATGAAAAGACAAATTACTGACTGGAAAAAAATATTAGCAAATCACATATCCACAAAGGGTTGTATATAGCTCCACAAAGAATATATAAAGAACTCTCAAAACTCAACACTAAGAAAGCAAACAACATATTTAAAACTGGGCAAAAGATTTGAATAAACACTTATTGACCAACAATGGTACACCGATAGAAATACACACATGAAGTAATATGCAACATCATTAGCCAATAAGAAATTGAAATTAAAACAATTCACCTGTGATGATTACAGAGTATTATATGGAAGTGTTGAATTACTATATTATATACCTGAAACTAATATTACACTGTATGTTAACTAACTGTAATTTAAATATAAACTTTAAAAAAGAGAAAACAATTATGAGATAGTACTATATACCTATCAGAATGGCTAAAATAAAAAATACTGACAATATCAAGTGTTGAATACAGAGCAACTGGAACTCTCATATATTATTGGTGGGAATATAAGATGTTCCAGCAATTCAGGAAAACAATTTGGCAATTTCTTAAAAATTAAACATAATACTTGTTCACAGAAAAACTTGTACATGAATGTTGGTAGCAGTTTTATTCATAATCTTTTTAAAAGAGAAATATTTCATATAAAAACATGGGTTTCAGATTTTCACTTTAAAAAACCCTAAGCCCCCAAGCCCTAAAAGATCTGGCAACATAGGTCCCACCTTAAAACAGGGCAACATTGGCATGTTAATGAATAATAACTTTTCTATGTTCAGGACATGCCATAGTTCTGCCCCTGCCTCTTACAATCAGTGCATTATTCATTGACATCTGGCCCATTTCACTTTTGTATATTACTTGCCTGGTCTTTTATGACAAAACTATCAAAAATTTGTGTTTTCTACCAGAGTGTCAAATTTATTGCTGGACAGTGGCTGCCTCATCAGGGACTACATTTTCCAGTTACCTGGATCCAGAAGTGGCCACATGACTAGTTCTTACTAACTGAATGTTAGCAGTTATCCTTCTGATTTTCAGGCTAGGGTTTTTAAGAAGTGGACTTTTCTCTCCTTTTGTCATTTGGAAACAAAGGTCTCCAAGGTCTGAAGGGATGATGAAGCCACAAGATGAAGAAGAAAGATCTGCCCCAGGCATACAGAAATATTCACATTGGACTATTACATAAAAGTGAGTAAAACTTCTCTTGGGTTAAATAACTGATATTCTGGGTTTGTTTGTATAATATCTAGTGTTGCTAGCTACATGCGGTTATTCAAATTTATTAAAATATTTTTTTGCTTCTCAGTTGAATTAGTCCATTTTAACTGCTCAACAGCCACATAAAGTTAGTGGTTACAGTACTGGACAATAAAGATAGAATACTCCCATCTTAACAGAACGTTATATTGCACAGAGCCACTCTAATATACTTCTATGGACATCTGAGTTTGTGACTACTGATTTAGTACCTGAAGAAAAAAGAAACATTTACTTGTCAATTTAATGTAAAATTATTCAGGAAGGCTTAATGAAACTGCTATTATCATTTATATGGTAGTTAAAGGTTAAGAAATACTTTGACATACATCATCTAACTTGGATCTCCTAAACCAACTTTTTTAGGTTGGCAAGCAATAAATTTCACCTCTTTCATTCATTGGAGCATTTTCCATCAATCTACAGATCACATTGTACAGGTAAAATTTAACATAATATATATTGAACATAAAAGTATCAAAGAAAATATTACTGAGGCAAACCTAGAATATCCAGAACAAATAAGTAAGGGTAGGAAAGACAGCATCTTTATAATTATTCTTACTTTTTCCGATTTTAATAAATATTAATGATTTTCATAATTTCTTGCTATAAAAAATTTGAGTAGAAATAAAATTTTTAAATTCCCTTTTAGATCAATTTTGGGATCTCAGAATCAAGACATATTGTGATTTTGAAGAAAAAAATGCATTTTTATCTGCAATCTTTTTTCAAGGGGTAAATAAATAGATATTGACTTTCTAGTAAAAGATAAACTATTTGATCTCCAGATAATTAAAAATGGAATTTTATTAGGTTTTAAAATTCTCAAATAATGTCATTGTTAGGCCTTTCATGGTCAAAAGCACCTTGGAGTTCTAATGCTTTTCTGAATGTTTGCTTCTGTGTGAAGCTGCGATGGCCCCTCCAGCCTACCTAAGTAGCCTTTAAACTGGCAGAACTTAAAAATGCTATCAATGAGATCCAATCCAATCTAGATAATCTAACAGCTAGTGTAAGTGAGGCAGAAGAACGAATAAGTGACCTGGAAAACAATATTTAAAGAAAAGGGAAAAGAGGAGGCCAGGGAAAAACAACTCAAAATCCATGAAAATAAAATCAGAGAAATAAGTGACACCATGAAGCATTCCAATGTCAGAATAATTGGAATCCCAGAGGGAGTGGAGAGAGAGAGAGGCCTAGAAGATGTATTTGAGCAAATCGTAGCTGAGAACTTCCCTAATCTGGGGAAGGGAACAAACATTTGCGTCTTAGAGGCAGAGAGGACCCCTCCCAAGATCAAGGAAAACAGGCCAACACCCCAGCATGTAATAGTAAAACTTGCAAATCTTAGAACCAAAGAAGCCATCTTAAGGGCAGTTAGGGGGAAGAGATTCCTTATGTACAGAGGGAGGAACATCAGAATAACGTCAGACCTATCCACAGAGACCTGGCAAGCCAGAAAGGGCTGGCAAGACATATTCAGGGTACTAAATGAGAAGAACATGCAGCCAAGAATACTTTATCTGGCAAGGTTGCCATTTAAAATGGATGGAGAGATGCAGAGCTTCCAACACCGGCAGAAACTGAAAGAATATGTGACCACTAAGCCGGCCCTGCAAGAAATATTAAGGGGGGGTTCTATAAAAGGAGAAAGACCCCAAGAGTGATATACAACAGAAATTTACAGAGACAATCTGTAGAAACAAGGACTTTACAGGCAACAGGATGACAATAAACTCACATCTTTGAAAAATCACTCTCAACGTGAACCCACTAAATGCTCCCATAAAATGGCACAGGGTTGCAGATTGGATAAAAAGACAGGACCCATCCATATGCTGTCTACAAGAGACTCATTTTGAACCTAAAGATACATCCAAACTGAAAGTGAAAGTGGCATCTTCCATGCCAATGGACCTCAAAAGAAAGCTGGGGTAGCAATTCTTATATCAGACAAATTAGATTTTAAGCTAAAGACTGTAGTTAGAGACACAGAAGGACACTATATCATTCTTAAAGGGTCTATCCAACAAGAAGATCTAACAATTGTAAATATCTATGCCCCCAACATGGGACCAGCAATCTACATAAGCCAACTGTTAACCAAAATAAAGTCATATTGATAATAATACGTTTATTGTAGGAGACCTCAATACTCCACTCTCAGCAATGGACAGATCATCTAAGCAGAAAATCAACAAGGAAACAAGAGCTTTCAATGATACATTGGACCAGATGGACCTCATAGATATTTACAGAACATTCCACCCTAAAACAACAGAATACTCATTCTTCTCGAGCGCACATGGAACTTTCTCCAGAATAGATCATATACTGGGTCACAAATCAGGTCTCAACTGATTCCAAAAGATTGAGATTATTTCCTGCATATTCTCAGACCACAATGCTTTGAAACTGGAACTCAACCACAAGAAAAAATCTGGCAGAAATTCAAACACTTGGAAGCTAAAGACCACTCTGCTCAACAATGTTTGGGTCAACTAGGAAATCAAAGAAGAACTTAAACAATTCATGGAAATCAATGAGAATGAAAACACGTCGGTCCAAAACCTATGGGATACTGCAAAGGCGGTGCTAAGGGGGAAATACATAGCCATCCAAGCCTCACTCAAAAAAATAGAAAAATCCCGAATTCACCAACTAACTCTACGCCTTAAAGAACTAGAGAAAAAGTAACAAACGATGCCTAAGCCACGCATTAGAAGATAATAATTAAAATTAGAACAGAGATCAATAAATTAGAAACCAGAAACACAGTAGATCAGATCAACAAAACTAGAAGTTGGTTCTTTGAAAGAATTAATAAGATCGATAAACCACTGGCCAGACTTATCCAAAAGAAAAGAGAGAGGACCCAAATTAATAAAGTTATGAATGAAAGGGGAGAGATCATGACTAACACCAAGGAAATAGAAACAATTATTAGAAATTATTATCAACAACTATATGCAAATAAACTGAGGAATCTGGATGAAATGGATGCCTTCCTGGAAACCTATAAACTGACAAGACTGAAACAGGAAGAAACTGACAACCTGAATAGGCCAATAACCAGTAACAAGATTGAAGCAGTGATCAAAAACCTCCCAAAAAACAAGAGTCCAGCAGGGCCTGATGGATTCCCTGGGGAATTCTACCAAACATTCAAAGAAAAAATAATACCTATTCTACTGAAGCTGTGTCAAAAAATAGAAACAGAAGGAAAACTTCCAAACTCATTCTATGAGGCCAGCATTACCTTAATCCCCAAATCAGGCAAAGACCCCCTCAAAAAAAGAGAATTTCAGATCGATATCCCTGATGCATACGGATTGCAAAATCCTCAACAAAATCCGAGCTAATAAGATCCAACAATACATTAAAAGGATCATCCACCATGACCAAGTGGGATTTATCCCTGGGATGCAAGGGTAGTTCAACATTCGCAAATCAATCAATGTGATAGAACACATTAAAGAGGAGAGAGAAGAACCATATGGTCCTCTCAATTGATGCAGAAAAAGCACTTGACAAAATACAACATCCTTTCCTGATTAAAACTCTTCAGAGTATAGGGATAGAGGGAACATTCCTCAAGTTCATAAAATCCATCTATGAAAAACCTACAGCGAATACCATCCTCAATGGGGAGAAGCTGAGAGCCTTTCCCTTAAGATCAGGAAAACGTCAAGGATGCCCACTCTCATCACTATTGTTCAACATAATACTAGAAGTCCTAGCAACAGCAATCAGACAACAAAAAGAAATAAAAGGTATTCAAATTGGCAAAGAAGTAAAACTCTCTCTTTTCGCAGACGACATGATACTTTAAGTGGAAAACCTGAAAGACTCCAGCCCCAAATTACTAGAACTCATACAGCAATTCAGTAATGTGGCAGGATACAAAATCAATGCACAGACATCAGTTGCTTTCTTATACACTAACAATGCAACGGTAGAAAGAGAAATTAGAGAAACGATTCCATTTACAATAGCACCAAAAACCATAAGATACCTCGGAATAAACCTAACCAAAGAGGTAAAGGATCTATATTCTAGGAACTACAGAAAACTCACGAAAGAAATTGAAGAAGACACAAAAAGATGGAAAAACATTCCATGCTCCTGGATCGGAAGAATAAACATTGTTCAAATGTCTATGCTGCCCAGAGCAATCTATACCTTCAATGCCATCCCAATCAAAATTCCAATGATATTTTTCAAAGTGCTGGAACAAACAATCCTAAAATTTGTATGGAATCAGAAAAGACCCCGAACCACCAAGGAAATGTTGAAAAAGAAAAACAAAGCTGGGGGCATCATGTTGCCCGATTTCAAGCTATATTACGAAGCTGTGATCACCAAGACAGCATGGTACTGGCACAAAAACAGACATATAGACCAATGGAACAGAATAGAGAGCCCAGATATGGACCCTCAACTCTATGGTCAAATAATCTTTGACAAAGCAGGAAAAAACATGCAATGGATAAAAGACAGTCTCTTCAATAAATAGTGCTGGGAAAATTGGACAGCCACATGCAGAAGAATGAAACTCGACCATTCTCTAACACCATACACAAAGATAAACTTAGAATGGATGAAAGACCTCAATGTGAGACAGGAATCCATCAAAATCCTAGAGGAGAACACAGGCAGTAACCTCTTTGACATCGGCCACAGCAACTTCTTTCGAGATACATCTCCAAAAGCTAGTGAAACAAAAGCAAAAATGAACTTATGGGACTTCATCAAGATAAAAAGCTTCTGCACAGCAAAGGAAACAGTCAACAAAACAAAGAGGCCACCCACAGAGTGGGAGAAGATATTTGCAAATGACACTACAGATAAAGGGATGGTATCCAAATCTATAAAGAACTTCTCAAACTCAACACCCAAAAAACAAGTAAGTCAAAAAATGGGCAGAAGATATGAAAAGACACTTCTCTAAAGAAGACATACAAATGGCTATCAGACACATGAAAAAATGTTCATCACCATTAGCCATAAGGGAAATTCAAATCAAAACCGCATTGAGATACCACCTTACACCAGTTAGAATGGCAAAAATGGACAGGGCAAGAAACAACAAATGTTGGAGAGGTTGTGGAGAAAGGGGAACCCTCTTACACTGTTGGTGGGAATGCAAGTTGGTAGAGCCACTTTGGAAAACAGTGTGGAGGTGCCTCAAAAATTTAAAAATAGAGCTACCCTATGACCCAGCAATTGCACTCCTGGGTATTTACCCTAAAGACACAGATGTAGTGAAAAGAAGGGCCATATGCACCCCAATGTTCATAGCAGCAATGTCCACAATAGCCAAACTGTGGAAAGAACTGAGATGCCCTTCAACAGATGAATGGATAAAGAAGATGTGGTCCATATATACAATGGAATATTACTCAGCCATCAGAAAGGATGAATACCCAACTCGTACATCAACATGGATGGGACTGGAGGAGATTATGCTAAGTGAAATAAGTCAAGCGGAGAAAGTCAATTATCACATGGTTTCACTTATTTGTGGAACATAAGGAATAGCATGGAGGACATTAGGAGAAGGAAGAGGAAAATGAAGGGGGGGGGGGGAATCGGAGGGAGAGATTAACCATGAGAGACTATGGACTCTGAGAAACAAACAGGGTTTTAGAGGGGAGTGGGGAGGGGGGATGGGTTAGCCTGGTGATGGGTATTAAGGAGGGCACGTACTGCATGGAGCACTGGGTGTTATACGAAAACAATGGATTGTGGATCACCACATCAAAAACTAATGATGTATTGTATGATGACTATCATAACATAATAAAATTAAAAAAAAAAAGACAAAGATACTAAATACCTTACAAGGGGAATCTTTATGTGTCATTGACTCATACTACAACTGATATAGGCTGGTGACTTTGCCTTCCCAATTAGTCATTTTTTGAAATTGTGAATACTTATACTTTTCTTTTTTGTTTTTTTTAATACTTGTACTCTTCTAAACTATCTATGAAACTACATTTTTCTTTCCATAGTCCAGCAGGAAACAGTGCTGACTGACAAGATGGTAATTTTGAATGTAGCATAAGAATGTGATGGTATTCTCCTTTATTTTTATTCTACTAATAATTTAATATGTTACTGGGGAAAAAATTCAAAAGTTATCAGCTTTTAGGTGTGATTTATGTAACTATGCATTTTCCTGCTGTTAAAACTAATAATCAAAGAACTGTAATAAACTTCTACTTCAAGATGCTCATATATAATTCATATCCGAAGGCTTGGATTTAAAGTAATTTTCTGTGCACATGGTGTTGTATTCATTTAATTGCCTAGCAAGGGAAACTACAGAATGGTCATTTGTTAGATAAAAGAAATAAGCAATAGGTTTTTTTATTTAGAAATAAACAATGTGCAGAATATAAAGATTAAAGGAGTAAGAAATGGAAACTCACTTTAGCAATATTCAGGGAAATCTGTGAGATAAATATTGATGGGTTTTAGCTCCAAGAAGCTTATAATCTTGATGAAAAAGCCCAATATACATAAATATAAATATATGTATAAAAAATATATATGAATAGTATATATATGATAGCATATCATATAATAGATATGTATATCACATAATATAAACATATGTTTAAAAATAATATATAAAATATGTTCCCAATATATTATACATTTTATATATCATTCCTCATATTTTATCATATATATCTTATATGATATATGTAAAAAATATATAACTTACATATATGTGGGAAAATATGAGGAAAAACCATTTAACTATAAAATATGTGAACATAAAAATTACAGGCATAGTTATATTTCTTAAAAGCTTTTCTCCATTCTCATCAAGGGTCTTGTATCTCCTTTAACTGCAATCTCTCTTACTTTCTCTCTAAAACTCACTCAAAACTCCCCTCTTTCCTTATCCTTTCTTTCCCCTTTCAATTCCTCTTTCTCTGGCCACTTCTTTATGATGTAAAGCAATCTAGTACATACACTTTGTTTCTCCAACTTGCCTCTCTAACACTTATCCAGAAAGAAAGTTGAAATGAAGGGTGTAACATGTCAAAATATAATATGTTTTTGTACCTATCACAGATGAGTAGATGAAAAAGTAGAAGATAATTCTGAAGGGAAGGGAAGTGTGAATGAAAGGAAGATGGTAGAAATTAGAATTATACATATAGAAGACAAAAGGCAGCAAAATAAGGAAAACTGTGCTGAAATGTAGTAGAAAATAAATATATGTAAATAAGGAGGTGTTAAATTATGGACACATTGGAACACATTATGGACTTTTGACTAAGATGAAAACAGTTTTTCTAAGAATAGAATGCAAAATGATTTAATGAGTGAGAAAGAAAAGTCAGAAGGATAGTGAGATATTAAAAAAATAGGTGATAAAGGACTGTACAAAGGTAGTAGAAGCCAACAGAAAGAAAAAACTTTCTAAAAATATAGATACAAAAAATCTTCAACAAAATTCTGGCAAACTGAATTTATTGGCATATTGAAAAGATCTTACATCATGATTATGTGGGTTATTTCCTTGGAATGCAAGAATGGTCAACATACTAAAATCAATTAATGTAATATGCCACATTAACAGAATGAAGGATAAAAATTACATGATCATGTCAACAGATGCAGAAAAAATTATTTGACAAAATTCAACACCTTCTCAAGAAAAAAAAACTCAATAAACTAGGTATAAAAAATGTAACACAATATAATAAAGGCCATATATGAAAAGCCCACAAATAACATCATACTCAAGAGTGAAAACCTGAAAGAAAGCTTTTTTCCTTCAAGATCAGGAACAAAACAAAGATGTCCACTCTGGAATTTCTTTTTTTTTTTAAATCTTTTTTTTAAAAGATTTTATTTATTCATTTGAGACACAAAGATACAGAGAGAGAGAGCATGGGAAGGGGGAGAGGCAGAGGGAGAGGGAGAAGCAGGCTCCCCGCTGAGCCAGGAGCCTGGGATCATGACCTGACTTGAAGGCAGATGCTTAACCATCTGAGCCACCCAGGCGCCCCCACTCTTGAATTTCTAATTCAACATAGTTCTGAAAGTCTTAGCTAAAGCAATTAGGCAAGAAAAAGAAATAAAAGACATCCAAATTGGAAAGGAAGAAGTAACACTGTCTGTTTATAGATGACATAATCTTATACATAGAAAACCCTAAAGAATACCCACACACACACACACACACACACAACTCTTAAAACGAATTAAGGAATTCAGCAAAGACGCAGAATATAAAATCAACAAACAAAAATTACATTTATATATACTAACAACTATCTTTAAAAAATTTAAAAAACTATCCCATTTACAAAAGTATCAAACTGAGAAGGCAACTGACCTGTGCACTGAACCTACAAAACATTACTGAAAGAAAATGTAAAAGAGGGACGCCTAGGTGGCTCAGTTGGTTAAGCGTCTGCCTTTGGCTCAGGTCATCATCCCAGGGTCCTGGGATCAAGTCCCGCATGGGGCTCCTTGCTCAGAGGGGAACCTGCTTCTCCCTCTGCCTGCTGCTCCCCCTGCTTGTGCCCTCTCTCTCATACAAATAAATAAAACATTAAAAAACATTTAAAAGATACAAATAAGTGGAAAACTGTCATGTGTTCAAGGATTGGAAAAAATCAATATTTTTTTAATGTCTATACTACCCCAAGTGATCTACAGATCCAATGAAATCCCTATTAAAATACCAAAGGCGATGCAAAGCAAAGGAAACAGTCAACAAAACCAAAAGACAACCGACAGAATGGGAGAAGATATTTGCAAATGACATATCAGATAAAGGGCTAGTATCCAAAATCTATAAAGAACTCATCAAACTCAACACCCAAAGAACAAAGAATCCAATCAAGAAATGGGCAGAAGACATGAACAGGCATTTTTCCAAAGAAGACATCCAAATGGCCAACAGACACATGAAAAAGTGTTCAACATCGCTCGGCATCAGGGAAATCCAAATCAAAACCTCAATGAGATATCACCTCACACCAGTCAGAATGGCTAAAATTAACAAGTCAGGAAACGACAGATGTTGGCGAGGATGCAGAGAAAGGGGAACCCTCCTACACTGTTGGTGGGAATGCAAGCTGGTGCAGCCACTCTGGAAAACAGTATGGAGGTTCCTCAAAAAGTTGAAAATAGAGCTACCATATGATCCAGCAATTGCACTACTGGGTATTTACCCCAAAGATACAAAAGTAGGGATCCGAAAGGGTACGTGCATCCCGATGTTTATAGCAGCAATGTCCACAATAGCCAAACTGTGGAAAGAGCCAAGATGTCCATCGACAGATGAATGGATAAAGAAGATGTGGTATATATATACAATGGAATATTATGCAGCCATCAAAAGGAATGAGATCTTGCCATTTGCAACGACGTGGATGGAACTGGAGGGTATTATGCTGAGCGAAATAAGTCAAACAGAGAAAGACATGTATCATATGACCTCACTGATATGAGGAATTCTTAATCTCAGGAAACAAACTGAGGGTTGCTGGAGTGGGGGGTGGGGTGGGAGGGATGGGGTGTCTGGGTGATGGACACTGGGGAGGGTATGTGCTCTGGTAAGCACTGTGAACTGTGCAAGACTGTTGAATCGCAGATCTGTACCTCTGAAACAAATAATGCAATATATGTTAAGAAAGAAAAAAAGAAGAAGAAGAATGTAGCAGGAGGGGAAGAATGAAGGGGGGGAAATCAGAGGGGTAGAAGAACCATGAGAGACGATGGACTCTGAAAAACAAACTGAGGGTTCTAGAGGGGAGGGGGGTGGGAGGATGGGTTAGCCTGGTGATGGGTATTGGGGAGGGCACGTTCTGCATGGAGCACTGGGTGTTATGCACAAACAATGAATCGTGGAACACTATATCTAAAACTAATGATGTAATGTATGGGGATTAACATAACAATAAAAAAAATGAAAAAAAAATACCAAAGGCGATTTGGGGGGAAAGATGGCAGAGGAGTAGGGGACCCTATTTCAACTGGTCCCCAGAATTGAGCTGGATATCTACCAGACCACTCTGAGCACCCACAAAACCAGCCTGAGATGTAAGAAGATCTGGGTCTCTATGAACAGAATATCGCAGGCGGTTGGTTTTGAGGTACGAAGCGGGGAGCTGTGATTCTGCGGGCAGATATCGGAGGATAAATGGCAGCGGGAGGGTGCCTGGCCGTGGGGATCCTACACCGCCCGTGAGCGACAGCCTCGCGCGCTGTGGACGGGGCACAGACTCGCAGACCAGTAGCGGCAGGGAAATGACTTTAGGGCAGCAGACCAGTACTGCTTGAGCTGAGAGTTGAGTGGGCAAAGCAGATTACTCCCAGAGGAAAACCAATATTGGGCAGGGGTGCCTCACATGCTACTCACAGGCAGATTCATTCATAGGCAAGGCTGAGAGGATAGATCCCAGCTACTCCCAACCAGAGAGCCTGTTTTAGAAATTGCAACTAGCCTGGAGCAACTCCTCCCACTCCTGCTCAGGCAAGGGGGCTTAGACATAGCTCCTCTGTGGAAAGTGTCTTCCAGCCCCATCTGACCAGAAGGGATGGTGAAAAAGCCTGAAAGCTGTGTGGCCCAGCAGTGCTCAAGCCAAGAGAAGGGCAGACAGGGTTGACAGTTTGTAGAGAAAAGCCAATGGTCTTCTTTGACCAGGGAATTCTGAGTGCAGATTGGCTTGAGTTAAGACAACAGAAATTCACCTGTATTAGAGCTTACTTCTCCCACTGGGCCCAGGCAAAAAATCTAATTCCCAGCCTAGCTCATTGGTGAATACAACCTTCAGCCTGTCTGAAAAAGGAACCTAAGCAGAGCACATGGGAAGCTGTGTAACCCATTCAAAAGCCCTGTGACACTTTAACTGAGAGCAAAAGCCATAGCTTCCCAATTCTGGAGAGCAAAACTGGTAGCCCCTCTTAACAGGAAATTCAGTGCACACTCAGGCCTGATTTGGACCCCCAAACAATGAGCTGCACAGGGCTTGGGCCCTAGCCTGCTGGTCTGCCAGAGCATGGCATCTAATTCATAATCTGATATACTAATGAATATAGTATTCGGCCACCATAACCTAGAAAGACTGACCAGAGAATTCAGGCAATGATGGAGTACATCCTACATCCTTATATGGGTAAGAAGCCAAGCCAGTAGTCCTAACCACTATTCTTAGACAATAGCAGAGCCTCAGATCCATCCACATCCTCAAGCTCAAATAGTCACTTTGCCCAAAAATAAACCATAATAGCAGACCTAACTGCCCAAAGATATTAGCAGTAAACACACCCAGAAACCCAAACTGAGCTGACCGATGAACCATTTCTACCAAAGTAAAATCTGTAAAGTCTAGAAGAGGAGCCCCATTAGTCAAATGCGCAGACACCAATGTATGGAATTAGGATCAGGAAAAACCAAGACATCACCAAAGGAAACTAATAAAGCTCCAATAACTGACCCTGAGAAATAGAGGTCTATGAACTGTGAGACAAAGAATTCAGAATAATCCTCTCACAAAAGTTCAGTTAAATAAAAGAGAGAATTAATTTAGGAACACAATACATGAACAAAATGAGAAGTATGAAATTAACAATCAAAAATACTAAAGTTGAAGAAAAACTAACTGAACTGAAGAATTCAATAGAAAAATATCAAAAGTAGATTAGACCATGGAGAAGAAAGAATAAGGAATGTGGAGAACAGCACATGAGAAATTACCAAGTTAGAAAAGTTAAAAAAAAAAAAAGAATGATAAAGAGAGAATTATGGGATATAATGAAAAGAAAAAATATTTGCATTATGGGAATTCCAAAAGAAGATAAAGACAAAGGGACAGGAAGCATATTTAAAGAAATAATGATGGAAAACTCCCAAAAGCTAGGAGAGAAATACATATCCAGAGTCATGAGATCAGAGGATCCCAAATGCGTTGAATCCAAATATGGCAACACTGAGACATGTTTTAATTAAACTGCATAAAGTCAAAGACCAAAAATAGATTTTTACAAGAAAGCAAGAAAATAAGAGAAGTTACATACAGTGGAACTGTAGAAAACTATCGTTGAATTTCTCAACAGAAACTTTTCAGGCCAGGACAGAATGAAATGACATATTCAAAATATTGAAAGAAAATAACTGTCAACCAAGAATTATATACCCAGCAAAGCTGTCCTTCAGAAATTAAAAAAGGGATAAACTCTTCCTAACAAACAGGAGCTGAGGGAGTTCATTAGACTTCCGTCCACAAACTTGACTCAAAAGAAATACTAAAGGGAGCTCTTTGAGTGAAAGTGAAAGAACTATAATTAACATTATAAAAACAAAAAGGTAGTATAAATCTCATGAGTAATAGTAAATATATAGTCATGGATTCTACAAAATGATAATAGTGTTGAATAACTCATCTATAACTCTAGTTTAAAAGTAAATAAAACAGCAAAAATGACCATTAATACAATAATCTGTTATTAGTTAAAACACATACACAAGTAAATTGTAATAACAATAATTTAAAATGTGAGAGGGAGAAGTAAAAGTGTAGTATACAAATTCTATTGAAGTTAAGTAGTTACAAGTTTAAAATAAAGTGTTATAAGTTATTTTATTTAGGCTTCATGGTCCCAAGATACAACACTGTAGTAATTACACAAAAGATAATAATAAAGAAGTCAAAAATACTGATACCAAAAGACATGAAAACACAAAAAGAGAAGCAGGAAAAGAAACAAGGAACAAGGTCATCTACAAAACAACCAGAAAACAATTTTAAAAATGGCAATAATAAGTCCTTACCAGTCAGTAATTATTTTTTTAAATTTTATTTTTAATTGAAGTAAAGTTTACATACATATATTAGTTTCAGGTGTACAACATAGTAATTTGATAATTACATATATTACAAAATGCTCACCACAAGTGTATAAATCATCTGAAGCCATACAAAGTTATTACAATATAATTGATTATATTTGCTATGCTGTAAATTTCACCCCCATGACTTATTTATTTTATAGTTTGAAATTTGTACCTGTTAAACCCTTGACCTACTCTGCTGGTCCTCCCAGCCCCCTCACCTCTGTCAACCACCAGTTTGTTCTCTGTATTATGACTCTGCTTCTGTTTTCTTGTTTGAATGTTTTCACTTTTTACATTCTGGATATAAGTAAGATCATGGTATCTTTCTCTTATTTACTTCACTTAGCATTATATCCTCTAGATCGATCAATGTCACAAATGGCAGATGTTCACTTTTTTATGGCTGAATAATAAAATATTCCATTGTGAATATGAGCCACAAATTTTTTATCTGCTGATTTGGACACTAAGGTTGTTTCCATATCTTGGCTATTGTAAATAATGCTGCAATAAAAATAGGGGTGCATATAGCTTTCTGAATTAATGTTTCATTTTCTTAGGATAAATAACCAGCAATGGAAATACTGAATGGTATGATATTTCCGTTTTTAGTTTTTTGAGGAACCTGCACATACAGTTTTCCATAGTGGCTGCACCTAGTTACATTCCCACCAACAGTGCACCAACAGTCCCCTTTTCTCTATACCCTCACTAACAATTATTATTTCTTGTCTTTTTGATACTATCCATTCTGACTGGTGTGGGGTGGTATCTCATTGTGGTTTTGATTTGCACTTCTCTCTTGATTAGTGATGTTGAGCAATTTTTCTTATGTGTTTATTGACCAACTGTATGTCTTCTTTGCAAAATATGGCTATTCAGTCCTCTGCCCATTTTTGAATTGAATTGTTTGGTTTTTTGGTGTTGAGTTGTATGACTTCTTTATGTATTTTAAATATTAACCTGTAATTGCAAATATCACTTGCAAATATCTTCTCCCATTCACTAGGTTACCTTTTTGTTTTATTGATGGTTTCTTTTACTGTACAAACACTTTTTGGTTTGATGTGGTTCCAATGGTTAATTTTTGCTTTTGTTTTCCTGGACTATAGACACACATCCAGGCAAAAAACAAAAACAAAACAAAACAAAAAACATTGCTAAAGTGGATGAGCAAGAGATTATTATGTTTTCTTCGAGTTTTATGGTTTCAAGTCTCACCTTCAGGCCTTTGGGCCATTTTGAGTTTATTTTTGTGTATAATGTAAGAATGTGGTCTGGTTTCATTTTTTTGTATGTAGCTGTCCCATTTTCCCAGCACCATTTATTGAAAAGCCTTTCTTTTCCTCATTGTATATACTTCCCTCCTTTGTCATCGGTTGATTGAACATTTAGGTGTGGGTTTATTTCTGGGATCTCTATCCTGTTTCATTGATCTATGTGTCTATTTTTGTGCTAGTACCAAACTGTTTTAATTATTATAGATTTGCAGTATAGTTTGAAATCTGGGATTTTGATACCTCCAGCTTTATTAGTCTTTCTCAAGATTGCTTTGGCTATACAGGGTCTTTTGTGGTTCCATTAAAAATTTAGGATTATTTGTTCTACTTCTGTGAAAAATGCTATTAGTATTTTGATAGGGATTGCACAGAATCTGTAGATTGCTTTGAGTAATGTGGACATTTTAATGATATTAATTCTTCCATTCCATAAACATGGTATATCCATTTTGTGTGTGTGTCATCTTTAATTTCCTTCAGTTCTCAGTAACTTGGTTAAATTTACCTCTAAGTATTTAATTCATTAATTTTACTTGGGTAAATTGACTTTTAGATATTTTTGGTTTTTGCTCTAACTGTAAGTGAGTTTGTTTTCTTCATTTATCTTTCTGCTAGTTTATTATTAGTGTAGGCAACAACAAATTTCTATATACTGATTTCCTATGCTCTAACATTACTAAACCCTTTTATTAGTTCTAAAGTTGTTTTTGATGGAGACTTAGGTTTTTCTATGTATAATGTCATGATACATGCAAATAGTGATGGTTTTACTTCTTCCTTACCAATTTGAATGAATTTTATTTCCTTTCTTGTCTGATGGGAATGTAACTAGGTGCAGCCACTATGGAACATAGACTTCCAGTACTATGTTGAATAAAAGTGGAGAGAGTGGACATCCTTGTCTTCTTCCTGATCATAAAGAAAAAGCTTCAGCTTTTCAACATTGAATATGATGTTAGCTGTGGGTTTCCCATGAATTGCCCTCATTATGTTTAGGAATGTTCCCTGTAAACCCACTTTGTCGTGAGTTTGATTATAAACAAATGTTAAATCTTGTCAAATGTTTTTTCTGTCTATATTGAGATGATAATACGCTTTTTATCCTTCACTTTGTTAATGAGATGTATCATGTAGATTTACAAATGTTGGAACCAGCCTTGCATCCCTGAAATAAATCCTACTTAATCACAGTAAATGATCCTTTTAACATATTGTGGAATTCAGCTTGCTAATATTTTGTTGAAGATTTTGCATCTCTATTCATCAGGATTATTGGTCTGTAGTTTTCTTTGTTTTCTGGTGTCTTTGTCTGGTATTATTAGGGAATGCTGGCCTTGTAGAATTAATTTCAAAGCACTCTTTCTTCAACTAGTTTAGAATAGTTTGAGAAGAATAAGTATTAACTCTTCTTTAAATGTTTGGTAGAATTCACCTGTGAAGCCATCTGGTCCTGGGGTTTTGATTGTTAGTTTTTTGATTACTGAAACAATTTTCTTAGTAGTAACTTGTCTGTTAAGATTTTCTATTTCTTCCTGATTCAGACTTGGAAGATTGTATACTTCTAAGAATTTATCCATTTCTTCTAGCTTGTCTGATTTATTTACATATAATTTTTAGAGTAGTCTCTTATAATACTTTGTATTTCTCTGGTCTTAGATGTAACTATTCCTCTCTTTCATTTCTGATATATCTGAGTTCTCTATTTTTCTTAATTAGTCTGGCTACAGGCTTATCAATTTTATTTATCTTTTCAAATAATCGGCTCTTGGTTTCATTGATCTTTTCTGTTGTTGTACTAGTCTCTATTTCACTTATTTCTGCTCTAATATTTATTATTTCCTTCCTTCTACTAAATTTTGGTTTTGTTCTTCTATTTCTAGTTCCTTTAGGTGTAGGGTTAGATTGTTAATTGGAAATTTTTCCTTATGTCTTGAGATAAGCCTGTAGTGCCACAAACTTCCCTTTTAGAACTGCATTTGCTGCAACCCAAAGATTTTGATCTGTTCTTTTTCCATTGTCATTTGCCTCCAGGTATTTTCAACTTTCCTCTTTGATTTCTTTGTTGGCTCACTGGCTGTTTAGCAGCATGCTGTTTAGCTTCCATGAGTATGTGTTTTTCCAGTTTTGTCCCTTGTACTTAATTTCTCGTTTCAGAGTGTTATTATGGTTGGACAAGATGCTTCATATGATTTCAATCTTCTCAACTTTGTGAGACATTTTTAAGATGTGACATTTGATCTATCCAGGAGAATGTTTATATGCACTTGAAAAGCATGTGTATTCTGCTGTTGTGGGATGGATTCTGTATATGTCTGTTATGTCCACGTGGTCTGATGAGTCCTTCAAAGCCACTGTTTACTTATTATCTGTTTGGATAATCTATCTATTGATGTTAAGCGGGATGGTTAAAGTGTCCTACTACTATTGTATTACTGTCAATTTCTTCCTTTATGTGTGTTAGTATTTGCTTTATAGATTCAGGTGCAGCTATGCTGGATACATATATATTTACAATTTTTATACCCTTTTGTTGGACTGATCTCTATAATATTATGTATTGCCTTTTTTTGTCTTTTATTACAGTCTTTGTTTTAAAGTCTATTTTGTCTGATATAAGTATCTTATCCTAGTTTTGTTTTCAATTCCATTTTCATTGAATATCTTTTTCCATCCCTTGACTTTCAGTTGATACGTGTCTTCAAGTCTGAAGTGAGTACTTTTAGGCAGCATATACATGGGTCTTATTTTTTTTATTCATTCAGTCACAATATGTCTTTATTTTTTTTTGAGACTTTTAAGGTTTTATTTAAATTCCCAGTTATAATGTTAACATACAGTGTTACATTAGTTTCAAGTGTAGAATCCAGTGATTCACCACTTACATACAACACCAATGCTCACCACAAGTGCCCTCCTTAATACCCATCACACATTTAACCAATCCCCCTGCCCACCTTCCCTCCAATAACCTGCAGTTTGTTCTCTACAGTTAAGAGTCTATATCCTGGTTTGCCTCTCTCATTTTTTTAAAACCCTACGTTCATCTGTTTTGTTTCTTAAATTCCCCATATGAGTGAAATCATATAGTATTTGTCTTTCTCTGACTGACTTATTTCTCTTAGCATAATACACTCTAGCTAAGTTATACATACTAGTCAATGCAGAGAGAAGTGCATTTAGCAAAATTTTGTTATCAATTTTAAATTAATGCCTTATTGATATCACATTCTATATCTTACAGAACAGTTTGAGAAATTCCAGTGGAAAACTATCAACCAAATACCGTACTAAACATATTTAGAGTTCCCATCACCATCTCATTCTATGTTAAATAATAAGTTAGAAAAGGCAGACCAGTCAATTTCCTAAAAACTAAAGAAGGAATATTATCCTACCTAGTATCAGATAATCTTAAAAGGTTTCAATTAAAGATATGAAATAGATGGCATATTCAAACTCAGTAAGGAAAGAAGAGTTTAACAAAGGTGTAAACTAGGCTTAGGGAAACGAACAAGGGATAGGATACTACCATACAGCTAGCAATGATGGTAAGCCATTACACCTAGGACTAAAGAGGTAAGGGGAAGAAGCAGTAACTAGAATGTAGTGGTACAAATATGGAGAAGGTTTGCCAGAAAGAAACCCCTCCAACCTGGCATGGTGTGAGCTGAGAGAAAGAGATTTTTAATTTTAGACTGAAGACCCCATTCCCAGTTCTCAGTTACCAACTACCAACCAAATGCTCTCCAATTTTCCAACAGAAAGACAAAAGTTTCACCTTAATAATGGAATCTACAGTTGTAATTTATCCATTCCATAAATATATTTTATAAATATATTCCATGAATTTTCTTTTTTTAAAGATTTTATTTTATTTGAGAGAGAGAGAGCACATGCACAAGTGTGGGGGAGGGGTAGAGAAGGAAAAGCAGATGCCCCAGGGAGCCAGATGTGGGACCTCATCCCAGGACCCCATGATCATGACCTGAACCGAAGGCAGATGCTTAACCCACCGAGCCACCCAGGTGCCCCTCCATGAATTTTCTTCAATTCATTTATTCCTATTCATGTCATGCCAATCACAAAATAGAGATATATTAGATTAGACTAAGAAACTGATCCTATGTCAAGAGAAAAAGAAAAGAGGAAGTCAAACTGTCATGAATATATGAGTTACAAGTAGAAGGAAAAACAACTCTGGTTATAAAGGATGCTATTATTCTGGCCATACATTTTAAAACCACAAACAGTTTATTTCTGATTACTATCTTTTATATATAGTTATTATCACTCTGGATTATGACATTAAAGTTTCTAAGAGCACAAGACAAATATTTACTATAATTAAACTGCTATTAGTTTTCCCTCATAAATTTCTGGTGAGAATGTAAAGGGGTACAGTTACTTTGGAAAACAGTTACACAGTTTCTCAAAACTGTCAAACATAAAGGTACCATGACCCACCAACTCTCCTCCTAGATATTTACCTAAGAAAAATGAAAACCTATGTCCAGACAATTAACAGTATTAGTAACAGCCAAAAGTGGAAATAACCCAAACTTCCATTTACTGATGAAATGGATAAACACTGTATATTCATATAATAGAATACTATTCAGAAATAAAAAGAACCTAAGTATTGATACATGCTGCAACACAGATTACCCTCAAAACATGCTAAGTGAAAAAAAATTACACACAAAATCACATGTTGTATAGTTTCATTGATATAAAAAGTCTGAAATAGGCAAATCTCTAGATATAAGAAGTAGATTTGTGGTTGCCTAGAGTGGGACTGGGAAGGTGAAGAGAGGAGTATCTGGTAATGGGCACAAAGATTTCTTTTGGGATGATGCGAATGCTCAAAATTAGGTTGTGGTGACTTGCAAAACTCTGTAAAAATACTGAAAACCAGTGAATTATATAGTTAAAATGGGTCAATTTTATGTAAAGTATATTTTGATAACATTTAAAAAAAATTAATACTAGTTTTCTTTTTTCCCTTTCCAGCTGTGTGATTGCTTCTGCTAATAGTCTAATAAATAAAACCAATAATGCAATAGTCTGTTTCCCTGTTGGACCAATAGATAGATATAGATCTTTTGTTTCCATATCAGTTAATGACACAAGAAAAGATATCAGAATAGAACTTGCCTTTAAATATTTTTTCAGCAGAACAGACATATTTGTATCAACTATCACCATCACCCTAAAACTCAGAGGCTTAAAACAAGCATAAATGATTGTTTCTCCTAAATCTGTGGTCTGGTGGAATAATACCTTTTCTAGCCTGGGCTCAACTGGATTCACTCATGAATATGTGGCTAACTGGCATGTTATCTAATCCAGATGGGACTTGGCCAAGGGATAGCTGTCCTTAAGGTGTCTCTTGTTCTTCTCTAGAGACCAATAAACTGTCACAGTATGTTCTCAATGCATGATGGATGTGTAAGAGAGAAAGCAGATACACGGGGTCTCACTGAACTGGTAACAGCAAGTTAGCTGGTCGAATCCAAAGTTGTAAGACAAGGAATTGTGAGCGGGGCAGACTTCCTTACCTTATACCTTTGGATCTGACCACCTAATTTCCTATTGGAATTAATGAAAACGCTGAGTTCAAGTGCAATTAAAGACATAAAAAAGAACAATAGAATAAATTTTTAAAAAGTAGAAGGAGATAATAATATAAAAAGCAGAAATAATAAAATTCTTAAAGATGAGGAGCAGCCTGGCCACTCATGAGGCTGATTCAACTGATTTGTGTGTTCAATATACTTCCTATAAAATGCTTGGAATATAATGGCCCTTGAAGAAGGAGAAACTAGCTCTTTCAGCTATGGCTCTTTAGCAAAAGTATGTGACTGTGGTGCCTACTAATTTGCAACTTCAAACAACTTATTTGGGTAAAATATAAAGCATATTCCATTATATTAAAAAACTGCAGCTTTAATAAGTGATACACATAATGGGCATATCTGACAGATATATAGAAATATCATTTTCACTAAATCTGGACTTGCTCCTCTGGGTCAAAGCTGGCCAGTAAAATCTCAAGGTGTCCTAACTATCTGGCATATTGAACCCAACTTGTTGGCTATTATTTAAACCATATATCCCCTTATCTGTTATTACATATGAAGTGGATGATGGCAGAAGGAAAAAAAGTATTACTCCTACAACTGAGATTGGCAACCAATCTCCTTCAACAATAAGATTTCAAATAGAAAAGATGACATATTATGTGATTCATTCTTAAAGGATTCAATTAATTCATTAAACAGATGTTAAATGCCTCTTAGGTACCAACCATTAACATTAGGTGGTAGGGATATAAAACAAGGCTCCACAAATTTTATAGAATCAGAATGATACAAACCAAGTTTTCAGAACACAATATTACTAAACAGAAGTCAACAATAATATGATAAACACAAAAGTCACATATATTTGGAAATTAAGAAACATTCTTCTAAAAAATCTCATGAGTCAACAAAAACAAAAAGTAAACAATAGTGAAAAGACTGAATATCAAATTTTGTAAGCTGAAATTTATAATTATAAAGCTATGTATTAGAAAAGAAAATGGATGAATATTAAGGAGCTTAATGTGCAATTTAAGATATAAAAAAGAACAATAGAATAAGTTGAAAGTAGAAGAGATAAAATATAAAAGCAAAATTTAATAAATTAAAAAACATATATTAGAGAAAGGACAGTAAAGTCAAAAAGTTTGATCTTCCAAAGACTAATAGACAAACTCTGATAAGATACGTACGTACACACACACACAAAGCTTTGAAAACACACAAATAAATAATATTAGTAATAAAGAAGAAACAGAACCATGAGAGACTATGGACTCCGAGAAACAAACTGAAGGTTTTAGAGGGGAGGGGGTGGGGGGATGGGTTAGCCTGGTGATGGGTATTAAGGAGGGCACGTACTGCATGGAGCACTGGGTGTTATACGAAAACAATGAGTCATGGATCACTACATCAAAAACTAATGATGTATTATATGGTGACTAACATAACATAAAAAAATAAAATAAAATTTAAAAAAAAGAAGAAACAGAATTACCAATCCAGCCAGGCTTCAAAAGATAAGGGATTAGTATGAATAATTTTAGTATAATAAACTTGAACACTGACCTAGTGAGCACATTCTAATAACAATATAACCTTTTAAAACAGACTCAAGATGAAAGAGAGAGTCTGAATAGTATTAACAGCATTAAAAACTGAATCAGTAGTTTAAAATCTTCCCACAGCATTAGGTCCAACATTCACAGAATATGTATTTGTAATATTATACAAATCTACAATAACAAGAATAACAAGGAAGGAAATAAAACAGTCCCAAATTCATTCAATTGTACCAGTAAAAACTTGATATAAAAAAAAAACCAGGCAAAAGAAGTACACAAAGATGAATTACAGGCCAATATCACTCCTAAAGAGATGGAAACATTCAAAACAGAGTAAAAACAGAGTAAAAAAATTTCTCATTCTAGAAAGAGAAGAGAAATACATAGTAAGTGAAAACAACCCAACAAAAGAAAATTTCCAAAAGCTGAAAGACAAATCTTTTGATTGAAATGGCTTATCAAGTGCCAAGCAGGATGAATGAAAAAAGAGCCATATCTAGACATATTATTACATGCAATCTTATAAAATTTCAGATAAGAAAAGATCTCTCAAGGGCGCCTGGGTGGCTCAATTGGTTAAGCATCTGACTTTTGGTCTCAGCTCAGGTCTTGATCTCAGGGTCTTAAGTTTAAGCCCCACATTGGTTGTGGAGCCACTTTGAAGAAAAAAAAAGGTCTCTCGGAGTTAGAAAAATAAATGTTTAAAAGAAAGGAAATAAGAAATCCACCAATACCACATCACAATGGAGAATCGCTTTAAAGTTTTGAGAGCAATTGATTTTGAATCTGGAATTCTATGACCAACCATAATATCAATAAGAATAAGGAAAATAAAATCTTTTTCTTTTTTTTTTAAGATTTTATTTATTTATTTGTCAGAGAGAGCACAAGCAGGGTGGAAGAGGGGGAGGGAGAGGGAGAAGCAGACTCCCTGCTCAGCAGGGAGCCCAATGCGGGACTCGATACCAGGACCCTGGGATCATAACCTGAGCCGAAGGCAGACACTTAACCAACTGAGCCACCCAGGTGTCCCTAAAATCTTTTTCAGTGATACAGGAACTCAGATACTTTACCTCCTACCTGCATTAATTCATTAATTAAGTACTACCTTGAGGATATAATCCACTAAAACTAAAAATGAATTTAAGAATCACTAACTGTCTGAGGAGTGCAATGAAAATAAAGCACACAGCAATAGCTGTGTAGTAGGCCTAGAGAGCAAATGGTCTGGACAAAATCAGGGTACTCTGGGGGAGGATAAATTCAAAGATGAAAATATGCAACAGAATAATAAATGAGAAAATGGAGAAATTTAATGACAGGGTAACAACATATGCTATGAGGGAAGAAAAAGGCAATTAGAAACCTCTGAAAAAACAGAAAGCTATAAAAAAAAAAAAGCATAATCCAAATATAAAGCAAATACAAATGAGTCATTATTTTGAACTCATGGAATATAGGAAGAGAGAATGCATTTGATCTTGACATTCTTCTTTGAGAAGCAGAGGGTTAGGGGACATAGTATTACAATTCCTTCTTTATTAGCTTTGTCATATCACCTGGTTCTGCAGTGAAGAATACATACAAATTATAAACACTTATATACAATTTATTAGATTTAATTTTTAGAATTAATGCTTACACAAAGCATGGAAGACTAGACTATAAGCCCCATGAACGCAGATACTATATACTATATAGTACATGTTCACCACTGTGTCCAGAGCACCTAACAAGGTATCTGGCACTTCAAAAGCAATCAGCTAAAATTTATGGAATGAATGATTTAATATGATTATAAAAAGTAATGTAAAGTTTAGAAACGTTCACAATATGAAAGTAATGGTATAGTTGACAGAATTTGGGAAGCAAAGGAGGAAAAATAAAGAAAAAAATCGGGCTACTGATTTCCTCAACGTATAGAAAGCAAAGAGAGGATGTCTAAACTTTATGTTAAAAGAAATGGATGCATATTATGTGAAGTAAAAAGACTAATCCCGTCAAAGAACTAAATCAATATAATTACCGAAAGGTGGGGCTGGGAAAGATGTGATGGTGTGAGTCAATTCCTCACCTTTTATAGCAGGAAGTCCATAAATATTCTTTACATTTGAAGACTTAGAAACAAGGAATAGGACTGTCATTTTTAATAATGATAGTAAATATGAGAATAAATAAAATCAGAAACAGTTAAAAGTGTCTCTAGGGAACTGGTATAGGACTAGATGTGGAAAGAGTAGTATCTTCCTTTTATGTTTTTTTTCTACATAAATTATTTTACTACTTTGTGAAGAAAAAAAGAAAAATAGATTTCTTAGTCACATAAATTTTATAAATCTGTCAGTAGGTGGCAGTCTCAGCAGAAATCTAGACATACAGGTGACAACTCCATCACATCTCACACTTGAACATTTGAATTCTGATGGCGTAGATCTGGTGTGGGAGCTGAAATACTGCATTACTTAAAAGGTCCTTGGTGATGCCAAAGCCACTGGACCAAGGACTACACCTTGAATAGACAACAGAAATCAACTTTACTTTTTATAAACACATTCATGATTACTCTCAGAAATTTTACAATTTGAGATTCAACATGAAATTAAGAAAAACCCACTACTTTTCTTTTAAAAGTACATCTCTACTGAAAATACATGAAGATATAAAGCATATAGTTGGTAAAAACAGTAAAAGCACTTTTTAAAAACAAGTTGTGTCTGTATCCAAGTAAAAAGCAACTCTTATATATGAATTCATCTAAATTTGTGACAAATCAGTAAACCCCAATGAACAGACACAATAATGGCACATGATATTAAATTTAGACAAATACTAGGGCACCTGGGTGGCTCAGTCGTTAAGTGTCTGTCTTCGGCTCAGGTCCCTACTCAGTGAGAGCCTGCTTCTCCCTCTCCCTCTGCCTGCCACTCCCCCTGCTTGTACTCCCCCTCTCTCTCTGTCAAATAAGTAAATAACATCTTTAAAAAAATTTTAGACAAATACTATTTTTTAAAATCCCACAGAACTGTTGAACCATAAATTTTTTTAAAAGTAATTTTTTATGCATGTTATTACAATCAGAAGAATTATTCAAGTGTTAAGTAATCCTCTATGAGTTTAATTTGACAATATCACAAATGTTTGCTAAAACTCTAAGGCCCAATTGGTTTGCAATGATTTCGCAGTTATACTCACAGAAACATGATAAAAGGCATATTTAAGTTCAGTAGCTCTTTAGAATTTTTTAGCAGACTCCTAAAATTGACACTGATCTTCCCATTAATCTCATTAATATATGTTAACCTCTCCCTATGACATAAAAATTGTCGGTTTAGACTTCAGCTATATACTAATATTAAATAAAATATGTGTTGTCTTCATTATTCAGACGAATAAAGGAATAAAGAATAAGAACCGTGTAAGAAATTGAGAGCCTCTAATACCCAAGTCAATGTTTGTAAGCTGTAGACCAGTGCAGTCCAATAGAAATCTATGCTAGCCACACTGTAGTTTTAAAGTTTCTAGTAGCCACATTGAAAAAAAAAAGTAAAAAGAAATGGGTCAAATATATTTTAATATATTTTACTTGATTCCATATAACAAAATGTTATCATTCAACAAAGTAATCAATTAAATAATTATTGAGATAGTTTACATCCATCTAAGTCTTCAAAATCTGATGTGTATTTTACACTTGGACATCCCAGTCTAGACTAGCCACCTTCCAACTGCTCAACAGCAACAATTACCATACTGAACAGTGTAGATCTAGATCAATGTTCTCCAAATTTTTTTTTTTTTAATTTTTTTTATTGTTATGTTAATCCCCATACATTACATCATTAGTTTTAGATATAGTGTTCCATGATTCATTGTTTGTGCATAACACCCAGTGCTCCATGCAGAACGTGCCCTCCTCAATACCCATCACCAGGCTAACCCATCCTCCCAACCCCCTCCCCTCTAGAACCCTCAGTTTGTTTTTCAGAGTCCATCGTCTCTCATGGTTCTTCTCCCCCTCCGATTTCCCCCCCTTCATTCTTCCCCTCCTGCTACATTCTTCTTCTTCTTTTTTTCTTTCTTAACATATATTGCATTATTTGTTTCAGAGGTACAGATCTGAGATTCAACAGTCTTGCACAATTCACAGCACTTACCAGAACACATACCCTCCCCACTGTCCCCCCCCCAGTCACCCCATCCCTCCCACCCCACCCCCCACTCCAGCAACCCTCAGTTTGTTTCCTGAGATTAAGAATTCCTCATATCAGTGAGGTCATATGATACATGTCTTTCTCTGTTTGACTTATTTCGCTCAGCATAATACCCTCCAGTTCCATCCACGTCGTTGCAAATGGCAAGATCTTATTCCTTTTGATGGCTGCATAATATTCCATTGCATATATATACCACATCTTCTTTATCCATTCATCTGTTGATGGACATTTTGGCTCTTTCCACAGTTTGGCTATTGTGGACATTGCTGCTATAAACATCGGGGTGCACGTAGCCTTTCGGGTCCCTACTTTTGTATCTTTGGGGTAAATACCCAGTAGTGCAATTGCTGGATCATATGGTAGCTCTATTTTCAACTTTTTGAGGAACCTCCATACTGTTTTCCAGAGTGGCTGCACCAGCTTGCATTCCCACCAACAGTGTAGGAGGGTTCCCCTTTCTCCGCATCCCCGCCAACATCTATCATTTCCTGACTTGTTAATTTTAGCCATTCTGACTGGTGTGAGGTGGTATCTCATTGAGGTTTTGATTTGGATTTCCCTGATGCCGAGCGATATTGAACACTTTTTCATGTGTCTGTTGGCCATTTGGATGTCTTCTTTGGAGAAATGTCTGTTCATGTCTTCTGCCCATTTCTTGATTGGATTCTTTGTTCTTTTGGTGTTGAGTTTGATGAGTTCTTTATAGATTTTGGATACTAGCCCTTTATCTGATATGTCATTTGCAAATATCTTCTCCCATTCTGTCAGTTGTCTTTTGGTTTTGTTGACTGTTTCCTTTGCTTTGCAAAAGCTTTTTATCTTGATGAAGTCCCAATAGTTCATTTTTGCCCTTGCTTCCCTTGCCTTTGGCGATGTTTCTAGGAAGAAGTTGCTGCGGCTGAGGTCGAAGAGGTTGCTGCCTGTGTTCTCCTTTAGGATTTTGATGGACTCCTGTCTCACATTGAGGTCTTTCAACCATTTGGAGTCTATTTTTGTGTGTGGTGTAAGGAAATGGTCCAGTTTCATTCTTCTGCATGTGGCTGCCCAATTTTCCCAACACCATTTGTTGAAGAGACTGTCTTTTTTCCATTGGACATTCTTTCCTGCTTTGTCGAAGATTAGTTGACCATAGAGTTGAGGGTCCATTTCTGGGCTCTCTATTCTGTTCCATTGATCTATGTGTCTGTTTTTGTGCCAGTACCATACTGTCTTGATGATGACAGCTTTGTAGTAGAGCTGGAAGTCTGGAATTGTGATGCCGCCGGCTTTGCTTTTCTTTTTCAACATTCCTCTGGCTATGCGGGGTCTTTTCTGGTTCCATACAAATTTTAGGATTATTTGTTCCATTTCTTTGAAAAAAGTGGATGGTATTTTGATGGGGATTGCATTGAATGTGTAGATTGCTCTAGGTAGGATTGACATCTTCACAATATTTGTTCTTCCAATCCATGAGCATGGAACGTTTTTCCATTTCTTTGTGTCTTCCTCAATTTCTTTCATGAGTATTTTATAGTTTTCTGAGTACAGATCCTTTGCCTCTTTGGTTAGATTTATTCCTAGGTATCTTATGGTTTTGGGTGCAATTGTAAATGGGATCGACTCCTTAATTTCTCTTTCTTCTGACTTGTTGTTGGTGTATAGGAATGCCACTGACTTCTGTGCATTGATTTTATATCCTGCCACTTTACTGAATTCCTGTATGAGTTCTAGCAGTTTTGGGGTGGAGTCTTTGGGATTTTCCACATAAAGTATCATATCATCTGCAAAGAGTGAGAGTTTGACTTCTTCTTTGCCAATTTGGATGCCTTTGATTTCTTTTTGTTGTCTGATTGCTGTGGCTAGGACTTCCAATACTATGTTGAATAGCAGTGGTGATAGTGGACATCCCTGCCGCGTTCCTGACCTTAGGGGGAAAGCTCTCAGTTTTTCCCCATTGAGAATGATATTCGCTGTAGGTTTTTCATAGATGGCTTTTATGATATTGAGGTATGTACCCTCTATCCCTATACTCTGAAGAGTTTTGATCAAGAAAGGATGCTGTACTTTGTCAAATGCTTTTTCTGCATCTATTGAGAGGATCATGTGATTCTTGTTTTTTCTTTTGTTAATGTATTGTATCACGTTGATTGATTTGCGGATGTTGAACCAACCTTGCAGCCCAGGGATAAATCCGACTTGGTCGTGGTGAATAATCCTTTTAATGTACTGTTGGATCCTATTGGCTAGTATTTTGGTGAGAATTTTTGCATCCATGTTCATCAGGGATATTGGTCTGTAATTCTCCTTTTTAATGGGGTCTTTGTCTGGTTTTGGGATCAAGGTAATGCTGGCCTCATAAAATGAGTTTGGAAGTTTTCCTTCCATTTCTATTTTTTGGAACAGTTTCAGAAGGATAGGTATTAATTCTTCTTGAAATGTTTGGTAGAATTCCCCTGGGAAGCCATCTGGCCCTGGGCTTTTGTGTTTTGGGAGATTTTTGATGACTGCTTCTATTTCCTTAGTGGTTATAGGTCTGTTCAGGTGTTCTATTTCTTCCTGGTTCAGTTTTGGTAGTTGATACATCTCTAGGAATGCATCCATTACTTCCAGGTTATCTAATTTGTTGGCATAGAGTTGCTCATAATATGTTCTTATAATTGTTTGTATTTCTTTGGCGTTGGTTGTGATTTCTCCTCTTTCATTCATGATTTTGTTGATTTGGGTCATTTCTCTTTTCTTTTTGATAAGTCTGGCCAGGGGCTTATCAATCTTGTTAATTCTTTCAAAGAACCAGCTCCTAGTTTCGTTGATCTGTTCTACTGTTCTTTTGGTTTCTATTTCATTGATTTCTGCTCTGATCTTTATTATTTCTCTTCTACTGCTGGGTTTAGGCTTTATTTGCTGTTCTTTCTCCAGCTCCTTTAGGTGTAGGGTTAGGTTGTGTACTTGAGACCTTTCTTGTTTCTTGAGAAAGGCTTGTATTGCTATATACTTTCCTCTTAGGACTGCCTTTGCTGTATCCCAAAGATTCTGAATAGTTGTGTTTTCATTTTCATTGGTTTCCATGAATTTTTTTAATTCTTCTTTAATTTCCTGGTTGACCCATTTATTCTTCAGTAGGATGCTCTTTAGCCTCCATGTATTTGAGTTCTTTCTGACTTTCCTCTTGTGATTGAGTTCTAGTTTCAAAGCATTGTGGTCTGAAAATAGGCAGGGGATGATCCCAATCTTCTGGTACCGGTTGAGACCTGATTTATGACCTAGGATGTGATCTATTCTGGAGAATGTTCCATGGGCACTAGAGAAGAATGTGTATTCCGTTGCTTTGGGATGGAATGTTCTGAATATGTCTGTGAAGTCCATTTGGTCCAGTGTGTCATTTAAAGTCTTTATTTCCTTGTTGATCTTTTGCTTAGACGATCTGTCCATTTCAGTGAGGGGGGTGTTAAAGTCCCCCACTATTATTGTATTGTTGTTGATGTGTTTCTTTGCTTTTGTTATTAATTGCCTTATATAATTGGCTGCTCCCATGTTAGGGGCATAGATATTTACAATTGTTAGATCTTCTTGTTGGATAGACCCTTTAAGTATGATATAGTGTCCTTCCTCATCTCTTATTACAGTCTTTGGTTTAAAATCTAATTTGTCTGATATAAGGATTGCCACCCCAGCTTTCTTTTGGTGTCCATTAGCATGGTAAATGGTTTTCCACCCCCTCACTTTCAATCTGGGGGTGTCTTTGGGTCTAAAATGAGTCTCTTGCAGACAGCATATCGATGGGTCTTGTTTTTTAATCCAATCTGATAGCCTGTGTCTTTTGATTGGGGCATTTAGCCCATTTACATTCAGGGTAACTACTGAAAGATAGGAGTTCAGTGCCATTGTATTGCCTGTAAAGTGACTGTTACTGTATATTGTTTGTGTTCCTTTCTGGTCTATGTTGCTTTTAGGCTCTCTCTTTGCTTAGAGGACCCCTTTCAATATTTGTTGTAGGGCTGGTTTCGTGTTTGCAAATTCCTTTAGTTTTTGTTTGTCCTGGAAGCTTTTTATCTCTCCTTCAATTTTCAATGACAGCCTAGCTGGATATAGTATTCTTGGCTGCATATTTTTCTCATTTAGTGCTCTGAATATGTCCTGCCAGTCCTTTCTGGCCTGCCAGGTCTCTGTGGATAAGTCTGTTGCCAATCTAATGTTTCTACCATTGTAGGTTACATATCTCTTCTCCCGAGCTGCTTTCAGGATTTTCTCTTTGTCTCTGAGACTCGTAAGTTTTACTATTAGATGTCGGGGTGTTGACCTATTTTTATTGATTTTGAGAGGGGTTCTCTGTGCTTCCTGGATTTTGATGCCTGTTTCCTTCCCCAAATTAGGGAAGTTCTCTGCTATAATTTGCTCCATTATACCTTCTGCACTTCTCTCTCTTTCTTCTTCTTCTGGGATCCCAATTATTCTAATGTTGTTTCGTCTTATGGTATCGTTTATCTCTCGAATTCTGCCCTCGTGATCCAGTAGTTGTTTATCTCTCTTTTTCTCAGCTTCTTTATTTTCCATCATTTGGTCTTCTATCTCGCTGATTCTTTCTTCTGCCTCATTTATCCTAGCAGTTAGCGCCCCCATATTTGATTGCACCTCATTAATAGCCTTTTTGATTTCTACTTGGTTCGATTTTAGTTCTTTTACTTCTCCAGAAAGGGTTTCTCTAATAACTTCCATGCTTTTTTCAAGCCCAGCTAGTATCTTTAAAGTGATGATTCTGAACTCTAGATCTGACATCGTACTAATGTCCGTATTGAGTAGGTCCCTGGCAGTCGGTACTACCTCTTGATCTTTTTGTTGAGGTGATTTTTTCCGTCTTGTCATTTTGTGCAGAGGAGAATAGATTAATGAGAGAACAAAATGCTAGCAGGGTAACAACGTCCCCAGAAAATATACTCTAAACAAATCAGAAAAGACCTGAAGCAGTGGGAAAAGAAAGGGAAAGAGAGAAAAAAGAAAAGGAAAGAAAAAAAGAAAAAAGAAAAAGATAAAGATAAAAACAAACAAAAGCAGAACAAAACAAAACAAAACAAAAACAGAATGTGATCAAATATGATCAGGCTGGATTATAGATCAGTGCCACACACTAGATTTTGGGTGTATTTTGGTCTGTTAAAAGAAAGTCCCTCCCAAAATTTTAAAGAAAGAAAAACTTATATATGTACAAAAATAAGGGTTGATATGATGAAGGGATGGAATATGACTGTAAAGATGGAAATTATAAAAAATTTTAAAAAAGGATTTGATAAGTTGTTTGAAAAAAGAAAGAAGAGGATTAAAAAAAAAAGAAAGAAAGAAAGAAAAAAGGGAGAGAATGTGATCAGGCAGGGGAGTAGAAAAAAACCATACACTAGAGATTTAGAGTATATTTTGATCTGTTAGAAGAAACTATCTCAAGATTTTAAGGAGAGAACAACTTATATATATATGCCAAAAATACGGGTAACTACTATGAAGGGATAGAATATGACTTTAAAAATGAAAAATAAAAATGTTTTTTTTTTAAAAAAGGGATTGATAAGATGTTGGTTGAAAAAGGAAAAAAGAAAAAAGGAAAAAAGAAAAAAAGACAGTTAAAAAAAAATAATTAACTTTGAAAGACTAAAGAATCATGGTAAAAAAGCCATGAATTCTATGTGCAGTGTTCCCCTAGCGCTGGAGTTCTGCCGTTCTCATTGATCGGTAAACTTGGTCTTGGCTGGCTGTTCTTGCTGATCTTCTGGGGGAGGGGCCTGTTGCCGTGGTTCCCAAATGTCTTTGCCGGAGGCAAAATTGCCCCGCCCTTGCCGGTCCGGGCTAAGTAATCTGCTCGGGTTTGCTCTCCGGAGCTTTTGTTCCCTGCAAGCTCTCCGTACAGCTTTGGAGGCGGAGAGTGAAAATGGCGGCCTCCCAGTCTCCGCCCCGGAGGAGCCGAGAACTCAGGGTCCCGCTCCTCAGCGAGCCCCCAGAGAAAAGCAGTCAGTCACTCCCGTCTCCCCGGTCTCCGGCCACACTCCGCGCTCACCCGGCCTGTGACCGCGCCTTTCTATCTGGCACCCGACCCCGGGTGGAGTCTCCAAACCCAGCAGATCCCCGCGGTGCGCTCCCGCACCTCTCCTCCCGGGGGAAGAAGGTGAGTCTCCCCGGATCTGCCGCTTGTTGGGTCCCTGCTGGAGGAGCAGTGGCCCGACTGTCCCACGGATCACGGTTTATGGCAACCCCGAGCTGAGAGCCCGCGCCTGGGCTCCGTCTCTGCAGCCGGCTTCCCCGCTCCGATACCTGGGAGCTCTGCCGCACTCAGGCACCCCCGGGCTTTCTGTGACCCCGAGGGTCCTGAGACCACACTGTCCCACGAGGGTTCCACCCCCCACTTCGCCACCAGAGTGACGTCCCTCAGCGGAGCAGACTTCTAAAAGTTCCGATTTTGTGCTCCGTGGCTCTATCACTTGCCAGAAGCGGCCGTCGGAGGCCCCTCCCCCGCCGTCTATCCTCCCGAATATCGCCTCGGATTCACTTCTCCGCACGTCCTACCTTCCAAAAAGTGGTCGCTTTTCTGTTCAGAGAGTTGTTGCTCTTCTTTTCTTTGATCTCCTGTTGAGTTTGTAGGTGTTCAGAATGGTTTGATCCCTATCCAGCTGAATTCCTGAGAGGAGACGAAATCCAGGTCTCCTACTCCTCCGCCATCTTGCTCCGCCCCTCCAATGTTCTCCAAATTTTTTTGATTGAGCATCCCACCTGTAAAAATTTTTAGCCTGCACTTCCAGTTTTCCTATGTGTATTTATGTATAAATTACAGCTGACCCTTGAATAACTCAGGGGTTGGGGTGCTGACCTGCCCTTCCCCACATAGTCAAAAAACCATGTATAACTTTGACTCCCCAAAAACTTAACTATTGATAGCCTACTGTTGACCAGAAGCTTTACTGATAACATAAACAGTCAATTAACACATACTTTCTATGTTATATGTATTACATACTGCATTCTTACAATAAAGTAACCTAGAGAAAAGAAAATGTTAAGAAAATCATAAGAGAAAATACATTTACAATATTGTACTGTATTTATCAATACTGTAAGTTTACATCTGTTTGTAAGATGAATTATCCGTCAATACCTACAGCAATATTATATGATACAAAACACTGTAGATGTTATCTGTATTATACCAGACATCAAAAATGAAAAGACAATGTGAAAAAGAAACTCCTATTTACTTACAGGTATAACGATTCATGCATAGAAAACAAAGAAGCAGCAATATGATTGCCTTGTGGTAGCCTAGTGTAATCAATATGAATGGTTATAAAATTTTTATGGCATACAGTATTAGTAATACCACTAATACAATACTGGAAACATTGTTACTTACAAAAAAAAACACCTACGATGATAGGCTGACACAGTTTCTCCAATTAATGTGAGAGGGCATACTGTATGATAATGTAGTTCTTTGAAAGTAAAGTTATAAAAAAGTAAGAGAACTAACACATTGTAATTTTATACTGTATTAAAAATCACTAACTTCATGCTTATATAAGGATAGGCTATCCACTTCCATACAAGACATACACACAATGTTCGACATGATGAATACTTAGGTGATGATGATGATAATACAAAAACATCTCATACAATTCTTGCTGTACAGGCATCAGATTTTCAATGAAGACACTTGCATACACAACAGATAAGTTTTTTAACTGTACAACATGATGATTATTTACTATCCATTTGGTGGAAATGGTTCATCATAAAGGTCTTCACCCTTGTCTTCATGTTGAACAGGATGAGGAGAGGGAGGAAGATGAGAGGTTGGCCACGTTGTCTCAGGAATGGCAGAGGTGGAAGAAATGGAGGAGGTGGAAGAGGCAGACACACTCAGTGTAACTCTAACATTGTAATTTGTCTTTTTTGCTTTTACATCTCTAAAAATGTTACTATACAGTGCCAATCCTTCTGATCCTTCCTCCACCATTTGCTTCAGAGTCAGTGCTCATACCAAGGTCCGTGTCTTTAAAGGAGTTAAAAGTAGTCTTAAATAACCAGAATCCTTCTGCCAGATTTTCTAATGTCAATTTGTTTTCTGGCACTTCTTCCTCTATGTCTTGTTCCTCATCATCTGGCACTGGTTTGGAAACACTCATCTCCATCAAGTCATCTTCTGTTAATTCCTCTGGTGTGGTGTCTATTACCTCTTGGGTTTCTCCAAGATCTACATCTTGAAATCCTTCACCTCTGGCCTTTTTTTCCCCATATCCACAATCTCATGATTTCCTTGACTGGTTCTATCATAAATCCTGTGAAGTTATGCACAACATCTGGACAATTTTCTTCAGGAGGAATTTATGGTTTCAGAAGCTTGATGGCTTTCATGGCTTTTTCTATACCAATGATGGCATTTTCAATGAGATACTTCTTTCAGACTTTCAAGATGTTCTATCAGGGTTCTTCCATGGTGCTGACAATCCTTTACATAGAGTACTGTGTATAATGAGCTTTAAAGGTCAATATGACCTCCTGATCTTGAGGCTAAGAGATATCATATTTGGGGGCAAATAGACCACTTCAACACCTTCAGTAGATGAGTTCATGGGGTTTTGGGTGGCTGGGGCATTGTCTAATACCGAAAGTACTTTAAAAGGCACACCCTTACTGGCAAGGTACTTCCTGACTTCAGGGACAAAGCACTGATGGAAAGAATCCAGAATAAGAGTTCTTGTTATCCAGGCCTTCTTGGTGTACAACCAAAAGACTGGCAGCTGGTGTTTATCTTTTCCCTCAAGGCTTAGGAGTTGGCAGCTTTATAGGTAAGGGCAGTCCTGATCATAAACTGAATTGCATTTGCACAGAACAGTAGAATTAGCCTATCTCTTCCTGCCTTAAATCCTGGTGCTCACTTCTCTTCCTTACTAATAAATGTCCTTTGTAACATCTTTTTCCAGAATAGTGCACTTTTGTTTTCATTAAAAGCCTGTTCAGGCAGATATCCTTTCTCCTCAAATGATTTTCTTAATGGTGTCCGGGAACTAGTCTGATGCCTCTTAGTTGGAAGAAGCCACTTCTCCTGTTATCTTGACATTTTTAAAGCCAAACCTCTTTCTAAAATTATCAAACCATCCTTTGCTGACATTAAATTCTCTGGCTTTAGATCCTTCATCTTCCTTTTGCTTTAGTTGTCATATAATGACTTTGCTTTTTCTCGCATCATATTAGCCTATAAATATGTCTTTATTATAGCAATCCTGCACATTCAATATGAAATAAAAAGGTATGTCACAAAAAGCACAAGACTTTCATGCCCGGTGGCATAGGTGCACTGACGGCTTCACTAATTTTTTTTCTCCTTTTTTTTATAATGGTTCTTATGCTGGATTATCTTGAAATGGCAGGCAACCACAGCTACAGACCTCAATCTATAGTACATATCAAGCAATTTGCCTTGCAACGTCATGACTTTTCTGTATCTTGGAACACTTGCAGAATCACTAGTGGCATTTTGTATGGGTCCTAGGTGTTATTCAAGGTTGATGATATTGCACTAAACACAATTAAAAATATGTGAGAACCAAGAGACCACTTTTTAGTGTGATAAGCAATTTATTGGAGATGAACTGCTCTCCAGATGATTAGCATCTGGAAAAGTCCTAGTAGGACTTTCTCTGGGGAAGAAGGCATTGACAAGTGCCAACACATGGTGTTCTACAGATACTCACAATACTTGAGGTCACCACAATAGCAATAAGGTGGATGAAATTATTATCGTAATACAGTATGTACTACAGTTATTTGCAGTTATGATTTAATACTGCAACTTTACATCTGTCTATTTTCTCTCAATTGCAAATGTCATGTACAGTCTATTAAGTGTTTCTGTGTATAAGTTTGGTAAGTTTTAACTTTTTATAAGAGATTTGTATATATTTTATGGTAGTATATGAGAAAATAAATTAGTGTCTATATACATATTTTATGCATTCATGAAACACCTAACTTTTTCTTAAAGTTTTTCAGTATTTCTAGGCTACACAGTTTGTAACTTTTTCCAAACTGTCACAAATCTCCAAAAAAATGTCCAAAATATTCATTGAAAAAAAGCTGTATATCAATGAACACACACAGTTCTAACTCCTATTGTTCAAGGGTCAACTGTATATGCATATACTATTATCATTAGACAATATTTCAAGATATGAAATGTACTTAAGGTAAGGCATTCTACATTAAGTGGACATATGAACCACATGAAAGCTTCTTAAAATCTAGATTCCTGAATTCCATTCCTGGAGATTCTGATTCAATAGGATTTAGATAAAGGCCAGAAATAAGCATTTTAAACAAACTTCTAGGTGATCCTGATGTAGGTGGTACAAGATCATACTTGCAAAAACACTGCTATAGACCTTATTTCTCAAATTGTGATTCATAAACACCCACAAATTTGTGAAAGAATGAAGGTGCCCTAATCTTTCCTCTAACCAGAGTTCATTTCTAGCATGCGGGGAAAAAAAACCAAGATAAAAAGAAAACAAGGATAGGTGTTATAAAATATATCAACTATAGAATAATGCTTCTTTTAGTAGCCTTCAGAAGTGCATGACCAAAATGTGAATGCCACAAAGTTTTCAACATCATTTACTGTCCTGCTGTTTTTTAAATTCACAACTTCTAGAAAAAAATAATACTATTAGTACAAATCTGACATTGATACCAAAGTAACACTTAATTAATTCTGATCCAAATCCAAATAAGTTAGAAAATCAGCCAAATGATATCCCAGAAGTGTAAAAACTTTATTTTTAGGATAACTGTTCCTGCTTGCCTGGCTTGCTGGAATCTAAGCCAAAGCCACCTTGCACAATTAGGAGTAACAGTAATATAGGGAAGATAAGTCAGAGGATCAAAATGATGAAGTCTTAGAACATGTTTAGTCCATCTCATATTCATTTAATTGTGGACTTAATCATCAGATTTTCTACATAGATAAAATATAGATAAAATTTATAATTATACTGAGACATGTTAAGCTTTATTTTGTTCCTGCTATCAAAAAAACAGTATATACTGACATTATTATAAAAAAAAGTATACATGACAGAGTGTGTTACCTCTGTTAAAAAAAAAAAAAAGCACTGAACCCATCTTCTCCACTCCTCCCAAATTAATACATTTTCCTTATTTTTGGACCAATAAGACTATGGTCACCACTTCTGTGCTAGTCCCTTCTATATTTGCAGATGCAGAAAACAGAGCTACTATGTCTGATTTTAGTATCAGAATAGTGTCAAAACCAACCCCAGCCAAGGAATCCCTTCTGAAAAAACTCAAAATCTATAAAAAGTATATTGGATATGTTTGGGTTATTTTATTTAGATTTTATGAAGAAAAAAGAATTCTGAAGTAATTTAATTCTCCATTTTACAATAAAAAACACAAATAAGTGCCCTGTCCAAGGTCATCCAGATAACACTGCATCCAGGCATAGAAGTCTTATCTCTTGGCTTTTATTCCAGTATTCTACTTCAACATGATGCTTTTGTCATCTTGTTAGATAAAATGTAAAATAGACATCAAATTTAAGAAATAATACTGGGCATATTTTTTAACCTGCTATAAACAGTCTATAAGAGAATGAACAAAGTAATTGGATAATATGTTAATGATTACTAATATTATAGAAAGTAATTGCCTAACTTTGGCTCCAAAGAGATACTGGTATTCAGTGCATAGAAAGGCACATAGCCTCAGAAGACATAAACAAAGGGGAAAAAAAAAAGAGGAAAATAATAGGACTGAGAACAATAAGTCTCACACTTGTTTAATATTCAAAATATTTTCTGATGATGCTTCATACAGCAATGAAGCAGAAGTCATGAGAAAATACAGAATTGATTATTTGTTTCATTGACTATGAATGCTGTTTATTTCAACATGGGTGTGTTGACTGATTAATCAATAAAATTAGTTAAGGTGAGGAATCATAAAAAAAGTAAATTACACAATTTATTTTACCTTAAAACATATAAATGAGTATCTTTTCACCAATCTTTTGATATGGAACTAAGGCTTTTCTCTGAGTATGGGTCTTCTGACTGGAGCTAGCATCAGGTTTCTTTCATTAACACACCACTACATAGTTACCCATAAGTTCTTATGAAACAATCATTAGAAAAGATTTTACCCCATATATATAATCTAGTCATACCTAATTTAAAAACAATTTTTAGTGACTCAACTTTATAATCTCTTTTAGTCTCAATATAAATGAATTTTTCACTTATTTCAAGGATTTTTAACATTTAATTCAAAAATTATAATAAAAAGCTCTATTGGCATAAACTGGCTTCGAATATATACAACTGATTCTTGGAAGCATAAATGTCAACTGCTGGGAACAGAAGTATGCTAGAGAGTAGCCTAGCACTCTAGTGGAAGGTTTAGTATACAGTTGATCCTTGAACAACATAGGTTTAAACTCCGTGGGTCCACTTAAATGAAGATTTTTTTAATAGTACAATACTGTAAATGTATTTTCTCTTCCTTATTTCTTTTTCTTCCTATTTGTATGTTTTATTCCTACAAGACAGCTAGGGGTGAGGGGGGCAGGAAGCCACCAGCCAGAGTAAGGGACCTTCCTCTGGCAGGAAGTACAAGCTGGTTTCCAGGCAAATCCTCACGGTTGCCAGGTGGAAGACTCCAGGGGATGGTGTTGGTGGTCCTGGGTGGGGGATGCACACTTGTGGAGCTAGAGGTAGCAGGGAAGGTCCTCCCCTACTACCAGGGCTCTTCCATGAGACCACACTGCTTAACCATAGAGCTGTTCTTATCAATGAAGAACTTGGTGAAGTTCCACTTGGTAGTATTTTCTAAGATTCTTCTCCCCTTGGGCTGGACTTTAATCCACTTCCACAGCAGGTGGTCGTTGTCTCCATTCTCACAGACATTGCACATACAAAGTTTGATGTTATACCCAGCAGCAAATTCATAGTCTCTGCAGTAATCTCTGGGTTTTGCCCCCTGAACTACTTGCAAGGGAAAGCCAGGATCTGTAAATATCAGTTAGGATATAGGGCATGCAGGTCAACCAACTAAGTATAGTTTACATCTGTTTATCTCATTGTGAGGCCACATTGGTGATGATGCACACGAAGCCCCAGTGCTTGTCCAGGTTAATTATGCTGCCCTTGATGTCCCTGGCTGACAACTCATGCATGGAATGAGCACAGTGCCAGACTTCCCAGGATGTGCACACGATACCAGCCAGGTTGGTGATGGGTAGGGCCCCACATAGCAGCACAGGCTTCCTTTATTACGATTCTCTTAATAACATTTCTTGTAGCTTACTTTGTTGTAAGAATACAGTATATAATACATATAACATACAAAATAAGTATTGATCAACTATTTATGTTATCATTAAGGCTTCTGGTCAACAGTAGGCTATTAGTAAATTTGGGGGGAGTCAAAAGTTATATGCAGGTTTTTGACTAGGTTGATGCTCCTAACTCCTATGTTGTTCAAGGGTCTACTACATTATGGACATATGTCAGTGTGTTTTACAGAAGCAATTGAGAAGATAGGTTATGCTAGTGAATTGGTTAAGGGTAAGTCATTTAAATGTGAATGAATATCTTGTATTCTTTAAATTTTGGCATTTATCTTATTTCATCCATTTTATTACCATGTCTTTCTACCTTTCCACATAAAGTTTTTAAGATCAGGAATGATTTTTTTCCTTACTCCAAAGCCTAGAAATACACCTGGTTACAGGAGGAGCTTTATGTATTCTTATTGCAACAATGAAAGAAGTGAGATCTCTCAATAACTCATCAAATTGTCTAAATGTCTCATAATTTTTCCTTTACAAAAAGGCAGTAAGAATATCCATATCTTGTTATATGAAATAGAAGTGTCCTGATATAGAGAAATTCCTTAAGTCAGAAATACTGGGAACTACATTCTGAGTAGATACAATAAAGTATAGTGAAGAAATGATACTGAGGAAAATGGCCCTTAGAAGAGGTGGTAACTATGGCAGGGCACGACAAGTGTTCTAAGCCAAAATCACCAAATTCCAAACTCATAATTTCACTTGAGTTTTACCATATTAGAATTTAAAAAGTCATCAGTAATACAATACATTTGACAGGTCTAAAATAATCTTCAAAAAATCTACAGCTAATGACAGTTTACTTCGAGTTTGATATCCGGTTTATCAATTCTATATCTAAAATACTGATTTAGGAAAAAAGATGATAACTAATGTGGCCTCTTAGGGACTGGATATAAAACTACATAGGGAAAAAAAGTGTAAAAAAAAGGTACTTATAGCCTGATAAAAGATGATTTTAAAGGATTATGGACTTCTGTTTTCCAGGCTAGCAGTTAAGGTGCTTTGAAGTTGTTTATTTAATGTTAAAATTATAATTCACTACCTAAGTAAATAATGTGGCATTTAAAGCCTTGAAAGAAAAAGAAAATTGATGACTTCATTTACAAAAATATGAAATATCTCCCCTTTAACCTGCTGGTCTGATTACTTATGTAATTTCTATAATTACTTTAAACGCATTTTAACAAACCTTTTAGAAATTTCATATATAAATGCATTAATGTACACTTACTATTAATACAATCCCAAGTTCCGGAAAGTTCTATCTTAAAGAATAAATGAAAAAATATTAAAAGAAAACAAATATGGGTTCCCTCTGCACATCTGAACATAGTATTTTTTATAATGTACTATAAATGCCTGTCTCAAATATGTTACCCCTTTCTAGAGAAGAAGCTCTTCCTTATCTTATTTATTATCATATCTCCAGTCCCAGGTCAAGAGTGAGTATCCATTAAATTTTCGTAGAATGAATAAATTAATGAATTAATATTTCATTTGGGATCAATTTCTTCTTATGATATTCTAATTATACCTCCCACAAACTTTATCTCACACCAAAGGTACAAATAACAATGACAAAAAAAAAAAACAACTTGATGTTTAAATGTGCATTTTCTACACTTTAGAAGTTATTTACTGATGGTTGAGCAATCATATCCTCAATATGGTTTAAAAATTCAATTAGTGATTCTAGTTCCAGTGGGATGGAATAAAGACCAGCTTCAGAGAGTGGTTTCACGATGTCAGTGTAGGAAAATCCTGAATTTACTTCCTTCCACTAGAGACATCAAATACATAGTTATATATGAATCAATTCCCTCTCAAAATGTCCTGAAAACTAGCTGAAGGGCTCCTCTACAATCTAGGATAAAGGGCCACATTGAGACCACTAGGAGAGGCAGAGATGTGGTCTTGCCCCCCTCACACTCCCCCACTTACAAGCACTGACCCACAATTGGGAGAGATCTCAACAGTATAGAATTCTGCCCTCATAAAAGAAAGATTTGTACCCCACATTAGGAACTCCAATCCTCAAGATCTACTCCAGAGAGATGAGCCCCAAAACATCTGCCTCTGAAAACCAACAGGGCTTATACCCAGAAGACCTGGAAGACTATGGAGAATGGAAAGCCCACTCTTGAAGGGCTTATGCACAGACTCACCCTTGGACCCAACACAAAAGCAGCAGTTTGAAAAGCACCTAGATCATATGCGAAGGAGATTCATGAATAAATCTTCAAACATCTGCCAAAGATGCAGGAGTCTAGTAGGACTTTCCCTGGGGAAGAAGGCATTGACAAGTGCCATTTTTGGATGCTTACTCCACCTTGCTAGCACTGAGGCTGGTGGGTGCCATTTTTGTGCTTATTCTACCTTGCTAGTACAGACAGGCTTGCCGCACATCCATGTTCTCCTGCAGCCCCAATGAAGCGGGTAGGAGCATGCAGTCCACATAGGGGATGCCTCTTGAACACACTTGGCTATGATGGCCAAGGGAGCCTGTACTGCTGGGCCCCATAGAAATGAAATAACTGGAGAGACAGTTCTTAGTAGGCTACCAATCCCAAGGCATGGCATAGCTAGCAGACAGAAACTCATCCTCAGTCTTCCTGTGAAAAAGGCCTAATTATTCTAGAACTTCAGCCTGAGGGGTAGGCTTCACGTTTACCACACATCTGGAGGCTATGGAGGAGCTCTCAAGGGACATAGGCTGGGGGATGTCAAAATTTGCACTCTTACATGGCATCATTATGCTTACCACATATCCTAAAAAGAAGCTACACACTTATCCTGAGCCCTATTTTTTGTGACTATCACCAAGAGGACAACTCCAAATCACCTTGTCTAGAGACCAGTAGGGGTTATGACTGCAATCTCACATGACCGCATATATTTCCTTCTTTAAAAGCTGCTGCCTTCAAATCAGCCTGAAACTGGTGCTGACTGAGATCCTTCCCTTTCGAACACTGACAGAATTTGTCACAATCTCAACAAATGGGACCTATCAAGAATAAATCAGGCAGCTTACACAATCACAAAGGTTCGAGACACAACCAAGAACTAGGGCAAGTTGAACTATAAAGTTCATCACCTATACAAGAAGACTCCTTCAAAACTGAGAGAAGCAGCTATTTTGCCTAATACATAGAAATAAATACAAAAAGAAAATCAAAACGAGGAAACAGAGGAATATGTTCCAACTGAAAGAACAAGATAACCACCCCCTGCAAAAAAATCTTAATGAATCAGAGATAAGTAATTTACATGATAAAGTATTCAAAATAATAGTCATAAAGATCTTCAGTGAGCTTGGGAGAAAAATGAATGAACACAGTGAAAACATCAACAAAGGGATAGGAAACATAGGAAAATACCAAACAGAAGTAACAGAAAAAAATAAAATAACTGAACTGAAAAATAACTACAGAGGTTCAAAAATAGATTGAAGAAAGGCACAAAAAACTTATCTGAAAAAATAATTGTTGAAAAGTTCCCTAACCTGACAAAGGAATGAGACAACTAGATCCAGGAAGAACAGAGAGTTCCAAATAAAATGAACTGAAAGAGATCCACACCAAGACACATAATTAAAATGTCAAAAACTAAAGATAAAGTCCACTCTCACCACTGCTATTTAACATAATAGTGGAAGTCCTAGCCACAGCAGACAACAAAAAGAAATAAAAGGCATCCAAATTGGCAAGGAAGAAGTCAAACCTTCACTATTTGCAGATGACATAATAGTATATATAGAAAACCCAAAAGAATCAACCGAAAAAACTGTTAGAACTAATAAATGAATTCACTAGAGTCACAAGATACAAAATCAACATACAGAAATTGGCTGCATTTCTTTTTTTTTTTTTTTAAAGATTTTATTTATTTATTTGACAGAGACAGAGATAGCAAGAGCAGGAACACAAGCAGGGGGAGTGGGAGAGGGAGAAGCAGGCTTCCCGCTGAGCAGGGAGCCCAATGCGGGGCTCGATCCCAGAACCCTGGGATCATGACCCGAGCTGAAGGCAGCCGCTTAACGACTGAGCCACCCAGGCGCCCCCAGAAATTGGCTGCATTTCTATACACCAATAATGCAGCAGCAGAAAAAGAAATGAAGGAATCAATTCCATTTACAACTGCACCAAAACCAATAATATACCTAGGAATAAACCTAACCAAAGAGGTGAAAGACCTATACTCTGAAATATATAAAACACTGATGAAAGAAACTGAGGAAGACACAAAGAAATGGAAAAATATTCCACACTCATGGATTGGAAGAACAAATATTGTTAAAATGTCTATACTACCCAAAGCAATCTATACATTCAATGCAATCCCTATCAAAATAACACTAGCATTTTTCAGAGCTGGAGCAAACAATTCCAAAATCTGCGCGTAACCAGAAAAGACCCCCGAATAGACAAAGGAATGTTGAAAAAGAAAGCCAGGCAGCAACTACCTGAACCTCAGCTTCAGCAACTTCTTGCTAGACATGTCTCTACAGGCAAGGGAAACAAAAGCAAAAATGAACTATTAGAACTTCACCAGGATAAAAAGCTTTTGCACAGCAAAGAAACAATCAACACAACTAAAGGCAACCTATGGAATGGCAGAAGATATCTGCAAATGATATCAGATAAAGGGCTAATATCCAAAATCTATAAATAACTTATCAAACTCAACACCCAAAAAACAAAAAATCCAGTCAAGAAATGAGCAGAAGACCTGAACAGACATTTGATCTAAGGCTTTTGGACATGTACCATAGGGATGAAGCTCCTTTACCTAACAAGATTTTATACAAATGTCAAATATGTCTTGGTATCAAAATCCTCCTAAGGAAGTCTTTTTAAAAAACTGTTCATTGCTATATTAAATCTCCAACCAGAAACTTCAACTAAAACACGGCTCAAATATGTGACTGCTTTTCTAGATGGGACGAATCTACACAGTCTAATCTAGAGGGCCAGAGTTTTTGTGGATTTGTCTATAATAGCATCTTAAAATGTTTTCTCAACTACAATTCCTAATCTTTTAGCATTCTGAAATTTTAGTCAATTAATCAATATATAAGAACTGACTATATGTCTAGCATTAATCCATATTTCCTGTATAAGAAAATTTATGAACATTCTTTCAACATGTAAAAAAAATTACAAAGTGTATTAGATAATTGCTTACTCTAAGCACTGGATTTACAAGTAGAGAGTTGCATACATAGTGTGATTAATAGCTACTATGAAGATTTCAGAAGCGTGCACATGCACGTGAGCACGAGCACACAACACACCTCCCCACCAAAAACTGTATGACTTCATTTCTTTTTTGATCTGCATATAGTACCAGAAGAATATGTTTCATACCACCAGTCACTTAAATCTTTAGTAAATTGGCTGATTAGACTCTCTTTTCCTGAGAAAAAGTTTAATAAGAGACACAGGGAGAGATCATGAAGGCAGTGAGGATAGGAGGGAATAGATATGGAAAAGAAAGTAGAAATAATAAAATTAAACATTGTGTAATACAATAACTCAGAGTAGGACTTCATTAGATTCTTACTTTACTGGAAGCAATTTTATAATCAAGTTACACATAGAAGGCTACAGAACAGATATAGCTGGATCCAATATCATCAACCTATTATAATTAAAATTTTAAGTTATGTTTTTATTGAGATGGCTGAAAGATGAACAAGGAGAAAGCTTACAACCTTTTAGAAGAAAGGACGAAAAATAGTAGTGTAAATAACAGGCAGAATTCCAAGGGTAAGAATAAAATATAACTGTTTCATATATAGTAACAATACGGCTAAAGTTTATTCTTTACTAATAACAATTTATTGGCTTGGCAAACATTAAATTCTAAAATTTTTCACTTTTGACAAGACAAGGCAATACAAGAAAAATACAAAAGGAAAAAGGAGTCAAGACTTTGTTAGCTATTCTTAATTAAAGAGCTTTTATATAGAAGGGTGAGTAAGCTCTCCTGGATGCCCTAATAAAGGGAATTAGAACCAGCAACAAGACAAATTTGGGCTCAATATAAGAGACGTTACTGAACACATTAGAGTCATTTTTTTTTCAAAAGAGAAAAAGAAATGCAATATGTTACCTTGAAAAGCAATGAATTTTTTCTTTCTAAGTACTTGATTAGGGAATAGAACACTGCCAGTGTTTAAACTGATAGTGGGATTGCAAGGACTTTGAAGGGAAATAGAGATTAAAAATCAACCAGAAGTATAAACTGGAACAATAAAAAAAAAAAATTAAAAAAAAAAACCTTCTCTACATAAGAGGAACTTGTCCATGACCACACAGATCAAGAGAGGCAGGCAAGTTCTCCAGGTGCGTGTTCATAAGAAGCAAACAACTGAAGCAATGCGTGGTCTCTATATCAGTCAGAATACTTATTTGTAAACAAAAACTAACTCCAGCTTTCTTAAGCAAAAAAGGGAATAAACTAAAGAAATAGTAGGTTAGAAAAACAAATAAAGGCCAGAAAATCAAGCTTAGAAAATACATGGAAACAAAATCAACTCCAAATGGAGCAGGAAAAATAACCATGTTTTAGGGGAACAGCATGGCTTGACTGCTATCATATATATCTCCATCCTTAGGCCATGGCTGTTGGATCTTGTTACCATTGCTTCCAAAAATGAATCGGAACACTAAAAAAACACACATACACACACAATAAATTTCTACAATAAGTGTTATACAGACTCAAGGGCATATTCAATCCTGTCCAAAAGAGATAGAATCCATAATGCAATGGCCTTCAAAACAAACTGCACAAATTTGTCTAGTGTTTCTGCTAATTCTCATTCACGGTACTTCATTTCCTTGTGCCTTTTCTTATTCATTGGAAAATAATTTGTGGTATCTAGTATATTCATCAAAGAATTTATATTATTTCTGTCAGGTGCTCAGAAGCACTTTTAGTCATGGTCTAGTTTTTAAAAATACACATTTAAGGTTTTTTGTACAAGTGATATTTGAATTCGGATTATAAATTTACTCTAAAATCAGCGTATAGCTACTTCTCAGGGAATTTTCTTCAACCCCTGCTTTGTCCAGCCTAACGTTTCTTTCTTCCCAGTTTCTAGTCCTCTGCGAATGGGAATGAGTGAGTGTGTTTTTGTGAGCAATGGGTGGAGGGAGTACAAGGGTGACTAAGCTCTCTCTAAATGTTTAACAGTTTAATGGAATGCCATCCAAAAAGAAAATATAAAATAAGTATTGAATAAAACATGTACTCATAAAAATGGCTAATTGAAGACATTAATTTCCTGGAGTTATAAAGATGATACTAAAATGATTTCATAAGGAGGGGTGCCTGGGTGACTCAGTTGGTTAAGCATCTGCCTTCAGCTCAGGTCATGATCTCAGAGTCCTGGGATGGAGCCCCGCATCGATCCCCTGCTGAGCAAGGAGGCTGCTTCTCCCTCTCCCTCTGCCTGCCATTCCTCCTGCTTGTGCTCTCTCTCTCTCTCTCTTTGTCAAATAAATAAAATCTTTTTTAAAATTTTAAAAAATTAAAAATTAAAAAAAATGATTTCATTAGGAGAGGGTAGGTAGCAAACTTTCCTCAACATTTCTAATAGAAGATTCTTATTTAATCAAGGTAATGATTTTGAACATAAACCTACCTAAACAGAACTCTAAATTTAAGGAGTCAAATATATTTATTGTGGGAATAAATATATCAAGTACAGTTTTTATTTGTGTTTCTTTTGTTAGACTAATAATTATTTTTAATAAAATAGTTTCATCCAGATATAGAGGGTCCTTTCTATAAGAGAGTTTAAAACTTTGTTCTGTTTTTTTTCTTTTTTATTAATGTGAATAATGGCATGTTTTGCAAGTAAGCTTCCTATATTAACCTATTTCTACTCAAAGACAGACATGCTGTACAAAAATCAAGAGTCAACAATGCAAAGGTTTTCAAGTATTTCCATTTTTCAGATTTTAGTATAAAATACTTATGGGTATTTAGCAGAGCAGATGGCTCAAAAGGCTAAATATTTGTAGCTTAGCACTTTAAATAGAAACCATACCCTTTATAATAGACTAACTATAAAAGAATGACTTCTGTGACAACAGACTGTTCTTATGTAACTATTTTGGGGTAGGAAGAAAATCTGTTTTATTTTAACAGTTTAAAATAAAACAGAAAGTTTCAAATTAACAGTGCTTTAATTTCTAACTTGAATTTTATCTTACTATTTTGGTATAAAATTCAAGAATGAATATAAAATAGCTAACAACTGGTTTCCTATCACCACTACCATGTCAGTATACCTTTTCAGACAAATTTTACCATTTTAAATGTTCCTTGGAAAATCAGGAGTTACCTGGCTATGGCCAGGGCAAAGAGTTCTAATTCCATCTCTGCATAAAGTAACAGCAAATCCATATAAAAGAGTTCTAAACTTTGTAACCTGTTTCTGACTCCCATGAGTACAGATTCCAGAAAATCTAATGAGTTGTCTTTTTGTACAATGACAGATCAAGATATTTAGTTAATGCCCCTCCAAGTATAGAATGTCTAATTATATTGAATAAAATACATGCTTTTAAAAACTTATTTAAACATATGGCTGGGATAGTTGGAAACTAAAGAATTAATAAAAGAATACAAGAAAAAAGGAGGCAGAAATCCAGACAGTTAAGAGTTCTGGGGCTAGTATCTGCTGAACCCTGATGGCCTACAGTTTAGGCATTAAGAGTCCCATTTATTTTTTTAAGATTTTATTTATCTACTTGAGAGAGAGAAACAGAGAGCGAGAGAGCACAAGCAGGGGGAGCAGCAGAGAAAGAGGGCGAAGCAGGGTCCCCACTGAGCAGGGAGACCGACGTTGGGCTGGATCCCAGAACCCTGGGATCATGACCTGAGCAGAAGGCAGATGCTTAACTGACTGAGCCACCCAGGCACCCAAAGAGTCCCATTTTTAAGGGCCCAGAATTTAGAGTTCAATCTGGATGTAAAGTCATATTATTTAAAATCTACATACAAGAATCCCCAAATCATAAACTATAAAAAATAAACAAAAACCCAAACAGGGAGGTGACGGAGATGCATGCCAGAGATCAGGGTAAAATAGAAAGATATAAAAAGAGGAAAAAAGATTCCCCTGAGAATTAACAGCCACAAACCAACACTTAAGCAGGTTTATAGCCTAAATTCATACCACTCAAAAATTTGGTGGTTTCAGATTGATACTACCTCCACATGCATTGGCGAATCACCTTTCTTGCAAAAGAATGAGTTCCACATATTCAAAAGTCACCAAAACAAACAAAAAACTACAAGAAGTATATGTAGAAAAATCAAACTACAGAATCTGACCTGAAAATACTGTAAGTATTAAAATTATTAGGTAAAGAACATTAATATACTTAATAGGCCTACAGAAAGTACTAAATATAAGAAAGCTGTCTAGGCACCTAAAGGAGCAAGAAGAACAGCAAATAAAGCCTAAGGCCAGCAGAAGGGAAATAATAAAAATTAGAGCATAAATAAACAATATTGAAATTTTAAAAAAACTGTAGAAAAGATCAACAAAACTGAGAGCTGGTTCTTTGAAAGAATTAATAAAATTGATAAACCCACAGCCGGATTAATCAAAATGAAAACAGAAAGGACCCAAATAAATAAAATCAAGAATGAAAGAGGAGAGATCACAACAAACACCACAGAAATACAAACAATTACAAGAGAATATTATGAAAAATTATATGCCAATAAACTGGGCAATCGGGAAGAAATGAGCAAATTCCTAGAAACATGTAAACTACCAAAGCTGTAACAGGAAGAAATAGAGAATTTGAACAGGCCTATGGCTAACAAAGAAACTGAATCAGTAATCAAAAATCTCCCAACAAACAGAAGTCCAGGATCACATGGCTTCACAAGGGAATTCTACCAGACATTTAAAGAAGAGTTATTACCTAGTTGTCTCAAATTTTTCTAAAAAATGGAAGACAGGTCTTAAGAAATGACACAGAATGCAGCAAAAAGAGTCAAAAATACAGAAATTTCAAAACAAATGTAAAGAGATATGGAGAACGGTTGAGATAATTCCAAATACTATAAAAGTTCCAGAAGAGAGAATAACAAATAGTAAAAGGCCTTTTATGGGATCCTGAAATATCTTAATGCTCTGGAAGCACAAAGGCAGGAACATATTCAAAATGCAAAATTCATAATGAAAAACTAACTCTGTAGTACTTGACTTCTATGGACTATTAAATTGTAGATGACCAAACTTAACTATGTGTACACTAATGCAATCTTCACCGACTGTCTACTATGGAAATAAGGTTACCAAATATACTAACAAATCTAATAATTCATCACATGATGCAAAAAAGCCAGCATGGGGGCTCCTGGGTGGCTCAGTCATTAAGCGTCTGCCTTCGGCTCAGGTCATGATCCCAGGGCCCTGGGATCGAGCCCAGCATTGGCTCCCTGCTCCCCAGGAAGCCTGCTTCTCCCTCTCCCACTCCCCATGCTTGTGTTCCCTCTCTTGCTGTATCTGTTTCTGTCAAATAAATTAATAAAATCTTTAAAAAAAAAAAAAAGGAGGTGTGTACAATAGGGACTATAGTTAACATAAAAATCTAACTTTTAGTGTTTACTTCCAATCCCCAAATCTACAACACAGAAATCTTTGTTCCTTTGATCCTCCACCCATTTACCTTCCATAAGTTGAAAATAATATCACTTCAAGAAGCCTTCATTACAGGGTTCCCATATATAGGAAAACCACTTGTCCTCTATAATGAAAACTGTGCAAGCTCTGGAACTGGATTTAAATGCTAGTTTCACCCATTGAGATTTGTAGCCTTGAGCAAAATACTTAGTTTCTTTGACCTTTGGTTCCTTGCCTATTAAATGGGAATATCACTCAACTCAGGACTGCTGGTAAGTATTAAATGATATTAAAAAATAATGCCTATAACATAGTAAGCACCCAGAAATATTACTTCTCATTCTCTGTGCTTCCATAGTACTCTATACACCAGTTACAAACAGAAACGTTATCTAGAGTGACTGCCAAGGACAAGATCTCCAGGCTAATGTCATCAAAAATGACTAAAATCACACGTGAAGCAATAAAAAAATACAATATTGGCTACATGAGAGAGTCCCAGACTTTCTCATTTCAGGATGCCCTTAGTGTCTCAATAATTTTTCATGGCATTTTCAAGTCAATAGAACTACAGTTCTGTTTATTAAATAGTCAGTTCTAAACAACATATATACATTTTTATGTCCTAACAACTTAGTAGCTATTTTTTAAAACCATAAAAATTAAAAGAAAAATAATATTTTATTTTCATTATTAAGTAACCACATTACTTATGATGGATGGATATATCCGTTGAGCCCTGCACATATTCTAAAACCTTGAAATCATTATTTTTTTTTAGATTTTATTTTTTTATTTGAGAGAGAGAAAGAGAGCCCACGCACACACATGCTGGGGGAAAGGCAGAAGAAGAGGGACAAGCAGACTCCCGCTGAGCAGGAAGCTTGAGGCAGGCTCGAACCCAGGATACTGAGATCATGACCTGAGCCGAAGTCAGACACTTGAGCCACCCAGGTGCCCCAACCTTGGAATCATTATTTAGTGCATGTTAATCAATACTATTGAGTACAACTTAGCTAAAATGCATCTATTTCCATGGATCAAAAACTATTCCTGAAACTAGTTTAAAAAAAAAAAACTACTTATGACTATTTTAATATTACTTTTCTTCTGTCATTTAAACTTTGTGGCCTTTCATATCTTCCAAATAAGCCTTGGCATACTAACTTTTTTGTCTGCCCACACCTCATCCTCCCCCAATATTTTCTTTTAAAAACAATACCAGAATTCTACTTCTGACTAAGATAAAATAACAAAGACTGGATTTTCTCTACTGCCTAAAACAACTAAAAAAGTCAGGCAAAATATATAAAACTATGGTATTCAAACAATGAAACTCAGGCAGTGATGGACGGTGATCCCAGAGAGATGGGAAACAGATGAGCCTTCTGATTATCCCCATTTTAAATCCTTGAGAGAATTTCCAGGTTCCTCGAATAGGTGAAGAATCCAAGGTGGAGCCCAGCCGACTCTGCATCGAGACTGATTACAAGGGAACCAGATTTAGGCACAAGCCCAAATCCTATGATAAATCCCTATTAAGTCCCTCTTACCACAGCACCCCAGTTCCTCTGGTATACATCCTTCCTTGCTTCAGCAATTAATATGCTTATCAATATTACATAAAGTTGGGGTTTTTGTAATTAACTTAACCAGAAGTGATAACAGTACATGATATTCTTGGTGATTGCCATCTAGCGGGCTTTCATAAATTAATGTCCTAGCAAAAAATTTAAAAGGTTTTCACTGCTTTTACAATCTTGGTGAGAGATAAGACCAGAATTACAATGTATATAAAAAAATTTTTCATAAGAATCTCTTGTTCCATACCAAGAAAAAGGTAATTGTCACTTTTGTTTCTGAGAAACCATTAACTATTAGTGCCCACAAAAGACATAAGCTTTAATTTTCCATATATTCCATCTTCTTTACCATTGCTAAATTGATCTTAAATGCAAATTTAATCATATTATACTCCTACTCAAATTCTCATATGAGGTTAACATACAATAAAATACAAAGATTGCAGGTGTTGTTTGATAAGTATCAACAATTATACATACTTGGGAAACTGCACCCAAACAAAATATATGATATTTCCATCACCCCAGAAAGTTTCAACATGACCCTTTTCAGTAAACCTCCTCTCCCCTAGACAATTATTTTCAGATTTCTATCACTATAAATTAGATTACATAATCTTTTTTTCACAACCTTTGCATTATATAATTTACTTAACTTGTTTTTTGGTTTTTAAGATGAGACTGCAACTTTCTACACATAAACCAGGTATTTGTACATATTTTTTCACAGATGGATCAGTAAATTGTTTATGGTGGTTTGTGAGCAAGTCGGGATTTTTCTCTTAGCTATATATATTTCTGTTGTGTTCATTTTTAAAAATTTTTTTATTATTATGTTCAGTTAGCCAACATATAGTACATCATTAGTTTTTGATGTAGTGTTCAACAATTCATTAGTTGCATATAACACCCAGTGCTCACAAGGATTTTCTGATAATAACTACTAACTTTTATGGAATATCTGACCTCGTAAGAGGAAATATGCTATATAAATACAAACTAGAACATAAAATCATCATCTCATCAACCAGCACTTTGATGACTTATTCATTCTCCAACCAATAATAATTAAGAGATTCCATAAAGCTCTGGAAAAAGATTGCCCAGCAAGTGTCATTAGGTATAGAAAAATATAAAAAGGGATTCATTACTGGATTGATTTGCTCATCACTATTAGTAAAAAATATACTAGATCTTTATCAGAACTCAACTTTATAACACCACCATCTTCTAATTAGAATTTGTTGTGAATTTAATTAAGTTCTGCCTTTTATGAATTTCAAAATTCTTCTACTTCTACTGTTACGCTGCTACTGACAGATAGCCTCCTGAGAGCTTGGAGTGTTAATTATTCCAAATCTTTCTGGTATAAAGCTAAAAAGAAAGCACTGTAGTACACGTTTAAGAATCGTGTATTTTTATTAATTTAACAGAGAGTAATAAAGCATATTCGTCTTCCAAAGAAGTGTTTACTTTGTAGCGCTACTTGATAATTTACACTTTCTAATTTTAAAAAGGTTTAGCCATAGCTGTTACTTGTATGTCTTTCAGTTGAAATAGCTGATTTAGAGCTGATGACGGTTATTAGTAATTATGATGCTAAGGATCAGATTTATCAACATGGTACACTGTAAATGTTAAGATAGAGTAAAAATTTTAATAGTAAGTTGTCAGAAGGACTTTAATGACCTATTAAGTGCCACATATGAATTACATGACCATCCTATGATTCTATGCTGAACATTAAAATTGAAATATTTTCTCCTAAAAAACCTACAGCAAAATTTTAGTCTAACATAAAAAAAACCCTGGATTTAATATTCTGTATTTACAAAAGAATGTAGAAATGGGATAATTAAAATAATCTGTCCTTTTCACACTTAAAATCATTATTTACAAGGATCAACTACCACAATAAGAGGCACACTGTTTTCTAATGAATGCAAAGAATGAGAGGGAAAAAAGATTAGCACTAAATAAACACCCAACTAAATCAACACCTAAGAAAGTAACTATATACACCTTAAACTTGACAGTTGTACAACATTTAAGTTTACCAAGTGTCTTAGTCATCTTATGTTGCCATAACAAAACACCATAGATTAGGTGGCTGAAACAACAGAAACTGATTTTCTCACAGTTCTGGAGAAACTAAAAGTCTGAACTCAGGGTGCCAGCATAGTTGGGTTCTGGTGAGAGCTCTGTCCTTATCTTGCCTGGCCACCTTCTTGCTCTGTCTTCACTTGGTGGCACTCTGATCTCAGACTTCCAGCTTCAAGGCTGAAGTATGCACTAGGTTAAACCAATCATCATATTCCATCCATATTCCCCTTGCCAAAGTGAGTGATCATCTCAGGTGTTACCTAAGCCAGCCAATACAGAGTGAATCTATGATCTTTCATGGGGAATTCAGAAATATAAAAGCTTTTTTCTTGATCTCAATAACTTAAAATTGCTGTCTACTCTGTCAGCCTGAAAGAGGGCAGAGCTAAGTATGAAAAGTAAACAATCAACTAATCAATCAAAACAAAAACACAGCTCAAACTCTGATTAAACCATACTTAAAGCCTAACTACCTATGGATAGATGTGTTAAATTTTGTAAACGAATATCTTCATTTTATTTTTTAAGCCAATTTGAGTTATATTTTGTTGTTTTCTAGATGGTAAAACCATAGTAGATTAACTTTCTCTTAGAATAATAATTTTAGAAAAATCTAAAGATTCAAACTGTCAAACAGAAGAGTAAACAAAAGCAACCTGGCTGATAGAAAACAAAACCATTCTTTTATCATGTCACACTCTATTTTCTGAATTATCATTTGCCACAAAAACTGTCATTTAATTAATTGATTATTCACCTACTAAACAATACCAGCAAGGGATGGGAATACCAAATTTGTACTTACTGGCTATGGTTTATGGTGTATATATATAAAATGTCATATCCTTACTTAATGCCTGTCAGCTTTCTTTTTATATGCCAGCAGACAAATAGAAAGCAATTATTATTAACTCTTACTGCAACATTCTGGAATTGTGTTGAAAATTAATTCATTTTCCTATCTTTGACAGTTAGAAGGGTTCCTGATGCCAGGGCTCTACTCAACAAATAGACCAGAGAGAGCCCAACTCCTCTGAATTTGGGAAAGTGTTTTATAATAATATTTATGAAGTTTTGTTTTGTTTCATTTTATCTTAGGAGTTGTTATACACACAAAGAAAGCTGAGACAAAAAGTATAATTCATTGAATTTAATCCATATATTGTACAAATATTTTGCAATGGATTCATACGTATACTTTCCCCCATTTTAATTGATCCTAGGCCAACTATTTTAAATTTGAACATATTCTTTTCATTCTTTGTTCACTTGACTACTTATATTTTTACATAACTGCAAAAGTAGTATGAGTATAAATATAATTGTGCTTTTTTAATTTTTTATGTATTTCTACCTATGATACTGTAGTATTCATAATAATAAATTTTAATGGTTATGTAATGATCCACTAAACAGATAAATAGTAATTTACATATTGTCATATTTAATATCAAAATTGCAGAAATAAAAGATAAATTAATGGAATTTTTGGATTATTTCCTTAGGAAAAATAATCAAAAACAAATTTTTTAAAGATTTCTTCATTTATTTAAGAGAGGGAGAGAGATAAAGAGCACAAGCTGCAGGGGCAGAGGGAGAGGCAGAGAAAAATCTCAAGCAGACTCTGCCCTGAGTGCAGAGCTAGATGCAGGGCTCCATCTCACAACCCTGAGATCACGACCTAAGCCAGGAGTCAGACACTTAACCGACTGCACCACTGAAGGCACCGAAAATTAAATTATAACTCTTGAAAGAAATGCCAAATTTCTTTATAAAGTTGGTATGATTTACATGGCAACTAGTAATATACAATACATCAATTTTTACCACAATAATGCAACTGTGAACATTTTCTGAAACTCAAGGAAAATTTCTGAAAATATATCCTATAATAGGATTACCATAATGTTTCTTAAAAAATGCAAATTTGGGAGTTTTACCCCATTCTAATAAATCAGAATCTCTCAGCTATGACCTAGGAATATACAATTTAATAAATTCTTAACATTTATACAATAAAATTTGACCAATAAAGTTTGAGAACTATTCTAGTAAAGTATGATTATTGCTTTCTCAGAATATCTAAATAATTCAAGTTATAGAATCTATTCTAAGAGCTTTTACTTGTATCATCTCATTTGGGCCTGATAATAAACCTATGTAGTAGGTAAGATTATTATCCCAGTTTTACAGATATGGAAACTAAATCTCAGTGGTTAAAAAGCACTGCTAAGTGAAAAATATACTATATATATAAATAAACTATTTCAATCCAGGTTATCAAGCTCTTAACTATTACGCTATACTGTCTCTCTTATGTCAATTATTTTCCCACTTACTACTCCATCATAAATCATTCATTCCCTTAACAGATGTTTTACTGGCTACAGAAAATATAAAGCAGTATAAAATAAAGAGAGAAAATAAAATGTAAGGAGTATAGAGTGTAAAATACAAGGAGAAATCATATTTGTCAAGAACCTCAAGAAATTATACATATACTATTTTTATATTCACATATGTGTAAAAAAGATATATCATGGGGCACCTGGGTGGCTCAGTCATTGAGCATCTGCCTTCGGCTCGGGTCGTGATCCCAGGGTCCTGGGATCGAGCCCCGCATCGGGCTCCCTGCTCGGCGGGAGGCCTGCTTCTCCCCCTCCCACTCCCCCTGCCTGTGTTCCCTCTCTTGCTGTGTCTCTCTCTGTCAAATAAATAAATAAAATCTTTAAAAAAAAAAAAAAGATATATCATGACCTAGTAAACTAGCAGCCTCTGAAAAGTGATGATGCATAGACTAAGATTGGATCCACTATAACATAACTCATGTAACACAAAAAATGTTTTGGAAAATAGACTTCTAAGATTCCAAATCATGAACACATTCTGGGATTTATAAACAAAGAATAGCAAGTTACTATATGACTGATGACTAGAATCTACAAGGCATTTATTTATATTTATAGAAGCAATCCTACTATTTCAACAACTTAATATAAAGGTATCAATGAACTTTTGCAATATGAATAACTTTGAATGAATGGTGACTTATGTGAGTAATATGTGAAGTATATACAATAGCATTAATACTCTCTGTGCTTTTCTGGACCCAGTCCATTTCATGCACACCACTGTCAGTTAATCATCCTTATAATGACAACTGTAAACATGCATTTCCTGCTCAAAACTTTTCCTCCCTCTGCCATTCAAGTCCCTTCCTTCAAGTTTCCCATTCCTTTCATAATGCTTTGAACATTCATTACTCCCCAAACAATTCTTACTCTTTTTTTTTTTTTTTTTTAATAACCACAACTGTGCACCTGTAATCCAGTTTATTTCTGGGTATTAATGATTCAAATACTCTCTCCTAAATGAAACCTCTGGCAAAAAGGAGATTTGCCCTCTTTAAAATACTCTATACTTTGGGCGCCTGGGTGGCTCAGTGAGTTAAGCATCTGCCCTCAGCTCAGGTCATGATCTCAGGGTCTTGGGATTGGCTGGTGTAGGGCTCCCTGGTCAGTACGGAGTGTGCTTCTCCCTCTCCCTCTGCCCCTCCCCACTGCTCATGCTCTCTTTCTCTCTCAAATAAATAAAATCTTTTTAAAAAAATCCTCTATACTTTTTTAAAAAGATTTTACTTATTTATTTGTCAGAGAGAGAGAGCACAAGCAGGGGGAGCAGTGGGCAGAGGGAGAAGCAGGCTCCCCACTGAGCAAAGGGCCTGATGCCAGACTCAATCCCAGGACCCTGGGATCATGACCTGAGCCAAAGGCAGACACTTACCCGTCTGAGCCACCCAGGCATCCCTCTATACTTTTTTTTGATATGTAAGTAGAGAGCCAAAACTTAAAATTAGGTATTCTTATTTCATTAGGAAAATTGTTAAGTATGAGAGACTATCAAGCAATGAAGAAACATATTGAATATGACTGATGAGGTTCCTCCCCTCAGAGTGCTTTCAATCCTATAAAAAGTTCAATCCTGTTTTATATTGTTTTTCTTTTATATTTTAAAGAATCATTTTTAGAAAAGCCTGTTCATCTTTTTCATTAACACTTTTCAGACCACAAGGCCATGACAAGAACTTTACTGATACAATGAGGCATTACATATTATCTTCCTATACAAATTAATTGAAAAAAAGCATATTAAATGATATGGAAAAGAAAGGCAAAGGAAATATAAATAAAATTAAATTTCCTTATAACTTGCAGTCCACTGACAAAGACTTGAGACAGGCAGAGTATGACATTTCTCCAGGAACTCCCAACTGTTTTAATGTTACTGCCTTACTAGAGGGAAAAAACCTTAACCTAACAATAGTTAGGCTTCCAGGATCCTATAAGTCTCCTTTAACATATGAAAATCCTTTTGGAAGCTTCTTTTGAATCTACCCCTCCAAACTTAAAAGTATATAATCAACTGCTCCTCACAATCCCAGTACAGCTTTTCTACCCAGGGGTCCTGTCCCCATGCTTTAGTATCACCACCTTTTTGCACCAAACATGTCTCAAGAGTTCTTTCTTGACCGTTCACTCCTGGAACCACCAAATGACATCATTTTGGTGCCCAACATGGGGCCTGAGTCTTCTCTTCTCTACTCTGAACCTCCTGCAAATTTGGTGAGTTCGTCCTCTTCTCTTCCTTTACTTTCATTTCAGAGGTTTTTCAAGAAGGACAGTGTTCTTATTGCAACACTTTCATGTCAATTGCCAAGGCTGCAATTCTCTAGTCCATGGCTTCTCTATAGGGAGGAATTAATAGCCTGCCTTTGGTTGGAAGCTATTACCCTGGCCAGAATGGCAAAAAGACCCAGAAACTGATGTCCTCTCTTTATTCCTATTTTTTTTTAAGATTTTATTTATTTATTTGAGAGAGAGAGAGAGAAAGAGCAAGCACAAGTGGGGTGGAGTAGCAGAAGGGAGAGAGAAGCAGACTCCCCACTGAGCAGGGAGCCCAACACAGGGCTTGATCGCAGGACTCTGGGATCATGACCTGAGCCAAAGGCAGACGCTTAACCAACTGAGTCACCCAGCCACCCCCTCTTTATTCCTATTCTTATACAAAGTTGTCATTCTTGGGCACAGGAGAGCCACCTAAGTCACTACTAGGACAGCTGCCAATTTCAAGATTCCCGTGTGAGGTTTCCTCCTCATTGGTCTAATGTGATCCCCTCCACATATCTGGAAGAGCCACTTCTGGCCACAAGAACTCCACTGGGAGCCAGATGAAACCAGTACCCAATTGAATTAAAATCCAGCCAGGGAGGTTTCCTAGGAAAATAGGCTGTAAGGACTACATGTGTCAGAATATCACTTTGACCATGATGGATTTCTATATTTACTGTTTCTATCAATGTCCCCTACTAACAACTTGAATTAAAAACTGGGTAATTTCCCCTTGTGAAACTATTCTAGTGCTTTCCACGGGTTAAAAATGGTGGGTTCTTCACAGCATGGCATGGCAAGGCAAAGCATGGAATGGTATTTTGGTACATTCAACGGCACTGATTTGTAGCCTAGGATTCAATGGGGAAGCAGGGGTACGCCAGCATCCCTCCCATAGGGCAGAGTGGTGATCACAGCAATTTCATTCAAGGGATGCCTCAAGTTGCTTTGACACCAGGAACCTCTAACATATCCTGCATGGGACACAACCTGGGAGTAGGAGGGGATTTTCGTGGTAATGAACCTTCCCTAAGTTTCTTCTCATGTTCCCAAGGACCCTCCCTTGGGATGCCTTTTAACCCACTGGAAACAATTTGGATTGTAAGATTTGAGGGGGAAAAAAAATTGATCTTCCTTTGTAACACTGCATGGCCTCAGTACTCCTTAGGAGATGAGGAAAAATGGCCCAATAATGGGACATTAAACTTTAATACAATCTATCAGTTAGATCTCTTCAGCAGGAAACGGCAAATGGACAGATATACCCTATGTACAGGCCTTTGTGGCTCTGTATCTTAACGGCCTCATGCAGAATGTGTGTGGCCACTAACCAATCTAAAAAACTCCCTGCTGAGAAACTGGATGATTGTCTAAACTGGCCTCCTCCGAATAAACCCAGGTTGCTAGGAAACACAGGCCATTCCTGATAAAGGAGAACAGACTCTCTCTCTCTCTCTGTTCCTCTAATAGACCCAGGTTACTCTAGCTGTATGTGGGGGTTTATCCCTCATTCATTTCCTGGGTTAATGGCTATGATCATTGGAACCAATGATCTCTGGTTAGTCTAACTTGGGAAGGGGACTTTAAGGAATATTCCCAAGCAGCTGCTTGGAAACTCTTTTTGTTTCGGGGGAAGTTCTCTGTCTTCTTTGGCCTGACATGGACTGCCTATTTTCCACTTGCTGGTGGAAAGAAAATCTGTCTTTTTTTTTTTTTTTTTTTTAAAGATTTTATTTATTTATTTGAGACAGAGAGAATGAGAGAGAGAGAGCACATGAGAGGGGGGAGGGTCAGAGGGAGAAGCAGGCTCCCTGCCGAGCAGGGAGCCCGATGCGGGACTCGATCCAGGGTCTCCAGGATCATGACCTGAGCCGAAGGCAGTCGCTTAACCAACTGAGCCACCCAGGTGCCCGAAAATCTGTCTTTTTATCTGCCCAAGCTGATGAGCTTTAGGACCGGGAGTCCTCTTTGTCTGCCCTCTGGACTTTTATCCACCTCCAGCCTTCCTGTGGGCACCTCACCTTTTCTACCTCCCCCACGCCCCTTCTGTTTCTTCACCACTTGGGTGCAGCCTGGCACCTACACCATCTTAGGTGCCTCCGGCACCACTGGCTCCTCCTCCTCCTCTCACTGTCAAGGAGTGAAAATCACCCCCTTGGACTTACACCACCCACTTCAGATTTCCCCACCAGTGCCCCAGGAAAAAATTGATAATGGAAAACAAACTGACTTTTAAGTAGACCCAGAAGGAACATAATTCAGTATTTAAACTAATTTAAGTTTGTTGGATTAATTAAGATGGGTATGTCTTTAAAGTTACCAGCATCAAATATGAAACTTTTATTCTACCTAGGTTTATTAAAGATCAAATAATCTCATGATCTCTGTTGCAATTTGTCAGCAAAAGATGACTTAAATGTTGGTTAATTTTGTCTGTCTCAAAGTTTTCAATGGTAATTATTAAGATGGCTTTCAAAGTCTGTAACCTGAAACTTTAAAGTTTTGCTTCAATGATAAATTGGATTGAGTTCATTGGACATCTGAGACTTTTCCAAATGAGATAAAATACTAAAGCACTGATTACTGAATGTAGGTTTGTGCTTTTAGCTTATCGCAGAGAACCTAAAGATACTTGGGTCTGTTGGTAAACACGTTTTGTGCTTTCTTAAAAGACTGTACTATAGAAAAACATGTTTTAAAATTATGAAATGTATTCATAAATTTGCCATCTAAAGAATTCTGGTGTATCAGACAGTTCACAATTGGTTACTACTTAGTTTTCACTGGAGAAGAAGTTTTCTAAGAGTTAAAATTCTTCTGCTAACTCTAATTAAGACTAATGGAAATAAGGTAAGCAACTCTGTATGTAGAAATGTTGTAGAAGGTTTATAAAGGGAAATCTTTGGAAAGGAACTTTATATGTGGTCAGGACTAAAGTTGAAATGAATGCACTTAAAAAGTACACTGGTATAAGACTGAAATTCTGGTTTTCTCTCTGTTAAAAACACAAAGTTTTCTTGGACTGTTGGTCTGATCTAGGTAAGAAAATGTAAACAAAGAATCTACTCTTTTAATAGAACACCACTGGAAGTACTGGTTATTTTACCAAGGCTTTACGTGGAATGTCATATTTGAGAGACATGCATAGACTCAGATATGACCATACGGCATTAAGGAACCAAGGTTAACTTTATGAAGCATGAAGCCAATAGAGCTCATTGGAAATGTTGGCCTGATATATAGCTTACAGAGTTCCCAGCAGCCTTACCAGGTAAAGTTCCCAGCAGCCTTACCAGGTAAGTAAGGAATGTGACTTCCTGGCAGGTGCAGGAACCTCAGGATATTTGGGGGACATCCAGAAGAGGAATTCACCTAAATCTACAGGTATTGCAGGCATGTCTGATGGTAACTATTTAGCTTGGCTTCTGGCCTTGAAAGCCTACTAAAAGTTCAATCAAGATTGCTTATAAAAATTCCAGCAAAGCAGATTTTAAAAGATCTATACCATCAATCACTATTCTTGGTGAGTTTATGTAAATAATTAGTCCATGCTTTTTAAAATTGGACTTGTTTTTCAAATGAATTAGTATTGATTTGGCTAGCTATGATAAAAATGAGGGTGACTATAGAGGGAAAATGTTTCAATAACCCATCTTTGTAGATATTAGATTTTAAGCACTCAAAGACTCAAGACATTGGGTTTGTAATGTGCTCCAACCATTAACTTATATTTTTTTCACTTCTGTAAAGATGCCCCTTATTAATTACCTGATTGCTTGCTAAACAAAACAGAGTATGTGATGGCTAACACCACTTACCACACAATTAAGGCCTTAAATGACTGTCAAAATGGTATTATTTTAACTGCTGTACAAGGTGGAACACGTGCTATCATAAAAACAGACTGTTGTGTATATATTCTAGCTATCACAAAAATGTAACAGGACTGCTAAAAAATATATTCAAATTGACACTTTAAATGATTTCTCTCTTTCCTTCAGTGATTGGTTAAATTCCTGGACTGGGAAGAGATTTTGGTCAGCTATCAAAGGCCTTTTTTATTGGGCTTCTTTTTCTCATAATAATAACCTTATTTTGTTGTTTCTGGTGTCTCCCTGGCTGGTGCCAAGACTCCTTCACTGCCAACAGATGATCCTTTCTACTTGAGGAAGTTCATTTATGTTGTCTACCTTGGATTCAGCTGCCTCTGCTTTTGGTAACTGCTATATGTAAGTTCCCCCAACTGACCAATGTTGACCCATATGTAGGAACATCTCTACTCATCTCTTCAACAGGAAGAAGTTACAGAAGACCTCCCACCCTCGACAACCTTAAAGATTAAAGGGTCAAAATTGTTCAGGGGAAATAATGTGGAAAACAAAGGCAAAAGGAAATGTAGATAAAATTAAATTTCCCTATAACTTGCAGCCTATTGACAAATATTTGAGACAGGCAGAGTGTAACATTCCTCCAGGAATTCCCAACTGTCTTAATGTTAATGCCTTGCTAGAGGAAAAACAACCCTAGCTTAGCAATTGCTAGGCTTCCAGGATCCTGTAAGTCTTCTTTAACATATAAAAATCCCTTTGGAAACTTTGTCTCTACCCCTCCCAGATTCAAAGTATATCATCAACTGCTCCTCACAATCCCAGTACAGCTCTTAGACCCACGGGTCCTATTCCCATGCTTTAATTTAACTACTTATTTGCACCAAAAATGTCTCAAGAATTCTTTCTTGATGGTTTGCTCCTGGACCCCACATCAAATCACATCATTAAAGTGATAATCTCATGACACATTGTAATTCTGTATTCTGTTCCTTTTAATGTATTTGGATCCATTTTATAAATTACTTTATGTTTGGATCTCTATGTCTAAGGAATTAATAAAAGTCCTTCACATATTCAGCTTTCATTAATTTAAAATCATTAGAAAGGCTTTCTCAATATAAAGTACTGGTGATAGGGACTTTTCTACTATATTCTACTAGAAGAAAAACAGGTTGGCTATGTATGTAGCTTATAGTAAGAACAGCACCAATACTGTTATATGAAAACTGTCTCTGTAGGCCTACTTATTTAACATTTAAAAATATGAAATGATAACACTCTGATTTCTTCTAATAAAGAAGAGCAGGCAAATCCAAGAAAACCTGGCAATTTCTCAAACTCAGATGAAAGGATCCATAATATGACACTGTGGCACAAAAATTATTTTGAGCTAAAGGCATTTGAGTTCCTAAAATTACTTACCGACCTTAAAGCATAGCCTCCCAAAAGAACTCAATTGTCATAAATTCACTCCCAGGAAAGAACTCTAATCTTCTCAGAGGAAAAGTAAACAACACACCAACACAGACATTGTCATAAAAGTACCATATCTCCAATATGTTCTCAAAAGGGCCCATTCATCTTTCCAAAGTCATCTGTCATCCCATAAGTAATCTTTCTCCTCCCCTTTTAAAAAGTGATTTGTTTCCCCTAAATGCTCTTCTTCTCCTCCCTGGTATATAAGGCCCAAATTCTAATACCTGTTTGAGTCACATTTCTGTGTGAACTCCAGTATATACATACATAATTTTGTTTTTTTCTCTTGCTAATGTCTTTGTCAGTTTAATTCACAGACAACCAAAAATTAAATTAAGAGGATAAGGAAAAAATTTTTCCTTCCCAAGACAGTAAATTACAGCTATAGATTTAAATCTCTATATTTCCTTATCATGTTTTGTTGAATATTAAAGATACTAAACATATAAAATATTTTCTTCTAAAGTGAATTACTTTTATCTTGTAAATAAATGCCCAAGAAAAGGTTGAGAGTTCTGTCTGAATGTGTCTCAATTCTTATGAACCTCCAGGCAGGAGGTGTTATACTGGTAACAGAATTTTCAGATATATAATGAAGTAACATTTCACTTACTGTATGCCCTCTCAAAATACTTCCAAAACTTCAACCAAGAGATTGAACCACATTGCAGGCTTTTCTGTCCTTTTTCTCTCCTTCTATTATCCCCCATTATTGGAAGGCAAAGAAGGAAGGTGAAAAGACAGATAAGAAGGGCAAACAGTCTGTTGGGGTGTTTGTTTTCTAAAGAAAGCTATAAAGCTTTGAGACGTCTCTAAAAAACTAAAAAGAAACGTAATACTTTAAGCTTTTCAAGAACTATTTTACAAACCAACTTAAGTGCCTTACAATGTTAAGTACTTTTATAATTAAATCATCTAATTTTGAGTGCATGTTTTTCAAAATCAGTTGAAACTCTCATCAACGTGATGTGGGAAATAAAGGCAGAAGAAAAATTATGAAATTTCCTTACTACCTACAGCCCATTGACAAGTCCTTGAAACAGGCAGAGTGACATTCTTCTAGGGACTCAACTGCCTTGATGTTGACACTTTGCTAAGGGCAAAAGGCAATCCTAGCCTCCCCTCCCCCCAATCCTCTAAGTCTACTTTAACATATAAAAATTCCTTTGGAAACTTCTTTTATCTCTAAACCCCCCAAGATGCATGTTGGCAATCATCCCCCAAGCATATGACCCACCGATATACATGTGAAGAGTCTCATGACTAAGGTTTTATTAGATGGTAATAAATGACCTTTTCCCAACAATAGCTAGCCCCCTCAAGGTCCTGGAAACCTTGCTTCCAAAATTCATTAGAGACTTATGCTATCCCTAACCCCCTCCCAACTTGAAAGTATATAATGGGCCATTGCTCATGACCCCACTGCAGCTCTTTCTGCCCACAGGTCCTGTCCCCTTGCTTTAATAAAATCACCTTTTTGCACCAAAGACATCTCAAGAATTATTTTCTTGGCCATCAGCTTCCAACCCTAATGTCTTTCCTACATCAAAAGTACTCAATAAACAGAACACCAAACTTCAGTTTTGAAACTTTTTAGTTAATTGCAATCAATGAAAACAAAGATTATAGAGGAAGATGTTGAAATTCATCCTTTCAAAAGCAAAGGAGGAATTGGATAACTTAAAGAATAAAAGCTCATACAGGGCACAAAATTTAATTTTGAATTATATACTGGTGCTTCATAATACCTTAAGTTGTGAGAAGAATCTTTTTGATGGAGCTCCCAATTTTAAATGAAATTATATAATTATATTTAGTACAGAATTGAATAAAATTGAGAAGGCCTACAGTTTTGCAACATCTTACTATGATGAAACATTCCCAAGAATCACAGACACAAGTTATGTTTAAAAATTTTAACATAAAAATATTTGTCAAAGCAAGAAATTCTGAATAGAACAAAAAAAGACATCACCTGTGGAAGAAGATAATAGGCAATTTATTTTTAAAAGAAGACAATTTTAAAATTACGCTTCTTAATAAATATCAATGATACAATATTATAGATTGATATGGTTAAAAAAACTCCTTGAAACATGTAAATATGTACAAAAAATTATTATTCTGCTTTTGCCACTTTTTACTATGTTATAAATAAAATTTTTAACTGTGACATTAAAGTACATGCATATTTATTATTATTATTTTTTTAAGAGATGGTTTTATTGGGTGCCTGGGTGGCTCAGTCGTTAAGCGTCTGCCTTAGGCTCAGGTCATGATCCTAGGGTCCTGGGATCGAGCCCCGCATCAGGCTCCCTGCTTTGCAGGAAGCCTGCTTCTCCCTCTCCCACTCCCCCTGCTGTGTCCCCTCTCTCGCTGTGTCTCTCTCTGTCAAATAAATAAATAAAATCTTTAAAAAAAAAAAAAAAAGAGAGATGGTTTTATTTTTGAAGAGTTTTCAAGTAAACTGGTTTATGAGTATACCAATATAAATCCAACTTGTTGGTCAATAAATATTTCAAAACATATGTAACTTTTTTTAATGTCCCTTTTCTCTCTCAAACATAACATTGCTAGAAATGAGAAATTATCTCTTTAGCCTACTTATAAACTGCCTGACACTTACTTGACTGCAGTTCACTAACCAGGAGACAGAGAGAAAGTCAAAAATTACACTGCAGGAGATTGTGGTAAATAGAGCAAAAGTGGCTTAAAACTCAGTGAAATGTTGCATTTCAAAAATCAACATTATGACTCTTCTAAGACAAACTGCAGGAAACACTAGAATTCTGGCAAAGAATTCAACTGTGATCTTATTATTAACAGTTAAAAATACATTTTGAGTACATATTCTCTAAAGTCACAAACTATTTTCAAGAATACCTCCTATAGGGGCGCCTGGGTGGCTCAATCAGTTAAACATCTGCTCTCTCCTCCCTCTCTCTCAAATAAATAAATAAATAAAATCTTTAAAAAAAAAAACCTCCTATAGTCACATACTAGCATCTGTAAAAAAAAAAATGACATCAACACAAGCATTTTTATTACATAAATATTTGAATAGCAAAAGACTGAACATATCCAAATGGCCACCAACAGAGGACTGCTTAACTAAATTATGGCACATCCATAGAACAAAATGCAAAGCAGCTATTAAAAAGAGATAGGTCAATTTATGCTAATATTGAAAGATCCTTGACATATAATGTTAAATAAAAAGAACAACATGCGAAAGACTGTACGTTTATAAAAGTAGAATGCGTTTATTTTTACAGAAATATATATTGCATATATACACATTTACATACATATGTAAGTACAAATATATGTGTACAGGTGTGTATATATCCATATACTCACATTTGTGTGTGTGTGCATGCCTGTGTGTTGGCTGGGCAGGGCTGGCCAGAGGTTTTATATGTGAGGGTACCCTTTAGTAGCATCATAAGTACATATTACATACTATCAAAAAACTTAAAAATATCTGAGAAACAATAAAGATCTTTAAGTGGACATTTGTTCTATTCTAGGACAATTAAATTCAAGGGCAATAGGAGAGTTGCAAATTTTTTTAAAAGATAAAAAATATATATAAATCAGACTATAATGGAGAAATGCAAATCAAAACAAGATCAAGCATGCCTATATTACTGTCAGATTTTTTCCCCTAAATCTAAATTACAAGTATATTTTGTTCACTGAACTGCAGTTGTAAAATTATTTTACTCCTCACTATGGAAAGACTAGTATTTTGTGGCAAAAAATGAAAGTATTAGTTGAATTTACATTAGCAAAGTGTCTCTCTCTTTGAAAGTTTACAGTTGCATTCAACAAAACCACCTCATTACCTCCTCTCCTCCCCTCCAAAAGACAGAGTATTATGCAATTTTCCATTTCAGTGATAGCAAGAATGATCAGAATTTCTTTCAGAGGGAATTGCTCTATATATAGCTGTAGATTCAGTATGTCCGTGAAGGGAGATGAGATAAGGAGGCTCCTATGTCATCAACTTGAACTGAACTTCAGAAACTTAAGGGACAACTTATTTTATCAAGACCCAGACCTTATGGTGCTAAACCCCAATACATTTCTCCAAGATGGACACATAGGAGCCTCCTGATCTCACCACTTCCAATGGACACACTGAATCAACAAGAACAAATAGAACAACCTCTCTGAAAGAAATCCAGAAACTAGCTAAGCAAATAGTACACATTAGGCAAACAAGAAAATCAGAACTACATCACCCATATAAAAATGGGTCTCGGCATACCCACAACTGCTATAAGCCAATAAAAACAAAGATGGCAGCTTGGACAATCACAAAGGTTTGACAGAAAACAAACAGCTTGAGTTGGGCTGATCAATAAGGTACATTTCGTACAGAGGGCCAATTTGTCAAATTGGGAGAGGTGACTACTTATCCTAATGAATCAAAACGAATACAGAGAGTCAAGGAAAATGAAGAAACAAAAAATATGTTCCAAACAAAAGAACAATATAAAACTCTAGAAACAGATAAGAAAATGAAGGTAAGTAATGTACCTAACAAAGATTTCAAAATAATGTAATAAAAATGCTCTCCAAGTTTAAAAGAACAATACATGAAGAAAGTGAGAATTTCAACAAAGAGAAAATATTAGAAAATATGAAACTAAGAACTGAACTGAAAAATTCAATAGAAGAATTCAAAAACAGGCTAGATTAAGTGGAAGAAAAAGAATCAAATTTGAAGTCAGGGCAATGCAATTCATTCAATCAAAGTAGAAAAACAATGGAGAATGAAAAAGAGTGAAGATGACTTAAGGGACTTATGGGACACCAGAGTGGACAAATACACTCATGATAGATGTCCCAGAAGGAGAAGAAAGAGAGAAAGGGGCTGAATGCTTATTCAAGAAATAATGGCTTAAATCTTCCCAACCTGGGCAAAGAAAAGGACATCTAGACCCAAGAAGACTAAAGAATTCCATATAAGATGATTCCAAAAAGACCAACACAGAGACACATTATAATTAACTATTAACAGTTAAAGAAAATGAGACCAATGAAGCCCAAAGTTAGGTACAATGAAGGAAATAACAAAAATTAGAGCAGAAATAAATCAAATAGAGACCAAAAATAAAACAATAAAAAAGATTAATGAAACTAAGAACTGGGTGTTTGAAAAGATAAACAAAATTGACAAGGCTTTATAGTTAGACTCACCAAAAAAGGGGGCAGAGGGCTCAAATTAAAAAATTCAAAATGAAAAGATGTTAAAACCAACACCACAGAAAGAGGATCATAAGAGACTACTATGAATGATCAGATGATAACAAATTGGACAAACTAGAAAAAATGGATTAATTCCTAGAAACACCTACCAAGACTAAATCTTGATGAAATAGAAATCTGGGGACACCTGGGTGGCTCAGTCATTAAGCGTCTACCTTCAGCTCAGGTCATGATCCCCGAGTCCTAGGATCGAGTCCCACATCGGGCTCCTTGCTCAGCAGGGAGCCTGCTTCTCCCTCTGCCTGCCGCTACCCCTGCTTGCGCTCTCTCTCTCTCTGGCAAATAAATAAATAATAAAACCTTTTTAAAAAAAAAAAAAGAAAGAAATGGAAATCTGAAAAGAACAATTAATAAGGAGATTCAATCAGTAATCAAAATCATCCCAAGAACAAAAGTCCAGGACAAGATGGCTTCATTAACAAATTCTACCAAAAATTCCAAGAACAACTGACACCAATCCTTCCAAATTCTTCCAAAACACAGAAGAGGATGGAACATTTCTAAACTCATTTTATAGGACCAACATTACCCTGATAACAAAACTAGACAAGAATGTTACAAGAAAAGAACAGGCCAAATCTCTGATTAACATAGATGCAAAAGTCCTTCAACAAAATATTAGTAAATCAAATAAAGTTAATACATTAAAAAGATCCTAGACCATGATCAAGTGGGGATTGATTCCAGGGATGCAAGTTCGTTCAATACCTACAAATCAGTCAATGTGATACACCACATTAACAAAATGAAGGATAAAAATCATATGATCATCTCATGAATGGATAAATCAGATAAACACATACACACACACAGGAATATTACTCAGCCATCAAAAAGAATGAAATCTCCCTATTTGCAGTGAAATGGATGGAACTAGAATGTATTATGCTAAGGAAAATAAGTCAGTCAGAGAAACACAAATACTATGATTTCACTCATTTGTGGAATTTAAGAAACAAAACAGATGAACATAGAGGAAGGGAAAGAAAAATAAAGTAAGATAAAAACAGGGAGGAAAGTCTTAAGAAACTCTTAACTATTAGGAACAAACAGGGTTGTTGGAGGGGAGGTGGGTAGGGGGATGGGGTAAATGGGTGATGGGCATTAAGGAGGGCACTTGTTGTAATGAGCACTGGGTATATGATGCAAGCAATGAATCACTAAATTCTACCCCTGGAACTAATATCATACTATATGTTAACTAACTTGAATTTAATAAAATCCTGAAAGAAAAAAAGTCATATGATCATCTCAATAGATGCAGAAAAAGCATTTGACAAAATTCAAACTCCATTTATGATAAAAACGCTTAAAAAAGTAGATATAGAGGGAATGTACCTCAACATAATAAAGGCCATATATAACAAATCTACACCCACTGTGGAACTCAATAGTGAAAAGCTAACAGCTTTTCCTCTAGGATCAGAAACAAGACAAACATGCCCAAACTCACCACTTTTAATCAACATAGTATTGGAAATCCTAGCCAGAGCAATTAGAGAAGGAAAATAAAAAGCATCCAAATTGGAAAGGAAGAAGTAAAACTGTTACTACTTGCAGATGACATGATATTCAATATAGAAAACCCCAAAGACTACACCAAAAAACTGTTAAAATTAAAACAAATTCAGTAAAGTTGTAGTATAAAAAATCAATATACAAAATCTGTTGCATCTTTACACAATAATTACGAGCTATCAGAAAGAGGAATTAAGAAAGCAATCCTATTTACAACTGCATCACAAAGAACAAAATACCTAGGAAAAAATTTAATCAAGCAGGTAAAAGACCTTTATACTGAAAACCATGACATTAATGAAAGAAACTGAAGACAAAAATAAATGGAAAGATATTCCATGCTCACGGTTTGAAAGAATATATATTGTTATAATGTCCATACTGAGCAAAGCATTTACAGATACAATGCAATCTCAATCAAAATTCTAATGGCATTTTTCACAGAAATAGAATAAACAACCCTAAAATTTGTATGGGACCACAAAAGACCTTGAAGAGCCAAAACAATACTGAAAAAGAAGAACAAAGCTGGAGGCTTTATGGTCCCTCATTTCAAACTATACTAAAAAGCTATAGTAATTAACGTAGTACAAAAACAGACACATAAATCAATAGAACAGAACAGAGAGCCCAGAAATAAATGCACGCATATATGGTCAATTAATTTACACAAAGGGGACAGGAATATACAATGGGGAAAGGACAGTCTCTCTAATAAATGGTGTTAGGAAAACTGGACAGCCACATTCATAAGAATGAAACTAGATCTCTACATATACACAAAAATTAACTCAAAATGGATTGAAGACTTGAACATAAGAGCTGAAACCATGCAACTCCTAAAAGAAAGCAGGCAGTAAGCTTCTTAACACCAATCATGATAATGATTTTTTTAATTCGATATCAAAAGCACAGGCAACAAAAGCAAAAATAAACAAGTGGGACTATATCAAATTGAAAAGCTTCTGCACAGCAAATGTAACCATGAACAAAATGAAAAGGCAACTTATGAAATGGGAATAATATTTGCAAACCATATATCTGGTAAGGGCTAATATCCAAAATATGTAAAGAACTCATATACCCCAATAGTGAAAAAAAATCCAATTAATACATAGGCAAGGAAACTAAAGAGACACTATTCCAAAGAAGACATGCAAATGGCCAAGTACATGAAAATGTGCTCAACATCATTAAACATTAGGGAAATACAAATCACAACCACAATGAGATATCATCTCATACCTGTTAGAATGTCTGCCATCAACAAGAAAACAGATAAAAAGTGTTGGTAATGATTTAGAGAAAAGGAAACCCATGTGCACTTTTGGTGGGAATGTAAATTAGTGCAGCCACCATGGAGAACAGTATGGAGGTTGCTCAAAATATTAAAAAAAGAATTACAATGTCCAAAAATTCTGCTTCTGGGTGTTCATGCAAAGGAAATAAAATCACTATGTTGAAGAGATATCTGCACCCCCAATTTACAATAGCCAACACATGGAAACAACCTACATATTTACCAATGGATAAAAGGATAATGATAAGTTATATATGTGTGTGTGTGTGTGTGTGTGTGTGTGTGTAGATAGATATGATAGAATATTATATAGCCAGAAAAAAGAGTGGCATCTTGCCATTTGCAACAATATGGTGGATGTTGAGGGGATTATGATAAGTAAAATAAGTCAGAAAGAAAAAGACAAATACTCTATGATCCCATTTATGTGTGGAATTAAAAAAAATGAACCCACAGAAACAAAGAAACTGTGAGTTGCCAGAGATAGGGGCTGGTGAGATGTGGGAGATGTGTGAAGGTGGTTAAAAGGTAGAAACTTACACTAAGGGGCACCTGGGTGGCTTAGTCAGTTAAGTGTCTGCCTTTGGCTCATGTCATGATCTCAGGGTCCTGGGACTGAGCCCCACATTGGGCTCCCTGCTCAGTGGGGAGCCTGCTTCTCCCTCTCCCTCTGCCCCCAACTCATGCTTGGTTCTCTCTCAAATAAATAAAATCTTTTAAAAAAAATAAGAAACTTACACTGATAAGATAAATAAGTGCTTAGGATATAACGTACAGCATGGCACTTATAGTTAACAGTACTGTTTTGTATATTTGAATGTTGCTACGAAAAAATAGTTCATTAGTTCTCATATGAAAAAAAAATTGTAACTGTATGAGGTGATGGATGTTAACTAAACTTACTGCGGTAATAATTTGGCAATAAATACATATATCACATCATTATACTGTACATCTTAAACTAATACATTGTTTTATGTTGATTATATATCAATAAAACTGGGAAAAGGTTAAAGTTAAGGGAGGTATGATGATACTTTCTCACCAAATAAAGAATAAAGATACAGAAATTATAATATTGGAACCAAATTAAAACTCTGGATCTGAAAGGCATAAAACTGACATGAAAATTCACTAGAGGAATGCAACATTAAATATGAACTGCCAGGAGAAAGAATTGATGAATCTGGAGATAGAGCAATGGACATTATGTAAACCAAAGAACAGAGAGAGAAAAAAATGGAACAGGGGCTCAGGGAAATACGGGACACGACAAAAAAACACCAACATGTGTATAATGGGAATATCAGAAAGAGAAAAGGTGAAAGGAGCAAAAAAATATTACAAGAAAAAATGGTTGAAACTTCCAAGATTTGATGTAAAACATTGCACATTTAGAACCTCAACCAACTCTAATTAAGATAAACATAAAGAGATCCACGTGAACACATCACACTGAAAATGTGAAATCTCTAATTGAAAGCAATTAGAAAAAACAGGGTCATCACATACAGTGGAACTCCAGTAAGATAAACATTGGCTTTCTCATCAGAAACAATGAAGGCTAGAACAGAGTTAACAATGGATGATATACTCAGACTACGGAAAGAAGAAACCTGTCAAACAAGACCTTGGTCCAGTGAAGTAATGTTTTTTTTAAAATGAAGGCAAAATAAAAACATTCACAAATAAGGAAAAATTGGCAGAATTTATTTCCAGCTGAACCCCCTCACAAGAAATACTAAAAAGCTTTCAGGACTGAAAGCAAATGACACCAAATAGTAATCAAAATACACACACACACACACACACACAGACACATACGCACAACATGAAGAGCAAAGGTTATTAAGTAGGCAACTATAAAATACAACATAATTGTATATTTCTCCTTTTTTTAAACCGATTTAAAAAGCAACTGCATAAAACAGTATATATGTAATTATATTGTTGGGCCTATAACACATAGAAGCAAAATATAATTGACAAAACAGCACAAAAGGCTTGGGAAGGAGAATGCTATACTGAGTTAGGAAATGACACTAGATGGTAACTAGAATCTTCAAGAATATAAAGAATCAAAATGGTAAATATGAATATTAATATAATAAACACTATTATACACATGCACACTTTCTTCTCTTAGTTTCTTGAAAAGGCATAAAATTAAATAACCTAATAATTATAACAATGTTTGAATAGTTGACCCTTAAACACTATGTGTTTGAACAGTGCAGGTCCACTTGTAAGCAGGTTTTTTATATTACAGTACTGTAAATGTACGTTCACTTCTTTATGATTTTCTTAACATTTATTTCCTTTTCCCTAGCTTACTTTATTGTAAGAAAATGGTATATAATACACATAACATACAAAATATGTTTTAATTGACTGTTTATGTTATCAGTAAGGCTTCTGGTCAACAATAGGCTATCAGTAAAGTTTTTGGGGAGTCAAAGCGGATTTTTGACCACTACAGCTCATGTTGTTCAAAGGTCACCTATACTGTTGGGATGGTAAAACATATATAGAGGAAATATGTCTAACAACTGTAGAAGGGAGGAAATAGAACTACATAGGAATATTTTCATATCTCACTGAAACTGTTATTATAAATATGTACTAGAATCTAATAAGATATTTGATGTAGCTCTAGAGTAACCACTAAGAAAATATTTTTAAAATATAGTTAAAATTGTTAAAGGAATTAAAATGTTATACTATTGTAAAACTGAATGTCCATATGCAAAAGAATGAGTTGGGTCCTTACCTTACATCTTATACAAATATTAATAAAAAATGGATCAAAGGCCTAAATGTAAGACCTAAAACTATAAAATTCTTAGAAGGAAACATAAGGCAAAAGCTTCATGACATTGGATTTGTCAATGATTTCTTGGATATGACCCCACAAAAGAAAAAAAAAGACAAACTGGACTTCATTAAAATTTAAAAAAAAAATCTGCATCAAAAGATGATGTCAACAGAGTTTAAAGGCAACCCACAGAACGGAAGAAAATATTTGCAAATCATATATCTAATTAATATCCAGAATATAGAGAACGTTTAAAACTCAACAACAAATAAACAAACAACCCAATTTAAAAACAGGCAAAGGACTTGAACAGGCCTTTCTCCAAAGAAGATATACAAATGACTAATAAGCATATGAAAAGATGTTCAACATCACAAATCATTTGGGAAATGCAAATCAAATAAATGAGATACCACCTCACATCCATTAGGATGGCTACAATTTTTAAAAAAGGAAAATAACAAGTGTGGAGAGAATATGGAGAAATTGGAACCCTCATGCACTATTTGTGCAAAATTTAAATGATACAGCCATTGTGGAAATTAGTATGGCAGTTCCTCAAAAAGATAAAAATAGAATTACCAAAGAATCATCCATTTTCACTTCTGGTTATATATCCAAAAGTATTAAAAGCAGGATCTTGAAGAGACATTTGTATAGCAAAGTTCATAGCAGCAGTATTCATAATAGTTAAAATGTGGAAGTAACCCAAGTGTCCACTGACACATGAATCAATAAATGTCCTATATGTATTCAATGGAATATTATTCGACTTACAAGAAAGAAAATTTTGGCATATGCTACAACATGAACGAACTCTGAAGACATTATGCTAAGTGAAATAGGCCAGTCACAAAAGAACAAATACTGTATGATTCTACTTATATGAGGTTTCTGGAGTAGTCAAATTCTTAAAGACAAAAAGTAGAATACTGGTTGCCAACAGCAATTTCCTGAGAATTGGAGGAAAGCACAGAATGGGAGTTAGTGTTTAATGAGTAAGGTTTCATTTAGAAAAGATGAAAATATTCTGGAGATAGATGATATTAACTGCACAACATGAATATACTTAATATTTTTGAATGAGGATTTTGCCACTTTAAAAAAATTGGGGGATAAAAGGGAGTCAACCACTTCAGAAAACATTTTCGTATTTCCTTAAAATGTTAAACACGAAGTTACCATACGAACTAGCAATTCCATTCCTTGCTATATATCAAAGAGAAAAGAAAACATATTTCCCTATGAAAACTTTACATGAATGTTTATAAAAGTATTAGTCATAACAACAAAAAGTGGAAAACTCCCAAAGCCTATTAACTGATAAATCGATAAATAAAATGCGGCATATCCAAAGGAATATTCTCGCAATAAAAATAATGAAGTACTGATATATGCTATAAGATGGATGAATTTTAAAAATACTTTGCTCAATGAAAGAAGCCAGTCACAAAAGGACATATTTATTCATTCATGCAAAATATCCAAAATAGGCAACTATACAGAGACAATGAATAGATTAATGGTTGTCTAGGAGGGAGGGAGGGTTCTGAGGAGAAAGAAGGGGAGTGGTTTCTGAGGAGATGAAAATATTCTAAAAATTTGATAGTGATGATTATTGCACAACTCTGAGAATATACTAAAAACCACTGAAGTTATCATTTAAATGGGTGAATTGTACGACATATGATTTACATCTTTAGTAAAGAATAAGCTGTTTAAAATAAAAAAGATCCCAAGGAAAGGGAAGTGATTTATCTAATTAGGTTCCCTACCTACTCCACCCAACCCTCCCAAAAAAGTGAAAGTATATTCACAAAGAATTAGAGGACGTATAACAAACATAATTTTACCAAGTCTCAATGTCCTCAGTGACAGCCAGGTCAAATCTAAAACACTGTGTTCAGTTCTTGCCATTACACTCAAGCTATAGCTTATTCTGGGTGGCTTTCTCAAATCCAATTATCTTAACTAAGTCACTGATCTGAATAAATCAACAAAATAACTAAATTAAAAAATTATAAATAATACATATGAAAAGTTATCTAATTTTACCCTTTTGGGAATATAATATACTTTACACCAAGATGCACAATTGAGTTTTGGACTATATCTTTTTAGCAATACCCGATACTTTCCCAAGCCACTGTCTTTTACAGAGTTATCCTGGAAGCAAAAAGAAAAAGCGGAATTCCATTAAACATGCTATTAGTTATTTATAGAAAAAGAAGAGATAAGATAGAACTTTACAAGGAGAAAACTACCACTTCCTTAGCTTACTTTTTGAATTACTGTCTTTTAAGAAACAAGTTAATTTATGAGTGAATTACTCAAAATATTTTTTTCCTCTACCAAAATTATGCTATCAAAGTTTTTGTTAAAGTAAACTGTTTAGAAATACATTCAATTTGAAAATAATTTCAGGGATCTTCCTTACTTTCATCAGGGAAAAAATGGAATTGTTTCTTGGCTATATCTGTTCTTAGTATTCCAAGCATCAAGTACTTATAAACCAAAACAATGGGGATTAGTGGGTTATCATTTCCTTTTGCTCCTGGAGTTAGGTTTCATTATCTCATACACACTGACAAAGATGCTGAGGCTTAGAGAGAACCAATGTTGATCAAAATTTAAATACAGCCATCAGGTCACTAGAGAGTACATTTTTGTACTGAACATCAACAAAGGGCCGAATATTAGAATCTGAATGTAATATGAACACTGAATCTGTTACTCTTACTCAATCCATTACATAGTCTTTCATTTAGTCACTAAAACACTCACATATTCATTCCTTCATTCATCTACTTAAGGAAGATTTCTGGTGGGGCTACTGTTTATTAAAACACTATGGTGGGTATAACATTAAACAGGAACACAAGGTATGCCCTTAAAAGGTTATAATCCACTGAAAAATATAGATAACACACAGACAATGGCAATATAATGTACAAGCTACAAAAGATGTTTAGATAACACATAGGAGGAACACATAGGAGATCATAAGAGGTACCAAGGAGAAAAAAACACCAGCTCAATCAGCTCATCCAGGATTCCCTCTACCTACATTAAAAAAATCAGGCTTTTTTAAACTTAACTTTCATTTACTTTCTCTCAGAGAAGAAAAAAAATATTAAGGTACTTCTAGTTTACTACGCTGTTTAGGCAGTAGTATAAAGAGCAGCAAGGGCTGGTCTCCTTGAAACTGATGCCCAAAAGTCTAGTATTAGGGAGATTTTCCCAGCTGGGTAGAGGTAATTTAATTCTATGTAATCTATCAAAGAATAGTTTTTTATCATTTTTTTAAACTCTCAAAATGTCTCTAAAAGAAACAACTAGTATCTTCTACCTTTCCATTTGTCATTTTCTTCCTAATTTCGGCTGAGTCACAAACAGGTGTTTCTTAGGAAGCTCATTAGGGAAGCATACTTATGTAGACTTCTTATTAGCAAACTTCTTTACCTGCCTATTTGATTATCTTCCCCCCTCCCACAGCCAGAAATCTTGCACTGAAAAACGCATAGAAGAGTTCATATACTGTTAAATCTCACTCTCGGTCTCACTTTTAGTCTCTGTAGTCTCACTCTTCGGGTACCAACATAAACCAAAATGAAGAGAAACAAAAATTCTGTTCCTCCTCCTCTGAACAAAAATTGAGGAGAAAAAGGCAGACAGACAATAGGTAAAACTTTATTGTGAGAGGACAATCAAATGATCAAAAATCATACACCTACAGATCATACACAAAAAAATATTTCCAAACATTTTAATGTCCGTGCCAAGATGTAGTCATCATAATTTTTTTCTAAATATTTGCCAGTCTTTTTTTTTATTGAATTTTATTTATTGACAGAGAGAGAGCGTACAAGCAGGGGGAGCGGCAGGCAGAGGGAGAGGGAGAAGCAGGCTTCCCTGTGAGCAGGGAGTCCAACATGCGGCTCGATCCCAGGACTCTGGGATCATGACCTGAGCCAAAGACAGACTCTTAACTAACTGAGTCACCCAGGTGCCCCAGTCATATTTTTGACAAACTTAGGACACAAATTAAAATCAAAGGCCAAGTTAAGTCATTGTGCCATATGCCTTAAAATTACACAGTGCTATATGACAGTTATATCTCAATAAAACAGAGAAAAAAATAAAATTAAAAAAGTGCTAACAAAACGAAGAAAGTCAAAACTAAGGCTGGAAGTGGAAAGACAATGCTTGGTTGTCAGGTAGCCCATCACTACGCAGTTTTATGAGCTGAGATAAATCACAAGTCAAAGGAGCTTTAATTTTCACATCTCTACACTGACAGAGTTAAACTTACTATGACTCTGTGTAGGAAAGAAAATTACAGAAGTAGTGTGGCAAACAGACCCTACAGGGATCTCCAATGATCCCATCACCTGGTATTCACACTTTTGTGTAATCCCCTCCCATTGAGTGTGGGTAGAACCTGTGACTTGCTTCTAACAAAAAGAATATAGCAAAGGTGACAGTATATCACTCCCATGATCAGACAACATTACATGGCAAAGATAATGGGAGCTATGGGGAAACTAGCCAACACCCAGCAAAAAGCAGAGCATTCAATCATGTAACGCAGGGATATGAATTCTGCCAACAACCTGAATTAGTTTGGAGCAATTCTTTCCCAGTCAAGCTTCCAAATGAAAATGCAACCCAATCAACACCTAGATTGCAATCTCAGGAAACACTGAGCAGAGGAGCCTTTAAAATGTGCTCAAAAGCCTGACTCATGGTGGTGTGAGATAACAAATATGTTTTTTTAAGCCAGTAAGTGTGTGGTAATTTCTTACACAGCAATATAAAACTCTAAGTAGACAATCCAATCATCCATTTGTTCACTCTGACCATTAATGTCAGATATTTCAATGTGTTCCGGATAAACTAAATATACGGATATCATAAATTGTTTTAATCATTAGTTTTAACCATGTAGGCTCTCATTCATTTCAGACAAACTGCATTTCTAGACAGTATAAGTAGTATTCATGGAGTTTCCATTCTTTCTCATAATCAAACTCTCCCCTATCTCTCTCTCTGCCCCCTTCTTCCATCCTTCCTTCCTCCCTCCCTTTCGAAGTCCCTTAGTTCCTTCCTGCTCCTCACCTCCCTTCATTCCTTCCTACCTTTTTTCTTTTTAAAAAGCTTCAAGGATCACCTCTCCTTAAAATACTTCATCGGTGTTCCCATTAAACTTTTATATACATCTATAATGATATTTCTCAGTTAAGTATTATAATGGAATGGTAAATGAGAATCTTTGACTCTTTTTCCCTTTTTGATTTATACTCGTGAAATTCTTTTTAAGCCAGAAGAAAGTATGGAAAAACAGAAACAACCTGTTACTATTCCACCTGCAGTCTAGCCAGTTGTAACTGAAGTAATACATTCATCTAAGTCATTTCACATTTATGTATGTGTTTTATATAAAGTTAATAATATCAAAAATTAGGCAATAACTACTGTCAATTCATTGAACTATGTCCTTTAAAATTACTACAGATAGTCAGAGGGAATCCAAGATGGCAGAGGAGCAGAAGACCTTAATTTCATCTGCTCCCAGGAATTCTGCTAAATAGCTATCAAACCATTCTTAACACCTGCACACTCAACCAGAGATTGAAGAAAAGAATAGCTGCAACTCTACCAACAGAAAAGCGACCACTTTCTGCAAGGTAGGAGGTGTGGAGAAGTGAATCCAAGGCAATATACAGGAAGATAGACTGTGGGGGGGAGGAAGCCTCTATCAGCCAGCTACTGACAGGTGATAGAGCAGTGGAGCACAAAATCGGAACTTTTAGAAGTCCGCTCTGGTGAGGGACGTCACTCACGAGGCTAAGTGGGGGGTGAAACTCTTGCTGGGAAAGTGTGGTCTCAGGATCCTAGGGGTCACAGGAAGACAGGGGTGTGAGTGCAACAGAGCTCCCAGGTATCGGAGTGGGGAAGCCGGCTGCAAAGGGTGAGACCAGGACCAGGCTCTCAGCTCAGGGTAGCCATAAACCATGATCTGTGGCACAGTTGGGCCCCTGCTTGAAGTGGCAGAACAAGGAGACAGTGCCACAGGAGTCCACTGGGTTTGAGATTTGAGCCAGAGTCGTGTGCCTGGGATAGAAACGCTCGGTCAGGGGGTGGAGCAAGATGGCGGAGGAGTAGAAGACCTGGATTTCGTCTGGTCTCAGGAATTCAGCTGGATAGGGATCAAACCATTCTGAACACCTATGATCTCAACAGGAGATCGAAGAAAAGAATACCAATAACTCTCTGAACAGAAAAGCAACCACTTTCTAGAAGGTAGGACATGCGGAAAAGTAAATCCGAGGCCATATTCAGGAGGATAGATGGCAGGGGAGGGTGCCTCCGTAGGCCGCTTCTGGCAAGTGATAGACCAGCGGAGCAAAAATCGGAACTTTTAGAAGTAGGCTCCCCTGAGGGACGTCGCTCCGGTGGCTAAGCGGGGGGTGGAACCCTCGCTGGGACAGTGTGGTCTCAGGACCCTCGGGGTCATAGAAAGACTGGTGGTGCCTGAGTGCAGCGGAGCTCCCAGGTATCGGAGCAGGGAAGCTGGCTGCAAAGATGGAGCCGAGGAGTGGGCTCTCAGCTGGGGGTTGCCATAAACCGTGATCTGTGGCACAGTCGGGCCCCTGCTCTTCCAGCAGGGACCCAACAAGCAGCAGATCCGGGGAGACTCCCCTTCCTCCCCCGGGAGGAGTGGCGCGGGAGCGCACTGCAGGGACCTGCTGGGTTTGGAGACTCCTCACAGGGTCGTGCCACAGATAGAAATGCTCGGTCACAGGCCGGGTGAGAATGGAGTGCGGCGGGAGACTGGGGAGACGGGAGTGATTGACTGCTTTTCTCTGGGGGCACACTGAGGAGTCGGGCCCCAAGTTCTCAGCTCCTCTGGGGCGGAGACTGGGAGGCCGCCATTTTCACTGTCATCCTCCAAAGCCGAAAGGAAAGCTTGCAGGGAACAAAAGCTCCTGAGAGCAAACACGAGCAGATTACTTAGCCCAGACGGGCAAGGGCGGGGAAATTCTGCCTCCGGCAAAGACATTTGGAAACCACGGCAATAGGCCCCTCCCCCAGAAGATCAGCAAGAACAGCCAGCCAAGACCAAGTTTACCGATCAATGACAAGGGCAGAACTCCAGCACTAGGGGAATACTGCACATAGCATTCATGGCTTTTTTACCTTGATTCTTAAGTCTTTCAAAGTTAATTTTTTTTTTAACTGTCTTTTTTTTTTTTTTTTAATTTTTCTTTTTCCCTTTTCAACCAACATCTTATCAATCCCTTTTTTAAAAACATTTTTTTCATTTTTAGAGTCATATTCTATCCCTTCATAGTAGTTACCCTTATTTTTGGCATATATATAAATTGTTCTCTCTTTAAAATTTTAAGATACAGTTTCTTCTAACAGATCAAAATATACCCTAAATCTCTAGTGTATGGCTTTGTTCTAGTCTCCTGCCTGATCACATTCTCTCCCTTTATTTTTTTTTTAATATTCTTCTTTCTTTTTTCAAACAACTTCTTATCTTTTCAATTCCTTTTATAAAATTTTTTATAATTTTCATCTTTACAGTCATATTCCATTCCTTCATCGTATTAAACCTTATTTTTGTACATATATAAGTTTTGCTTTCTTTAAAATTTTGGGAGGCACTTTCTTCTAACAAACCAAAATACACCCAAAATCTAGTATGTGGCACTGCTCTATGCACCACCCTGATCATATCTGATCATATTCTGTTTTTCTGTTTTGTTCTGTTTTTCTTTTTCTTTTTTTTTTTCTTTTTCTCTTTCTTCATTTCCCTTTCTTTTGCCCCGTTTTCAGGGCTTTTCTGATTTGTTTAGAGTATATTTTCAGGGGACATTGTTACCCTGTTCGCATTTTGTTCTCTCATTCATCTATTCTCCTCTGGACAAAATGACAAGACGGAAAAAATCACCTCAACAAAAAAAACAAGAGGCAGTACCAACTGCCGGGGAGCTACTCAACACAGACATTAGTACGATATCAGAAATAGAGTTCAGGATGATGATTTTAAAGATACTAGCTTGGCTTGAAAAAAGCATGGAAGTTATTAGAGAAACCCTTTCTGGAGAAATAAAAGAACTAAAACCTAACCAAGTCGAAATCAAAAAGGCTATTAGTGAGGTGCAATCAAAAATGGGGGCACTAACTGCTAGGATAAATGAGGCAGAAGAGAGAATCAGTGATATAGAAGACCAAATGATGGAAAATAAAGAAGCTGAGAAAAAGAGAGATAAACAACTACTGGATCACGAGGGCAGAATTCAAGAGATAAGCGATACCATAAAGCGAAACAACATTAGAATAATTGGGATCCCAGAAGAAGAAGAAAGAGAGAGAGGGGCAGAAGGTATATTGGAGCAAATTATAGCAGAGAACTTCCCTAATTTGGGGAAGGAAACAGGCATCAAAATCCAGGAAGCACAGAGAACCCCTCTCAAAATCAATAAAAATAGGTCAACACCCCGACATCTAATAGTAAAACTTCTGAAACTCAGAGACAAAGAGAAAATCCTGAAAGCAACTCGGAAGAACAGATCTGTAACCTACAATGGTAGAAACATTAGATTAGCAACAGACCTACCCACAGAGACCTGGCAGGCCAGAAAGGACTGGCAGGATATATTCAGAGCACTAAATGAGAAAAATACAAAGCCAAGAATACTATATCCAGCTAGGCTGTCATTGAAAATAGAAGGAGAGATAAAAAGATTCCAGGACAAACAAAAACTAAAGGAATTTGCAAACATGAAACCAGCCCCACAAGAAATACAGAAAGGGATCCACTAAGCAAAGAGAGAGCCTAAAAGCAACATAGACCAGAAAGGAACACAGACAATATACAGTAACAGTCACCTTACAGACAATACAATGGCACTAAATTCATATCTTTCAATAGTTACCCTTATTGTAAATGGGCTAAATGCCCCAATCAAAAGATACAGGCTACCACATTGGATAAAAAAACAAGACACATCGATATGCTGTCTGCAAGAGACTCATTTTAGACCCAAAGACACCCCCAGATTGAAAATGAGGGGATGGAAAACCATTTACCATGCTAATGAACACCAAAAGAAAGCTGGGGTGGCAATCCTTATATCAGACAAATTAGATATTAAACCAAAGACTGTAATAAGAGATGAGGAAGAACACTATATCCTACTTAAAGGGTCTATCCAACAAGAAGATCTAACAATTGTAAATATCTATGCCCCTAATATGGGAGCAGCCAATTATATAAGGCAATTAATAACAAAAACAAAGAAACATATTGACAACAATACAATAATATTGGGGGACTTTAACACCCCCCTCACTGAAATGGACAGATCATCTAAGCAAAAGATGAAAAAGGAAATAAAGACTTTAAATGACACACTGGGGGGGAAAGATGGCAGAGGAGTAGGGGACCCTATGTCAATTGGTCCTCAGAATTGAGCTGGATATCTACCAGACCACTCTGAGCACCCACAAAACCAGCCTGAGATGTAAGAAGATCTGGATCTCTAAAAACAGAATATCGCAGGCAGTTGGTTTTAAGGTACAAAGTGGGGAGCCATGATTCCGCGGGCAGATATCGGAGGATAAACAGCAGCAGGAAGATGCCTGGCCATGGGGATCCTACACTGCCGGTGAGCGACAGCCTCGCGCGCTGCGGACGGGGCACAGACTCACAGACCGGTAGCCTTGGGGAAAGGACTTTAGGGCAGACCCCGGAAGGCAAACCCAGAGTGGCGGGGTCATGCACGCGTGAACCAGACCGGCTGGCGGTTTTAGAAGCACAAAGGGCAGAGACGTGCCCCGACCTGGAGGCAGGACTGGGAGCGCTGCGGAGGGGCGCACAACCCAGGACGCTGCAGTTTATAGCAGCACAGACAGAAACAGAGATGGTGTGGCCTGGAGAGCTCACTGAAGAACAGACTGCGATCTCTCTGCTCTGAGGCAGAGGGTTAGAAATGGTCTCTTCTGCTCTGACTCATGGAAGAGATGCAGAAAGCCACCAGGGAAAGGCGCCAGAGAACAAAAGCCCCAAAGACTGATTCCCGCTGAGCCCATCCCCCACCACAGGGGGGCAGGGCAACTCTGCCCGAACAGGGTTGCCTGAGTAACAGCGCGGCAGGCCCCTCCCGCAGAAGACAGGCTGGGAAAACAAGAGGCCAGCAACCCTAAGGTCCCAAGAAAACAGGTGCATCTTGCTTGGGTTCTGGTCAATAATTTGGACTCTATACATTCCCTCAAACACCCATCAACAGAATGACTAGGAGGAGGAACCCCGAAAATAGAAAAGACTCAGAGATTATGACTTATGCTGCAGATTTACAAATGGATGCAGATATAACCAAGATGTCGGAGATGGAATTCAGGCTAGCAATTGTGAAGACAATGGCTAGAATGGAGAAATCAATTAATGGCAACATAGAGTCTCTAAGGGCAGAAATAAAAGGTGAATTGGCACAACTTAAAAATGCTATCAATGAGATCCAATCCAATCTAGATAATCTAACAGCTAGGGTAACTGAGGCAGAAGAGTGAATAAGCGACCTGGAAGACAATATAATAGATAAAAAGGGAAAAGAGGAGGCCAGGGAAAAACAACTCAGAATCCATAAAAATAGAATCAGAGAAATAAGTGACACCATGAAGCGTTCCAATGTCAGAATAATTGGAATCCCGGAGGGAGTGGAGAGAGAGAGAGGACTAGAAGATGTATTTGAGCAAATCGTAGCTGAGAACTTCCCTAATCTGGGGCATGAAACAAACATTCGAGTCCTAGAGGCAGAGAGGACCCCTCCTAAGATCAAGGAAAACAGGCCAACACCCTGGCATGTAATAGTAAAACGTGCAAATCTTAGAAACAAGGAAACCATCTTAAGGGCAGTTAGGGGGAAGAGATTCCTTACGTACAGAGGGAGGAATATCAGAATAATGTCAGACAAAAGAAAATGAACTTTGGGGACTTCATCAAGATAAAAAGCTTCTGCACAGCAAAGGAAACAGTCAACAAAACAAAGAGCAACCCACAGAATGGGAGAAGATATTTGCAAATGACACTACAGATAAAGGGCTGGTACCCAAAATCTATGCAGAACTTCTCAAACTCAACAACCAAAAAACAAATAATCAAGTCAAAAAGTGGGCAGAAGATATGAAAAGACACTTCTCTGAAGAAGACATACAAATGCCTAAGAGACACATGAAAAAATGTTCATCATCATTAGCCATCAGGGAAATCCAAATCAAAACCACATTGAGATACCACCTTACACCAGTTAGAATGGCAAAAATGGACAGGGCAAGAAACAACAAATGTTGGAGAGGTTGTGGAGAAAGGGGAACCCTCTTACACTGTTTGTGGGAATGCAAGCTGGTACAGCCACTTTGGAAAACAGTGTGGAGGTTCCTCAAAAATTTCAAAATAGAGCTACCCTATAACCCAGCAATTGCACTCCTGGGTATTTACCCCGAAGACACAGATGTAGTGAAAAGAAGGGCCATATGCACCCCAATGTTCATAGCAGCAATGTCCACAATAGCCAAACTGTGGAAAGAACCGAGATGCCCTTCAACAGATGAATGGATAAAGAAGATGTGGTCCATATAGACAATGGAATATTACTCAGCCATCAGGAAAGATGCATACCCAACTTTTACATCAACATGGATGGAACTGGAGGAGATTATACTAAGTGAAATAAGTCAAGCGGAGAAAGTCAATTATCATATGGTTTCACTTATTTGTGGAACATAAGGAATAGCATGGAGGACATTAGGAGAAGGAAGGGAAAAATGGGGGGTGGAAATGGAGGGAGAAATGAACCATGAGAGACTATGGACTCTGAGAAACAAACAGGGTTTTGGGGGGGGGGAGGGGCGATTGGTTAGCCCAGTGATGGGTATTAAGGAGGGCACATACTGCATGGAGCACTGGGTGTTATATGAAAACAATGGATCGTGGATCACCACATCAAAAACCAATGATGTATTGTATGTTGACTAACATAACATAATAAAATTAAATAAATAAATAAATAAATGAAACTAAAAAAAAAAAAAATCACCAGGGCTTCCACAGGGAAATGTTTTTCTAATTACCAACCAACGAGTATCTCTTTAAAAAAAATAAATCTTTCTGCTGTTAGTGAGGGACCAAATTTGACCCTTCATAGGGTATAGTTCACATGGTTTACAGTTGTTTTCCCTTACGAGGATTGTATATTCAATTTCCTCATATTAGTGGAGGGAGGTGGGTGGGGAATGGGTTGGATGGGGGATGGGCATTAAGTATGGCGCTTGTTGTGATGAGCCCTGGGTGTTGTAGAGAAGTGATGAATCACTAAATTCTACTCCTGAAACCAATATTACACTGTTATGTGCACTAACTGGAATTTCAATAAAAATTTGAAGAAAAAAATCTCATCATGAAAAAAATAAATAAATGAATTACACACTGGACCAAATGGACTTCACAGATATATTCAGAATATTACATCCCAAAGCAACAGAATACACATTCTTCTCGAGTGCCCATGGAACATTCTCCAGAATAGATCACATCCTAGGTCACAAATCATGTCTCAACTGGTACCAAAATATTGGGATCATTCCCTGCATATTTTAAGACCACAATGCTTTGAAACCAGAACTCAATCACAAGAGGAAAGTTGGAAAGATCTCAAATATGTGGAGGTTAAAGAGCATCCTACTAAAGAATGAATGGGTCAACCAGGAAACTAAAGAAGAATTAAAAAATTCATGGAAACATATGAAAATGAAAACAAAACTGTTCAAAATCTTTGGGATGCAGCAAAGGCGGTCCTAAGAGGGATGTATATAGCACTACAAGCCTTTCTAACGAAAAAGAAAGGACTCAAATACACAACTTAAGCCTACACCTAAAGGAGTTGGAGAAAGAACAGCAAATAAAGCCTAGACCCAGCAGGAGAAGAGAAATAATAAAGATTAGAGCAGAAATCAATGAAATAGAAACCAGAAGAACAGTAGAACAGATCAACGAAACTAGGAGCTGGTTCTTTGAAAGAATTAATAAGATTGACAAACCCCTGGCCAGACTTATCAAAAAGAAAAGAGAAAGGACCCGAATAAATAAAATCATGAATGAAAGAGGAGAGGCCACAACCAACACCGAAGAAATACAAACAATTATAAGAACATATTATGTGCAAGTATATGCCAACAATTTACGCAATCGGGAAGAAATGGATGCATTCCTAGAGATGTATAAACTACCAAAACTGAACCAGGAAGAAACAGAAAACCTGAACAGACCCATAACCAGCAAGGAAATTGAAGCAGTAATCAAAAATATCCCAACGAGCACGAGCCCAAGGCCAGATGGCTTTCCAGGGGAATTCTACCAAACATTTAAAGAAGAATTAATACCTATTCTTCTGAAGGTGTTTCAAAAAATTGAAATGGAGGAAAACTTCCAAACTCTTTATATAAGGCCAGCATTACCTTGATCCCAAAACCAGACAAAGACCCCACCAAAAGGAATTACACACCAGTATTCCTGACGAACATGGATGCAAAAATTTTCACCAAAATACTAGCCAAAAGGATCCAATAGTACATTAAAAGGATTATTCCCCACAACCAAGTGGGATTTATTCCTAGGCTGCAAGGTTGCTTCAATATCCACAAATCAATGTGGTACACTACATAAATAAAAGAAAGGACAAGAACCGTATGATCCTCTCAATAGTTGAAGAAAAAGCATTTGACAAAGTACATCATCCTTTCTTGATTAAAACTCGTCACAGTGTAGGAATAGAGGGTACAGACCTCAATATCTAAGAGCCATATATGAAAAGCCCACAGCGAATATCATTCTCAATGGGGAAAAACTGAGAGCTTTTCCGCTAAGGTCAGGAATACGGCAGGGATGTCCATCACCGCTGCTGTTCAACATAGTACTGGAAGTCTTAGCCTCAGCAACCAGACAACAAAAAGAAATAAAACACATCCAAATTGGCAAAGAAAAACTCTCACTCTTTGCAGATGACATGATACTCTATGTGGAAAACCCAAAAGACTCCACCCCAAAATTCCTAGAACTCATCCAGGAATTCAGCAACGTGGCAGGATTTTAAATCTATTTGTCTGTTGCAGTTCTAGACACCAACAATGAAACAGAAGAAAGAGAAATTAAGGAGTTGATCCTATTTACACCTGCACCCAAAACCATAAGATACCTAGGAATAAATCTAACAAAAGAGGCAAAGGACCTGTACTCAGAAAACTCTACAACACTCATGAAAGAAATTGAGGAAGACACAAAGAAATGGAAAAATGTTCCATGTGCATGGATTGGAAGAACAAATATTGTTAAAATGTTTACACTACCTAGAGCAATCTACACATTCAATGCAATGCTTATCAAAATACCATAAAGTTTTTTCACAGAACTGGAACAAATAATCCTAAAATTTGTATGGAACCAGAAAAGACCCCAAGTAGCCAAAGGAATGTTGAAAGAAAAAAATCCAAAACTGGTGGCATCACAATTCTGGACTTAAGCTCTATTACAAACTTATAATTATCAAGACAGTATGGTACTGGCACAAAAACACACCCACAAATCAAAGGAACAGAATAGAGAACCCAGAAATGGACCCTTAACTCTATGGTCAACTAATCCCCGACGAAGCAGGAAAGAATATCTAATGGAAAAAAGACATTCTCTTCAACAAATGGTGTTAGAAAATTGGACAGCCACATGCAGAAGAATGAAACTGGACCATTTCCTTACACCACACACAAAAATAGACTCCAAATGGATGAAAGACTTAAATGTGAGACACGAAACCATCAAAACCCTAGAGGAGAACACAGGCAGCAACCTCTTCGACCTCAGCCACAACAACTTCTGGCTAGACATGTCTCCATAGGCAAGGGAAAAAAAGGCAAAAATGAGGTATTGGGACTTCATCAATATAAAAAGCTTTTGCAAAGCAAAAGAAACAGTCAACAAAACCAAAAGATAACCGACAGAATGGGAGAAGATATTTGCAAATGACATATCAGATAAAGGGCTCGTATCCAAGATCTATAAAGAATTTTTAAAACTCAACACCCAAAGAACAAATAATCCAATCAAGAAATGGGCAGAAGACATGAACAGACATTTCTACAAAGAAGACATCCAGATGACCAACAGACACATGAAAAAGTGCTCAACACCATACAGCATCAGGGAAATACAAATTAAAACCACAATGAGATACCACATCACACCAGTCAGAATGGTTAAAATTAACAAGTTGGGAAATGACAGATGTCAGTGAGGATGTGGAGAAAGGGGAACCCTCTTACACTGTTGGTGGGAATGCAAGCTAGTGCAGCCACTCTGAAAAACAGTATGGAAGTTGCTCAAAAATTTGAAAATGGAGTTACCCTACAACCCAGCAATTGCACTACTGGGTATTTACCCCAAAGATACAAATGTAGTGATCTGAACAGGCACCTGCACCCCAATGTTGATAGCAGCAATGCCCACAATCACCAAACAATGGAAAGAGCCCAAGTGTCCATCTATAGATGAATGGATAAATATATATATATATATATATATATATACACAATGGACTATTAGGCAGCCATCAAAAAAAAGAATGAATTCTTCCCATTTGCAACATCATGGATGGAACTAGAGAGTATTATGCTAAGTGAAATAAGTCAATCAGAGAAAGACAATTATCATATGATTTCAGTGATATGTGGAATTTAAGAAACAAGGCAGAGGATCATAGGGAAAGAGAGGAAAAATTGAAACAAGACGAAACCAGAGACTCTTAAATCTTAGGAAACAAACTGAGGATTGCTGGAGGGGAGGGGGGTGGAGGGATGGGGTAACTCAGAGATGGATATGGGCAAAGGTAGGTGTTGTAATGAGCAATGGGTATTATATAAGACTGATTAATCATAGACCTACATCCCTGAAACAAATAATACATTATATGTTAATAAAAAAAAATAAGTAAATATATAAATACAATTACTACAGATATACTACCAATATCTAATTGAGATACTTTGTGCAGGCAAGCAAAATGTTCCATTTTTAAAAAATAACAATTTTTGACAATGTATATATTCTTTTTTAAATTAACAACTGAAAATCAGTACAGTAGACCTTTCTTAGTTCAACCACTCTTTTTTTCTGAGACTACCTTCTCTCTCATTTAATTAGAGTATCCTACCATTCTGGCCACAGGTATCTGTTCCATGACTGATCAACCAAGACAGACTGCCACAGTGATTAGTTGATGTCACCAAATTAACCAGATTATCAAAGCCAGAACTCTTTCTTGGGATTTTACATTTCAGAACTGGAAGTGAAAAGAGATCATGGAGCTAGAGGAAAGTAAATTGGAGTAAGTTAGCAGCCATCTTCCTGGTTTCATGGAGAAAGTCTGACTGCCATAACTGAGACTAAAGAAAGACCAAAAGAGATAATGGCAAAGGGTGACAAACTCAGTTGCACAAACACCTTAAATCTATTCTTTGGGGTTTCCATACCTGACCTGGTTTTTAAGCTTTCCTGATTCCATGAGAAGTATATAGTTACATAAGCCTATCAAGTCCAATTTTGCTTTTTAAGTTAGTTTGACTTAGGTTTCTATACAATGAAAATAAGAGAATCCACTAAATAAAATGATACATTATTTATTTCATTTAAAAATTCTAATATTGGGGGCATCTGGGTGGCTCACTCAGTTAAGTGTCCAACTCTTGATTTCAGCTCAGGTCATGATATGGAGACCTACATCAGGCTCCACGCTCAGTGTGGAGTCTGCTTGAAATTCTCTCTCTCCCTCTCCCTCTGGCCTCTCCTCTTGCTCACTCTCTCACTCTAAAAATAAATGAATAAATAAATGAAATCTTAAAAAAAAATTCTAATACTGTATTGGTCATCTATATGCGTCAGGTGGACAACTCAGGATATTGTCCATCTTCAATCATATGGTACTTGACTACAAGAATAATGTCTGTTAAACATAATTCTGAAGAATTTAATATAAGCATCTAGTAGTGCTTTTTGATTAATAAATTATAAAATGAATGAACCCACAAAAAAAATTAAACATACATTCTCAGGAATATATGGAATGACAGAAATTAGGGAAAGTCTTCTAAAAGCAAAGTAAAAATCCAAAGTCTTTGGATTTGCAGTTCTGACATAAAACATAGTACTATAATATTGTACTACAAGCCTACATTAAGCTGTGTTTTCCCAATATATAATTTACAGACTAATAAATATATAATCCAAAAAAGAACCTGATTAAAAATGATAATAACTTACATTTAGAGATAAAATTACAAAGATAATTTTGGTAGCTGTCTTAGATTCAGCAGAACTATTGTAAGCATAGCAAAATGAATGATCAATAATTGTTAAACAGCTGCCATTAAAAAATGCATTTTTCACACCAAATGAATTTATCTTCAGAGAAACAAAGTATAACAATATAAAAATCCTTGTATTTTGTTTAATAAACATTAAATGTCTCAGAGATAGTCTAAAACTGAAATTTAATAAATAGACCATAAAAAATAGTAACTAAATTCTAATCTACCTGAACATGCAGTATGAGAATGTATAGCTCTATGGAAAATAACCACTTCAAAATCCACTGTTTATCCTCTGCTGACTGGCATTTTTAAGAAATTCAATTCACCATAGCAACCTGTCTTAACACCAGCAGATAAGTACAGGCTATATTTAGATATGATTGCTTTCCAGACGGCAATCCTGTCTTTCCTTCACATTTAATGTCATGATCCAGAGGACCAAAATATCACTCAATCTGATTGTAGTGTGAAGTCAAGTATATTCAGGGGGACACGGCTATGTTTCAGAACCATGAAAAGAAGTTTCCACCAAAAATGGTAAGATTTGTAAAGAAGTACATTAAGGTAAGTAAAATTTTCATGTCTAAGGAGTTTACAATCAGATACAACTATTCTGTTCGATTTTATCTATGAAATGCTGTTATTAAGCACTAATCATCTATAATATCAAAATACGTTTCAACTAGCACATTGTTATTATTTTTTAATTACTATGCTGCATTTCCAATGTGGCATTATCTAACTAAAAAAGTAATTTCTTTTTTACACAAAAGCAATTCTTCACTGATGAGGTATAACAAGAACTGTAGTAATACAAGGCAAGTAACAGAATACAGTATAAGGGAAATGAATTGATTAAAATGCTATTGTTACAAAATTACTATGGACATGATTCATAATCTTCTTAATGATAATGAAAGGAAATAAGTAACAGTTTTTATACAGTTTAATGCACAATATGCCAAAGTTCTTAACAGACATTTTTCTTTATTCTCTAGATGAGTTGCACTGAAGTCATTAAAAAGACAAAATGTAAAGAAGTGAAGTTCAATTAAAAATACCAAGAACATATCACGTCACACCCATTAGAATGGCACTATCAACAACAACAAAAACCACAAACAAACAGAAAATAATGAGTGTTGGTGAGGAAGTCAAGAAATTGGAACCCTTTTGCACTGTTGTTGGGAATATAAAATGGTGCAGTCACTATGGAAAAAAAAGTATGGCATTTCTTCAAAAATTAAAATTGATTTACCATATGATAGAGCAATTCTGCTCCTGTGTATACAACCAAAAGAATTGAAAGCAGGGTCTCAAAGAGGTATTTGCACATCCATGTTCATAGCAGTATTATTCACAATAGACAAAGGTTAGAAGCAATCCTGTGTCCACTGATGGATGAATAAACAAAATATGGTGTAAATATATCGAATATTAATGGAACATATAATGAAATAATGGAATATAATTGAGCTTTAAAAAGGAAATTCTTACACATGCTACAACATGGGAGAATTCCCTTGGGACTATTATGCTAAGTGAAATAAACCAGTCACAAAAAGACAAATACTGCATGATTCTACTTACATGAGATTTCTACAAAAGTCAAAATCATAGAAACAGAAAGTACAATAGTAGTTGCCAAAGGCTGGAGGAGGGATGGGGAGTTATTGTTTAACAAGTATAGCATTGCAGTTCCGTTAAGATGAAAAATTTCTAGGGACTGATTGCATAATAGTGCATATATACTTAACATTACTGAACTGTACACTTAAAACTGGTTGAGATGGTAAATTTTATGTTATTTTTATTTTATGACAATTAAAAGAAATACCAAGAATACTGATAAGAAAAAAAGTATTTCTTGATCCATAACATAATTTATTCAGGATTCAGAATTAAGATCTATTTCATTGAATCATACTTTTTTACAAATCACAAGAGGTTATAAATTGGTAATATCTTTTCAAAATCTATATATCACTGAAACAATTGAAAAAATGCTGAGTACCATAAAGGGAAAAAAAAGAAGACTGACATATTTGTCATGCTGTACAAAATTCTCAAAGAATATAAACTTTCCCTGTTTGACTATAAAGAAAATTACTAGTATCCTGCATTATAAATTATATTTCTAGTGTCAAGAGATATCCAATTCTGCTATGAATTAAACTACTCTTCCTATAACTAACTTACGTAACACATATCTAGGATGGTCCTAAACTTTAAGGGCTTCTGCAAATTAAACAAGACATACCTACCTATACCACACACATCATCGGCATCAACACAATGAATAGTACAAACAGGTGTTCAATTATGTTAGCCCTTTTCATTCTTATTTTTCCTCTTTTGATTCTTAAACAGCTTCAATAATTTCTATAAATGTTTCTGAGTTCAAATAATTATTTGTGTTAAATAGTGTATAAGTAAGCAATAGGAAATCTAAAGTATAAATATGGTAATATGTTTTATCTTTCATCTTCAGCACACAATCAATGGGGATTTAAAAGTATTTTTGAGAATTACCTCTATAAAGAACACAACTAAATATAACTTAACATTATATACAGTATATAATTTGCATGTAATAAGTCCTCTCTTTAGCATAAATAACAGGCAGCAGCATAAATGATTTTTTATAATTTAAATATCATGCATCCCTCAACTTAAAGAGAAAAAAATTAATTATATCATGCTAAGAATAACTTCCTTTATGTATGAAAAGTATCTATCACATTGGACGTGTTTCTAATACGGTGAAATATCAAGTTAAATTTGACAATGCTTTTCAATGTGCCATTGAGAAACCACAGTAAAACAAGAGGTCTTACAACACAACAGAACAAATTATACATATAGCAGAGGAAATCAATCTTAAAATACTTAAAATCATAAACATAAGATGAGCTTTTAAAACAGATAAAATTGTTCATTTTGAAATTTAATATGCATGCAAATTACTAATTCAAACAAATCCTCAGACACATTCATCAGCAAGAAATGAAGGTCAAGATCCTCTACTTGGTCTTACACTTAACACCTGCAGGATTGTGATAGAAAAAATTATTCCCAGAATAACTACCAAAGAAGAGAGCCTCTCAGGTATCCCCTTTACCTCAATCTTCCCACAAGTCACATTCTGCTCTCATTATTGAAACAGCTCAAAAGCAGTAAGGCCAGAACGTCTTTCTTAGGGATTCACAACTTTCTCATCTTTTTCTCTCATGGCATCCCTCCATCATGTTCTTATAACATAGATCACTCAGTTCATTCAAGCCCAATTAGTTCTACCATACAATGGAAGCAAAATCTTGGCGAGTGTAGTTTACACAGACTAGATAAATGACAGAAGGCCTATCACATTACTCCATTAGCTCGACACAGATTTAAAAGTATCACTTTTTGTTCTGCTTTTTCATTCTCCTCTGAGGCAATAAACCCTTAAAACTTCATTCATTCATTTATAGACACACACTCATACAGACACACATACCACATTTGATTTGGTTTTATTTTTCTACTTTGCCCACAGAAATTCCATACGTGCTCATTTGTCCAACTGTGACATACTATAAACTGCTCCAAGTGTCAATATTGACCAGATAGCCTGGGTTCTCTTCACTTCTTTTTTCCTTCCCTCTTTATCCTCTTCCTTTTGAATAGCCTTAGTGATTGTAATACTTAGTTTTTCTTTACACATCAATTCCTTTCAGCATTAGCAGCTCAGGAATCTGGAGTATTTATCAAATGCCAGTGATTTTTTTAAGCAGGAGATTTTTTTACTGTAAAGACATTATTTCTGACATATTTTCAACTCAATGTTGCAACATAAACAATTCAACGCCATATAGAACCATGTAGTATACATGAATCAATGAACAAATAGTAAAGATTTTTGTCAGGAGTTTGGGACAGAAGAGAGGTAAATGTCTTTAAGAAAAAAATCTGTATCCATGAGGTATGTACTAAGTGAATACTGTTATAGAATAATAACTCAGAATAAAATATTTCCCATCATAACAACTGAAAAAAATACATGAATTTCTACACTAGGCATTTCCTTCCTTTAAGAATTTTGCTAAGGAAGAAATATATTGCTAAAATATGAATTAGAGTCATTAACAGTACATTTTGACTATTAATAAAAAAAAGTTCTTTCCAAGTGGCAAAGGCAAAATGAATTCTCACTAAATTCTTACATTCAAGACTAATGTCAAGAAACTAATGCCAAGTTAAGAGAATGATGCTAAGGTAAGATATCTGCTATTTCAAAACAGAGACAGAATTATTTTCTACAACCCATGCTGTAGTGATCTCAGATAAATTTCTCTTAGAATACTAAGATTAAATTTAAAATTTAGTACGAGGTTGCATGATGATTATTCTACATTCTTGGAAGAAGTACCAAATTCTCTCAAAACACTGTAACTCATTGTTATCATCAATTATTTAAGTATAATTCTCCATAGCTTTTATATCATTAATGTCTAGATGAGCACATTCTTTCCACAAAGACTACGCAATACAGATAAATAATACTATTGTGACCAAAAATATACCTTCAAATAATACAATGGAATAATTTGTTATTCATTCAGATGGATGAAATCTTTCAAAAACAATTATAAAGTTTCCTCCTATATCTATAAGGAAAACAGAATTCTTCATGCAAATAAATATTATTTGACATTAATTTACTGGGAATATTTACATCAAAATAAAGAATAGTTATATTCTTTATTAAATATTTATAGGACTGAAAGGACAACTGTCAATTTTCAGTAGCATAAAGATCATGGAGAAGGAATACTGACATTCCTTTTGAGTGAGAAAAAGAGAAACAGATTAATAAAAAAAAATTGAGAATTGAGTTTAGAAGCTCATTTCTAAATTCATTACATTATAAACTTTAAGATTCAGTCATTTTCAAGATTCTGTATCTTGTGACTGTATTTTTTTTAAATGACTGGGAAATCATTAAAGAATCAATAACCTCCAGATTTGACACATGCTTGTGCTTTATTCCTCACAAAACACTCAATTACTAGTAAAACTTGTGGGAGTGTACATTATATATGATATGAAAGACTGATTTCCTGTTCTGTTTTACTGAACGCATTACATACATCATTAAAGAAAGCACCTGCCAGCACTCCATTTTCTTTTCTCTGCTGCATAAGGCTTAACTAGTCTTGATTTTTTTTTTTTAAATAAAGGTGATCCTACCAGGAGGTATGTTCATATAGAAGATAGGATGCATAATTTACAGTATATATAAAATTGTAAAAAATTAATTCATAAAATGAAAATAGAAAGTGACATTAGTAAGAACATTAAAAATTGAAACCTATAAAACTCTTCAAAAATTTTTCCTTCAATGGCTTTCTAACGTAAAATATTAAATATATTCTAAATATTCAAGTATATTATAAATACTTTATATTTATAATTGTACTTATAAGTATTACAAATTATCCAAAAAAAAAAGTTTAAAATTGATGCGAGCAAATTTAATTGCACCTTTCCCAGCAAATGAATTACTCATCATCTTCCCTACCCAGTATCTACTGCCACATTGGCAAGATACCATCAACCATTAATAAAGACTCTTTGAAAGTTGATCATTAATCACAATGCTATCTCTTCTTCTAATATCTCTTCTATTTCTAAAAAGAAACTATTCTATACCTTCACTTCTATTGAAACTGTTGGATGTCCTTCACTATATGCAACACAAATTGTTAGAAAAGAAAAACTTACTCAACATTAAATTAGTTCTCATTTACAACTCTTTTGAAAAAGTCACACTAACTATAAAGTTTTAAATTATGCTTAGTACTGAAAACCAAATACTCACAAAGAAGGATCTTGTACGAGATCTTTGAGATTTATCCCACTGCGATCTTCTGCAAGATTCCTGAAGCAACTATCACTCACTAAATAGGAAAGGGGGAGAGAAAAAGAAAATTAATTTTTGCTTACATTTTATTTCAATTACTACTGACAAAATGGAATTTTTAATTGGCTGGCTCTATGGATAGGATTTTTCCAAAGATCAACGGTAATCAATTTCTGGGCCTAATAGATTTAGCAACAAATATTAATATTCAATAACAAGCCAATAATCTAAACATACAAACTTTATATAAATACAACATATAAAAGACAAAACACATGGGTTTAAATTTTGTTCTTACTTTTATAAAACTATGTTACAGCACATAGTGGCAAGTCACTGCTTCAACAACTAGAAAAAAAAAGATTAGCTGTCCCCTCAAATCATATTTTTAAAGATATAAGACAGCAATGTGAGCTAATAAGAATAAACTAGGAGAAAAGCTAAGCCTCCTATTGTTTTCATTTCCAGGAGAATTTGCCACTTACGAGCTAAGAGCCAGAAAGAGGGACACTACTAGAGAAAAGAAAAACCAGCATAGTTCTTGATGGTTCACAGGCTGGCATGACAGAATGAAATCCTATGGAACCCTAAGAAATCCTATGAAATCCTATGAAAACCGTTTTCTGCTGGAAGATTTGCTGAGGGTTGGACAGCACAAGAGGATTTGGAATGAGGAGGAAAAAATGGGCCAGAGGGCAAATAATGTTTTCTATAGTGCTATGGTGATTAGGAGTCCAAGTCACACTACAGTAAGTGGAGCCTACCACTTTCAGTGTAGAATTTCAGCAGATCTCCCCTAAGAAAAACATTTGCTCTCAACCAAAAGCAAGGGGGGCAGGAGGGGTTAGTAAAAGGGGGCAGAACTCAAGAGATACAGTAAAACTTCTCACAATTTCACAATACATAAGAACAAAGTCACATCAGAATATCTGCAACACAAGTTTTACCCATAAAGACATTTAAGACCAGAGATAGACTAAGTATATCTAAAGTTTTCACTCTACCCAGCTCAGTTTGAAGCTGAGTTAAAGTGATTGGCACTTAACACTTAATAACATTTATATCAATTTCTTTGATCCTATAATAAACAATAATGGTATATGACAAAAATTACAAAGTATGCAAAAGGACCCAAAATGTGACCAATAACCAAGAGAAAAAATTATATATTTTATATATATGTATATATATGTACACACACATACACAGATAGCTAGCTAGCTAGCTAGCTAGCTAGCTAGATAGGTAGATAGATACTGACCACAGATGATATAGAATCAGAGGACAAGGACTTTAAGAAAACTTAAACTTTCAAAAAAATTTATTTAACATAAGTTGAAGATACAGAAAAATGTTCACAGTGGATGAAAGAAGGAAAATTTCAGCAAAGAATTAAAATCTATAAAAAAGAATTAAACAGTAATTTTAGAATTGAGAAACACAGTATCTGAAATTAGGAAATCAGTGGATGAGTTTTATAGCTGACTCAACACAGAAAAACAGGATTTGTGAACTTGAAGTGATCAGCAAAAAATATCCAAACTGAAGGAAAGAGGAAAAACACATACGTGAAAAGAACAGAGCAAAAGAAACATGGGAATCAAACAGCTCAATGTAACTGTAGTTGAGGAGAGAGAGAATGGGGCAAGAGCAGTATTTTCAGAACAGCTGAGATTATTCCAAAACTGATTCAATACACTAATTCGCTGACTCAACCAACCCACACTGGAAGAAGTAAAATAAAATGACATGAGCAGCCAAACTGTTGAAAATAAAAGATAAGAAAATCTTAAAAATAACCAGGAAGAGAAAAAGGACACCTCATCTTCAAAGGAAAAACAGTAAAACTTATAGCTGAGTATTTAACATAAACTATGGAATCCAGAAGACAATGGAAAGCTTTGATTAATATGCTGAGGGAAAACTGGAAGTCTAAAAGTCTAGACCTTGATAAAATATCCATCCAAAATTAAAGGCAAAATAAAACTTTACTTATATAGTATTTTTGTATTTATTAGCATAAATATTAAATGATGGATTATTTTCTATTTCAATTCAACAATTTTATTCTATGTATCTTAAAGAGTCATTTCTAACCTACATATGGAACAAGAAGAATATGACATTCACCTTATTCCTTTCAAAGATCCATTACCTAATATTTTATTTGGATTTTATATTCCCTTTCTTTATAGAGTCCCTCAAAATTATAAATCTGAATGTCTCTCTGAAATAAATGAAAATGCATATAAACAATGATGCTACAAAAACATCTGAAATTGAAAAAAGTTTGGATTCTTTCTTATTAATTCCCAAAAGATATTTCCCACTTTTAATTTTTTTGCAATGAGTGGAATAATTTTGATTAATACATAATTTTCATCCCATATTTAGCAGACACTCAAATCAACCTGTTGATTTAAGACAAATTTCCTGCTTTTCATAATTTTAATATAAATGCTCATTTACACCACTTCCTGAGTAGGGTCAAAAGGAAAAAAATAAAATGTTGGCACACTTTAAGGAAAGTTGGTTTCCTGCTGAACTAAAATTGAAGCTATAATATATCATAAAATTTGTTCTCAAGTTTCTTGCCCAATTTGGCAAATATGAGAGCTTAGTTATAAACCTCAGGAGCCTGAAAGTTTTGCAGGCTTAATGAAAATGGAATAAACCTTTGCTCCTTTAAAGGCTTGATAGTCAGCTATCTGTGAAATGAGTTTTGCTAAAGAAGGCACTTTTCTAAAATTCATGTTCCATCCAAAGTTTAAGTTAAAAACAAAGCAAGAAATCAAAAACAGACTCAACAAAAATTCTAAAATTTTAGCTGCCTGACAATATATATTATAGTTAAAGCTTTTTTCCACCAACACAATAAATTTTCTTATTGAATTATAAATAAGAATATGGCACTTTTTAAGAAGCAAGTGAATATAATAATTTTTGTATGTAAAAACATTAAAATCAATCAGTTTGGGTCACCATATTTTACTGTTTTTTACCCCCCCAGTATATGATGACTACAGGAACTACTATGCTCTTCACTGCACTGACTAATAAAAAGTCATCAACATGTCATCACAAAAATCAGATAAAATGGGAAAAATTACAATAGAAGTAGTCAAACTTTTTATGGTATTAACATGAAAATTATAAACTTTACTTCAGCCTGTTTTATACTGATATAATAATTAACTTGAAGGACACAGAGAAAAATTAGAAATATTAGTAAACTGAACTCTTTACCAGAGTTCCTATCCAATCATATGCATTTTTTCCTTAAATGTTCATTGTTTGGATCTATAATCAAGATAATAATTGAAATTCATTATATGTTAAGCATTTCATATTTATTATCTCACTTAATCTTCTTTATCATCCAATGATAAGCCTATCTGTGTCACCATTTTACAAATGAAGATTCTAAAGCATGGGAAGATTAAGCATCTTGCTATGGATCATATAGCTAATAAATAGCAATACTGGGAAAATCTAGATGCTGTAACTCGAGAGGTTGTACTCTTAATCACTATACTATATGGACCATAGTTCTCAACAATCACTCATATATTCTGAATTCTCTTACATTTCCATAACTTCAAAACACATAAAAGTTATACAATTAAAATTCATTACGAGACAGTAAATTCCAACTCAAACCAGTATTAAAGAATTACAGTTTTTAAAGTGGAATGAAACATTATGGATCTTCTAGTTAAGTGGTTAGTTAACTGTGCTTCATTTCTCATGGATTCTATGGAGGTGTCTCAGAGTAATGACATTCCTTTTCCCCTTTCAGCTAAAGAGCTCTGTTTTTATTTGCTTATATATTAAGTTGCTTTAAAATTATATTTGCAAAAATTTTACTAAAAAATTTTTTTTAAAGATTTTATTTATTTCTTTGACAGAGACATAGAGACAGAGCACAGACAGGCAGAGCGGCAGGCAGAGGGAGAGGGAGAGGGAGAAGCAGGCTCTCCACTGAGCAGGAAGCCTGATGTGGGGCTCGATCCCAGGACCCTGGGATAATGACCCGAGCCAAAGGCAGACACTTAACCCACTAAGCCACCCAGGTGCCCCTAAAAAAATTTTTATAGAAGCTGAAACACACATACATACACAGACCTCTAAAACAGTATTAATTCCACTCATTATTTTATAGATGAGAATCACATTTTGCCTATGGTCAGCAAAAGTCAGCAAACGCAGTATATACTTAGAAATATTTGTAAAATGGATCCATAACAGGGTTCTTAGCTAATCATAAACACCTTTTTTTTGGTATATATTCATCTTTTTTTCTGGTATAGAATCAAAGTAATAGCTGACATTCATTATGTGCTAAAAGCACTTTATGTTCATTTTCCCACTTACAAGCATTATGTATAATCAATATGATCTTTGATAAAATCTTTATACTGTATATTCTAAGTCCTACTATTATGGATTATTCAACCTGATTATTAGGAACTACACTATGAAAGACCTAGCCATCTCTTTATTTTAGGATGACATTTATATTCTATCTTGTTCGGGTCAGGAAGGATTTTCCTGTAACAAAAGAATTGCTATCCTCAAAAATTCATGTTTAAAATATACCATGGTAGGAATTCAGTATTTAACTTATTGTATTATCCATGTTTATGAACACGAAAATAAGGCACCATTTGAAAATTGCCAGGATAACAGTAAAAACAGATCCAATTGAAAACTCATTTATTTGGTAGTTTCAAAATACCCAGTGAAATAAAATCCCAAAGAAATGGTCCTGTGAAAACAATTGATAATTGAAATGTAACTTTATACAATCTAGAGATTCCAATTAATTTATTCAAAGTTAGACCAAATAAAACAATAGTTCACAATCACAGAAAAAGATAAAAATACTGATGTGTGTTTCAAAAAATACATATTTGAGTATCAAAAATTTAAGACCTAGTTGTTAGAAACATTATATATTTTTCTTAAAAGTGTCCCCATCTATGATCAGTGTGAAAGTTAAATGTTTAACAGAAAAATGTCAATATGCCATGATTTTAAAATATCACCCAAAAAATTGAGCATGTTGTTTTATTCTAAACATATATAATTTAATTAATAGCTAACCTAAGAAAAATTAGACTGATTCCATAATTCTTAGTCACACTTTTCAACATAAATCTCTATATTTTCTTTTTTGTTATTTAGATAAAATTCACATAACACAAAATTCAGCATCTTATTATTTTTTTAATTTTTTATATTTATCGAAATTAACCATTTTAAAGTGTACAGTTCAGTAACATTTAGTACATTCACATTGTTGTGAGATCACTACCTTTATTTCCAAGACATTTTCATCATCCCAAGAGAAAACCTGCTACCCATTAAGCAGCAAGTCGCCATTCCTCCCTTCCCCTAAGCCCTGGCAACCACCAATCTGCTTTCTATCTCTGTGGATTATTTATTCTGGATATTTCATACAAAGCAAACATACAATATGTAATTTTTTGTGTCTGAATTCTTTCACTTAGCATAATATTTTCAAGATTCATCCATGTTGTAGCATATATCAGTACTTCATTCCCTGTATGGCTGAATAATATTCCATTGTATATAGGTCTGACTTTTGTCTATCCATTCATCCTTTGTTGGCCATTTGGGCTGTTTCCACCTTTTGACTATTGTGAATAGTGCTGAACGAGCATGTGTGTACAAGTATTTGTTTGAGTACCTGTTTTCAATTCCTTGGGGCATATACGAAGAAATAGAATTGCTGGATCATATGGAAATTCCATGTTTAGATTTTTTGAGGAACTAAAAAATTGTTTTCCAAAGCAGTTACACGATTTAACATATCACCAGCAATGTAAGAAGGCTCCATTTCCCAACATCCACAGTCGTTTTTTTAACTTAGTCATAACAGTGGGGTGTGAAGTATCATCTCATTGTGGTTTTGATTACATTTTCCTAATGACAAATGGTGTTGAGCATCTTTCCATATGCTGTTGGCCATTTGTATATCTTCTTTGGAGAAATTTCTATTCAATTCCTTTGCACACTTTTTAATTGGGTTATTGACGTTCCTGTTGAGTTGTAAGACATATTTACATATTCTGGATACTAGACCTTATCAGACATATGATTTGCACATATTTTACCCCATTCTGTGAGTTGTTATTGTGTCCTCTTGAAAGTATCCTTCAAAGAACAAAAGTTTTTAATTTTGATAAATTTTAATTTGTCTATTCTTTCTTTTGGTGTCACATCTAAGAAACCATTACCAAATTCAAGGTCATGAGAAATTTCCCCTATGGATTCTGGTATGAATTTTATAGTTTTAACTCCTTAGGTCTTTTATTCATTTTGAGCTAATACAGACATTAGCATGTGAGGTTAAAAGGCTGACTTCATTCTTTTACATGTGTTTATTAAGTTGTTACAGCACCATTTGTTGAAGAGGCAGTTTTTTCCCCACTGAATGATCTTGGCACTCTTCTGAAAAATCAATTACCTATACACATATGGGCTTATTTCTAGACTCAATTCTATTCCATATATAGAATAGATATATGTTTGCTCTTATGTGACTATCACACTGTTTTGATTACTGTAGCTTTGTAGCAGGTTATTAAATGGGGAACTGTGAGTCCCCCAACTTTTTCTCTTTCAAGGTATTTTTGGCTACTCACCATTCCTTGCAATTCTATATGAATATTAGGATTCTGGTCCATATTTTACACCAAATTTTGGTCCCCATTTTAAGCAGATTCACTTTGTTTTATTTTTTTAAAGACTTTATTTATTTGTCAGAAAGAGAGAGCAGCAGGCAGAGGGAGAAGCAGGCTCCCCACTTGAGCAAGAAGCCCAATGTGGGACTCGATCCCAGGACCCTGGGATCATGACCTGAGCCAAAGGCACATGCTTAACCGACTGGGCCACCCAGGCATCCCTAACCAGATTTATTTTAAAACACATTTTAGGATAACCAATTATCTATCCTCAGATACTACTTTATATTTTCCTCCACACCTAATTCCTACAATTTTCTACCTACTAAAAGAAACTATTACTGAGCAAACTGAATGAGGTAAATGAACAACAAATGAAGGTAAACAGTAGTGTTTGAAATTTGATAATTTTCTTAACATATTCAACCCAAATTACAAGCCAAAACAATGCATTTTTGCAAAACGTATTATTTTCACACAATCATTTCACTATGATCAACGTTGCTTTTTAAAGTAATTTTAAGTAATTTCAAGCTGTTTTATGAACTTCGTGTGAGTCAAAAAGTAAAACATACCCATTCTGACAAAAATTAAAGCAAGAAGCAAAATCTCCTTTCCCAATACATTTACAACAGATATATGTTCTGAGTTCAAGCTACAGTTTTAAAATCATTTTTTGAATCTGATGCAAGTGCAAAGAAAATTTTATATTTCAAAATCCATTTAACTCTGCAACTGAGGAGCTTCCACCTTATCTTTAATTGGAAGTGATTATTCTGCAATGTAATAGCATGCTAAAAAGAAAAAACAATCCTAACAGAATTCTAAAAACACATTCTAAATAATTAATATGCTCAATTAAAATCATACATTCATGAATTCATTCAGTATTACCAATAACTACCTGTGTGAAGAGACATTTGCAAAGATAAAATACTCATGCAAATCAACATGAACAGATGAACATTTGCAATAGATATTAATGACAGGAAATAGTACCTATAAACTCTAATTACCCCCCCATTCCTCTATTGAAATTGGTAAGTATGTATGATAATATTGCACTCAGTTATGATTTTTATCTATGGACATCATAAATTTAAAAATTGTGGAAATCTGTTGTCTTTTTTATTATAGCAGTATATACATAATATCCTCAATTTTGCCTCTTGGCCTGCAAAACCTAGAATATTTACTATCTGGCCTTTTATAGAAAAAGTTTAGTGATCCCTGCTTTACAAGAAAGAATTACCATGCAAGTGGATGTTATAATTCCTGGAATGTGCATTTGTGTAACATATGCCCATGACTTTGCATAGAAGGTGCTGACTTATGCTCTTCTCTATTCCCTCATATCTCTGGCCAAAGCCCATTTCAAAACTCAAATTATTGAGAAAACTTCGACAAAGCAGGAAAGAATATCCAATGGACAAAATAGTCTCTTCATTAAACGGTGTGGGAAAACTGGTCAGGTACATGTAAAAGGAAGAAAGTGGACTCTTTTCTTCCACCATACACAAAACTCAAAATGGATTAAAGACCTAAATGTAAGACCTGAAACCATAAAAATCCTAGAAGAAAGCACAGGGAGTAAGGTTTCTAACACTGGCCATAGGAACATTTTCCTAGATATTCCTGAGGCATAGGAAATAAAAGCAATAATAAACTATTGGGAATACATCAAAATAAAAAGCTCCTGCACAGAGAAGAAAATAATTAACAAAATTAAAATTCAACCTACTGAATGGGAGAGAATATTTTCAAATGAGACATCTAATAAGGGTTAGTATCCAAAATACAGAAAGAACTTATCAAACTCAACACCCACAATAGAAATAATGCAATTTCAAAATGAGCAGAAGATATGACAGATATTTCTTCAAAGAAGACATCCAGATGGCCAACAGACACATGAAAAGATGGTCAACGTCACTCATCATCAGGGAAATGCAAATCAAAATTACAATGAGATGTCACCTCATTCCTGACACAATGGCTAAAATCAAAAACAAAAGAAACAACAAGTGTTGAGGATGTGGAAAAAAAAAAAAAGGAACCCTTTTGCACTGTTGGTGAGAATGCAAACTGGTACACCACTGTGGAAATCAGTATGGGGGTTCCTCAAAAAGTTGAAAATAGAACTACCCTATGATCCAGTAATCACACTACTAGGTATTTACCCCAAAAATACAAAAACACTAATTCAAAGTTATACCTGCACCCCTATGTTTATAGCAGCATTATTTACAATACCCAAAGCAACCAAGTGTCCATCAATAGATGAATGGATAAAGTAGATATGGGATACAAAGACACACACACATATACACACACGTACACACACACACACAGGAATATAATTCATCAATGAAAAATTGAAATCTTGCCATTTTCAACAAAATGGATGGAGTCAGAGAAAGACAAATATATTATTTCATTTATATGTTTAAGGAACAAAACAAATGAGCAAAGGCAAAAAGAGAGAGACAAATCAAGAAACAGACTGTTATAGAAAATAAGCTGATGGTTACCAGAGGGGAGGTGGATGGGGGGATGGGTGAAATAGATGATGGGGATTGAGAGTGCATTTATGATGAGCACTGGTTGATGTATGGAATTGCTGAATCACTATATTGTACACCTGAAACTAATATAACACTGTATGTTAACTATATTTAAATAAAAATAAAAAAGAAGTACCAACCTGGAAAGAGACTGAGATGTTATTAGGATTTATTATAAGCCAATTAAAAAACCCAGGAAAATGGAACCAGACAAATATCTTTTAGATTAATATCATTCTTATCATTCATTTCAGCTGTCTTTTCTATTTCTCATTTCTTCATAGGATTTTAAGTACCATTTTCTTCATTCATTGCTTGCTTCCAGGATATTCTTATGAAGCTTCTAAATATTCAGGAATTTCCAAAGAACAAGTTAAGAATTCCATATCAACTTCATCACGTACAGATAGAATACTACACAGAGATATAGAAGACAGATCATGAATTACTTCCTTCTTATCTTTCAACAAAGATAAACAGAGAAAGACTTTCAAACATGAAATAAGAAAACATTCACATGCCTTACTGAAACTGTTAAATTAGTATTTTAAATATGCAATTATAAAAATATTCATTTAAGAATTAATCACTTATTTTAGGATAATCACTAGCCTTTTCAAAAATGTGAAAAACTTGTAAAAACCTCAGAGTTCTTTATTTAGTGAATTTCAATTTTTATCATCTCCTTATCTGTCTTTTACTCACATAGTGTGTTTAAGAACAGACTCTGAGGTTAGATAAAGTGGATTTGATGTTAGTGCATCCATTTAATGTGTATCTTCAGCAAGGTAGTTAACCTCTCCTTTCCTTGAACATTTCATGTTTAAAATGAAGCTAATAATAGCACTTCTCTCAGAACTGTTGCATTAAATAAGTCAATACCCCTAAAGTAATTAGAATATTGCCTGACACAATATAAATGGATGCGGCTATTATTTCTATTACTATGATGAAACCAAAAGTGAAATATTTTTGATGGTTGGTGGCACAGTTAAAGGTTTATCTAATTATCAAAGCAATCAAAAAAGATATCAATGTAGGCAGACAACAAAATTAGTCTTAGAAAGCATCATGAATATCTAAAAAATATACCACATCACTGAATTACATTGTAATTTAGATAGACAAATTTAAGAAGGATGGTACCCGCATTATACAAATTTATTTTCTTAAACTTAATATGCACTTATAATTACTTCTTCCCAAACTCAGAAATTTAACCCAAGGTTTACTGGGAATTTTACAGAACTAAACACAAATCTAAGTGATTAAATACAGAAATCCAAATTTCAACAAAGTAACAGGCAACTTTAAAGATAAACTCTAATAAATATACAGGAAGTAAAAAAAACTGATTAATTAAAAGAACCAATTTAAAATCCAGTAGAATTAGGCCATTGCTTATGAATAAAACTCAGCTGGTTATCATTGACTGTGCATGTATATACTTATGTCCTTGCTTGGCACAGGTACAAGGCTCATATAAAAGTGTAAGTAATTAGTACCATTAAATGATAAAAATTAAAGAGGAAATAAACCACGTTTATTATATACATAGGAAAAGAAGGAAAAAAGTCAAAAGACTACTTCCTCTAATATAAACATAGGGTTTGGAAGTAGTGTGTATATCTTTACTTTTATAAAAAGGAAAACTCCCGGGGCGCCTGGGTGGCTCAGTTGGTTAAGCAACTGCCTTCGGCTCAGGTCATGATCCTGGAGTCCCAGGATCAAGTCCCGCATCGGGCTCCCTGCTCAGCAGGGAGTCTGCTTCTCCCTCTGACCCTCCCCCTCTCATGCTCTCTATCTCATTCTCTCTCTCAAATAAATAAAATCTTTAAAAAAAAAAAAAAAAAAGGAAAACTCCCTTAATGCTTTCTTCCATTCACAACTCCATGAACAATAGTAAGAATTATTATCTGACTTCTAAAACTATACATTAGTTTTGCCTGTGTCTGAACGTTACAAAAATCATACCATAGGAATTCTTTTTATATCTGGTGTTTTTTGCTGAACATTATGCTTATGAGATTAACCTATGTTTTTCAATTTAATTTTATGTTGTTCATTCTCATTGTAGTATACTATTGCATGGTATAAAAATACAATGATTTGACTTCCTTACCCAGTTGAATGCCTTTTATTTCTCTGACTGCTGAGGTTAGGATTTCTAGTACTATATTGAACAACAGTGGTGAGAGTGCACATCCCTGTCATGTTCCTGACATTAAAGGAAAAGCTCTCAGTTTTTCCTGGTTGACAATGATATTTGCCATGCCCTTTTCATATATGGCTTTTATGATTTTGAGGTACGTTCCCTCTATCCCTACACTGTGGACAGTTTTAATCAAGAAAGGATGCTTTATTTTGGCAAGTGATTTTTCTGCATCTACTGAAAAGATCATATGGTTCTTGTCCTTTCTTTTATTAATGTGATGTATCACACCAATTGATTTGCAGATGTTGATCCAACTTTGGTCTGTAATTCTCCATTTTGGTGGGGTCTTCGTCTGGTTTTGGGATCAAGGTAATGCTGTCCTCATAGAATGTGTTTAGAATTTTTCCTTCCATTTTGATTTTTTAAAACAGCTTCAGAAAAATAGGTATTAATTCTTCTTTAAATGGTCGGTAGAATTCGGTTGGGAGCCCATCTACTCCTGGATGCTTGTTTGTTGGGAGATTTTTGATTACTGCTGCTTCAATTTCCTTGCTGGTTATGGGTCTGTTCAGGTTTTTTATTTCTTCCTGTTTCAGTTTCTGTATTTTATGTTTCTATGAATGCATCCATTTCTTTTAGATTGCCTAATTTGTTGGCATTTACTTGCTTATAATATGTTCTTATAATTGTTTGTATTTCTTCAGTGTTGGTTGTGATATCTCCTCTTTCATTCATGATTTTATTTGTGGGGGTCGTTTCTCTTTTCTTTTTGACAAGTCTGGCCAGAGGTTTATTGATCTTTCCGAGAAACAGCTCCTAGTTCCGTTGATCTGTTCTACTGCTCTACTGGTTTCTATTTAATTGGTTTTTTTACTCTAATCTTTATTCTCTTCTGCTGGATTTAGGCTTTATTTCCTGTTCTTTCTCTAGCTCCTTTAGGTGTAAGGTAGGTTGTGTATTTGAGACTATTCTTGTTTCTTGAGAAAAAACTTGTATTGCTAGATATTTCCCTCTTAGGACCACCTTTGCTGCATCACAAAGGTTTTGAACAGTTATGTTTACATTTTCATTTGTTTCCATTAATTCTTTCAATTCTTCTTTAATTTCCTGGTTGACCCATTCATTCTTTAGTAGGATGTTCTTTAACCTCCATGTATTTGTGTTCCTTCCAAATTTTCTCTTGTGATTGAGGTCAAGTTTTATTTATTTTTAATTTTATTTTATTTTATTATGTTATGTTAGTCACCATACAGTACATCATTAGTTTTTGATGTAGCGTTCCATGATTCATTGTTTGCATATAACACCCAGTGCTCCATGCAGTACCTGCCCTCCATTATACCCATCACCGGGCTAACCTATCCCCCTCCCAACCCCATCCCTTCTAAAACCCTCAGTTTGTTTCTCGGAGTCCATACTCTCTCATGGTTCATCTCCCCCTCCAATTCCCCCCGCTTCATTTTTCCCTTCCTTCTCCTAATGTCCTCCATGCTATTCCTTATGTTCCACAAATTAGTGAAACCAGATGATAATTGACTTTCTCTGCTTGATTTATTTCACTTAGCATAATCTCCTCCAGTCCAATCCCTGTTGATGTAAAAGTTGGGTATTCATTCTTTCTGATGGCTGAGTAATATTCCATTGTATATATGGACCACATCTTCTTTATCCATTGGTCTGTTGAAGGGCATCTCGGCTCTTTCCACAGTTTGGCTATTGCAGACATTGCTGCTATGAACATTGGGGTGCATATGGCCTTTCCTTTCACTACATCTGTGTCTTTGGGGTAAATACCCAGTAGTGCAATTCTGGATCATAGCATAGCTCTATTTTTAATTTTTTGAGGAAACTCTCCACACTTTTCCAAAGTGGCTGTACCAACTTGCATTCCCACCAACAGTGTAAGAGAGTTCCCCTTTCTCCACAACCTCTCCAACATTTGTTGTTTCTTGCCTTGTCAATTTTTGCCATTCTAACTGGTGTAAGGTAGTATCTCAATGTGGTTTTGATTTGAATTTCCCTGATGGCTAATGACGATGAACATTTTTTCATGTGTCTGTTAGCCATTTGTTATGTCTTCTTTGGAGAAGTGTCTGTTCATGTCTTCTGCCCATTTTATGACTTGATTATTTGTTTTCTGGGTGTTGAGTTTGAGAAGTTCTTTATACATCTTGGATATCAGCCCTTTGTCTGTAGTGTCATTTGCAAATATCTTCTCCCATTCTGTGGGTTGCCTCTTTGTTTTGTTGACTGTTTCCTTTGCTGTGCAGAAGCTTTTTATCTTGATGAAGTCCCAAAAGTTCATTTTCTTTTGTTTCACTTGCCTTTGGAGATGTATCTTGAAAGAAGTTGCTGAGGTCAAGTTTTAAAGCACTGTGGTCTGAAAAAAATGCAGGCAATGATCCCAATCTTTTGGTACCAACTGAGACCTGATTCGTGACTCAGTATGTGATTCATTCTGGAGAATGTTCCATGTGAACTCAAGAGGAATGTGTATTCTGTGCTTTAGAATGGAATGCTCTGAATACATCTGTGAAGTTCATCTGTTCCAGTGTGTCATTCGAAGCCCTTGCTTTCCTTGTTGATCTTCTGCTTAGATGATCTGTCCATTGCAGTGAGGGGGGGTGTTAAAGTCCCCTACTATTATTGTATTATTATCCATGGGTTTCTTTAATTTTGTTATTAATTGGTTTACATAATTGGCTGCTCTCAAGTTAGTGGCATAAATACAGTTGTTAAATATTGTTGGATAGACCTTTTAATTATGATATAGTGTCCTCCTTCATCTCTTATTAGTCTTTGGTTTAAAATCTAGTTTGTCTGATATAAAGATTGCTACCCTAGAGTTCTTTTGATGGCCATTAGCATGATAAATGGTTCTCCACTCCCTCACTTTCAATCTGGAGGTCTCTTTGGGTCTAAAATGAGAAGTCAAACTCTCACTGTTTGCAGATGACATGATACTCTATGTGGAAAACCCAAAAGACTCCACCCCAAAATTGCTAGAACTCATACGGAAATTCAGCAGTGTGGCAGGATATAAAATCAATGCACGGAAGTCTGTTGCATTTCTATACACCAACGAGATACAAGAAATTAAGGAATGAATCCCATTTACAATTACACCCAAAATCATAAGATACCTAGGAATAAACCTAACCAAAGAGGTAAAGGATCTGTACTCTGAAAACTATAGAACACTCATGAAAGAAATTGAGGAAGACACAAAGAAATGGAAAAACATTCCATGCTCATGGATTGAAAGAACAAATATTGTTAAAGTGTCTGTGTTACCCACAGCAATCTACACATTCAGTGTAATCCCTATCAAAATACCATCAACATTGTTGTAGGAACAAATAATCCTAAAATTTGTATGGAAACAGATAAAACCCTGAATAGCCAAAGGAATGTTGAAAAAGAAAACCAAAGCTGGTGGCATCACAATTACAGACTTCAAGCTCGATTGCAAAGCTGTAATCATTACAACATTATGGTCCTGGCACAAAAACAGACCCATAGCAATAGAATAGAGAACCCAAAATGGACCCTCAACTCTAATGGTCAACTAACTAATCTTTGACAAAGTAGGAAAGAATATCCAATGGGAAAAAGACAGTCTCTTCAACAAATGGTGTTGGAAAATTGGACAGCCACATATAGAAGAATGAAACTGGACCACTTTCTTACATCATGTACAAAAATAAATTCAAAATGGATGAAAAATCTAACTGTGAGACAGGAATCCATCAAAATCCTAGAGGAGAACACAGGCAGTAATCTCTTTGACCATGGCTGCAGCAACTTCTTGCTAGACGTGTCTCCATAGGCAAGGGAAACAAAGCAAAAATGAACTATTGGGACTTCATCAATATAAAAAAGCTTTTGCATAGCAAAGGAAACAGTCAACAAAACCAAAAGACAACGTACAGAATGGGAGAAGATATTTGTAAATGACATAACAGATAAAGGCCTCATATCCAAAATCTATAAAGAACTTATCAAACTCAACACCCAAAAAACAGAATCCAGTTAAGAAATGGGCAGAAGACATGAACAGACATTTCTCCAAAGAAGACATACAAAGGGCAACAGACAGGAAAAAATGCACAACATCACTTGGCATCAGGGAAATACAAATTAAAACGACAATGAGATACCACATCACACCAGTTAGACTGGCTAAAATTAACAAGTTAGGAAACGACAGATGTTGGCTGGTTGCAGACAAAGGGGAACCCTCTTACACTGCTGGTGGGAATGCAAGCTGGAGAGCCACTCTGGAAAATAGTTTTAAAGTCTACTTTGTCTGACATTAGTATGGCTTATCTCTTTCTATCCTTTTATGTCAACCTCCCTTGCTCTTCATATTTAAGATGTGGTTCTTGAATGCAGCATAAAACTGTGTTGGGTTTTGTTTTACACAGTCTGACAAGGTTAGTGTTCAATTGTAATGTTAGTCTATTTATATTTGATGTAATTGCCAATATGATTAGGACAAAACAGAGGTAGAATGTGCTTTACCACAGATGCCACTGAAAAATGGAATATGCTCCTGAGGTAAACTAAGTTGCAGAATGGTGATGTCTATATTTTACTCTATTTTTCTGTTGTTATAAGCAAAGAATGCTAATTTGCTTCCTGCTACTCCATTCCACTCAGAAGCAAAGTCTCAACACTTAGCTTTTTACATCATCAAACATTACCTGAAAGCCTATATTAAATACAAAATGTCACACAAAGTCAAACTTAGTCACTGAATAATCTTTGCCCTATACACAGGTTTTAGCAGCACTGCTGACATTTTACAGTACAATATTAAGAGAGTGATACACTTTAAAAATTCTAAAGGACAAAAAAAATTTCTAAACTAAGTTTATATTAATTTTAATGTGACCTAGGCAAACACTGTAGATGCCTTCTAAAACAATTTCTTGTCCAAAAAAGATTATCACACATATTAACTAGGACTAAGCAAAATAATAAGATCCATTCCACCTAGGCATTTTATCTTATCACTAATACCTTATTCCAATCCATGTTATCCCTAATACCTCACTAAAACCCTATATTTAATCTTTTCTTCTAAAAGGCCATTACTTAACTGCCAATAGACTCTGAGTTACCCTTCTAAAGACAAATATATAAAATTGCCCCAATGGTAAACAGTGGTTTCAGGTAAAATCCAATCTTTTGATGTCATATGAAGCTTTTTATAATGTGCTCTCATTCTTCTTTTATAACATCATCTTGAGAAAATATATTTCTATATATAAACTAAAATAATAAGTTGATATGTATATAAGTATATATATAGAGAGAATATATATTTCCAGTTATTCTTTTGCCTTTCCCTTCCATTTCCAAACTTCAATATATTCAAGGTCTACCTTAACCTTCAGTATGCCAGAAAAAATAATCATCACCTTTTATCAAGTAGGCCAAATAAGCAATGTAATTTTAAAAATATTTTAAGTCCTTTCATGAATAATTTACAGAAATAAAAATAAAGGGATAATGATATTTTATTAGAATTTGGAATTTTATAATCTCCAATATCCTCCTCTAACTGCAACCAATTTCTCATCAACTGTCATATAGGACTTGAAATATTACTGTTTGGTAAAGATTGATTCCAGATGTCAAATACATTCCAAATTCGATCTGACTTATTATTTCTGGTTCTTCTTACACTTGCATTGTCAAAAGGCAACACTTGAAGAATTATTTAAAAACTTAGATTGTTCATAGTTTTGTTGGAAGAGAAAATGACCATTCTAGCTAGGCTGAGAGCCAGCGCTATTGACCAGCAAGCCTATGACAGCTACAGCTGAGCCTCTTGCTAACACTGTGGGGAGCAAACCCAGTCTCAGTGGCTCATTTCAGGTAGCCAGTCTCAGTACTGGCCCAGCAAGCCTGAAGCTGCAGGTGGGCTAGTAAGCCAGTAGCATGAGGTACAGACCCAGTTATAGCAGTTCATTGTAGACAACCAGGCTGAGAGCCAGGCCACCACCAGCATGCCCATAGAAGCTGCCACTGGAGGGGCACCTGGGTGGCTCAGATGGTTAATCATCTGCCTTCGGCTCAGGTCATGATCCTGGGGTCCTGGGCTCAAGCCCCACATCGGGCTCCTGGCTCAGCAGGGAGCCTGCTTCTCCCTCTCCCTCTGCCTCTCCCCCTCCCTCTGCCTCTCCCCCTGCTCATGCTCTCTCTCTCTCTCTCTCTGTATCTCTGTGTCTCAAATGAATAAATAAAATCTTAAAAAAAAAAAGTTTAAAAAAAAAAAGAAGCTGCCACTGGGCCTCACAGACAGCCACATAGAAAGGAAACCCTGCCCACCGGTGTGTCTATAGCAGTTGCAGGTCAGCCACAAGAGGAGTGCACATAAAGGCCACAGAGGAGGGCGCCTGGGTGGCTCAGTCGTTAAGCATCTGCCTTCGGCTCAGGTCATGATCTTGGGGTCCTGGGATCGAGCCCTTCATCGGGCTCCCTGCTCTGTGGGAAGCCTGCTTCTTCCTCTCCCACTCCCCCTGCTTGTGCTCCTGCTCTCGCTGTGTCTGTCTCTCTCAAATAAATAAATAAAATCTTTAAAAAAAAAAAAGGCCACAGAGGAGACACCCCAGGATCACCTGCTTCTGAGGATCAGGGGGTACTGTGTAAACAAAACCCTTTCTACACAAGGCCACTACTTTCAAGACCAGAAGACATATATAGCTGACCAATCTAATACACAGAAACAAACAGAGATTTAGACAAAAGGAGGAGAAAGAGAAATATGTCCCAAATAAAACAATAAGACCAAAATCACAGAAGAGCTAAATAAAATGAAGATAAGCATTAAGCCTGATAAAGAATTCAAAATGATGGTGATAAATATACTCACTGAACTTGAGGGAAGAGTAGATAAAGTGTGGTGAGAACTTCAACAAAGAGAAATTATAAAAAATAACAATGCAGAGCTGAAGAATGCAGGAACTAAAAAGAAAAATATACCACAGGGAATCAACAGCAGATTACAGGATGTAGCAGAACAGATCAACAATCTGGAAGACAGGATAATGAAAACCACCACCCAAGTTGAAAAGCAAAAAGAAAAAGAATTTTTAAATAAAGAGAATAGGTTAAGGGACCTCCAGGACAACATCAAGCATACTTAACTTCACATTACAGGCGTCTCAGAAGAAGAGAGACAAAAGTGGGTAGAAAATTTACTTGAAGATATAATCATTGAAAACTTCCCTAATCTGAGGAAAAAAACAAACATCCAGGTCTCAGAAGCAGAGTCCCAAACAAGATGAACCCAAAGAGGTCTACACCAAGACACTTAATAATTAAAATATCAAAAATTAAAGATAAAGAGACAATCTTAAAAGTAGGAGAGAAGTAGACAGTTATATACAACAGAAACCCCAGAAGGCTATCAGGTGATTTTTTAGCAGATACTTTGTAGGGCAGAAGAGAATGGCATGATATATTCAAAGTACTGAAAGGAAAAAAACCTGCAGACAAGAATATTCTACACAGCAAGATAATCATTCAGAATTGAAGGAGGGAATAGAGTTTCCGAGACAAATAATAGTTAAAAGAGTTCATCAACATTAAACCAGCCTTTGAAGAAATGTTATAGGGAACTCATTAAGGGGAAAGAAAAAAACAAAACTAGAAGTAAAAAAATTATGAAAGGAAAAAATTTTACTGGTAAAAATAAACATATAGTAAAGGCAGATTAATCACTTATAAAGCTAGTAAGGAGGTTAAATCACAAGAGTAATAAAATCAATTATATATATAAAAATTAGTCAAGAAATATACAAAAGATGTAAAATATAACATCATATATATAAAATGTAGAGGAGAAAGTAAAATGCAATGCTTTTATAATGTGTTCAAACTTTTGAGACCATCAACTCAATACAGACTGTTAAAGACATACATAAATATCCAGATGGAACTGCTGAATCAGATGATAGTTCTAATTTTTTGAGCAGCTGTCATATTCTTTCCATACTGGCTCAATCAATTTACGTTCCCATCAAGAATACACAGAAGTTCCCTTTTCTGCATCTTCTTGTTATCTCATCTTTCTGATACTAGCCATTCCGACTGCTATAGGGTAGTATCTCACTGTGGTTTTGATTTGCATTTTCCAGATGATAAGTGATGTTGAGCATTTTTTGTGTGTTTGTATGTCTTCTTTGGAAAAATGTCTATTCAGACCTATGCCCATTTTTTAGTCAAATTTTTTGGTTTTTTGGTGTTGACTTTTAGGACTTCTTCATATATTTTAGATATTAACCCTTACTAGATATATCATTTGCAAATATCTTCTCCCATTCACCAGGTTGCCTTTTTTGTTTTATTGATGGTTTCCTTTACTGTACAAAAGCTTTTTGGTATGATATAGTCCCAATGGTTTATTTTTGCTTTTGTTTTCCTGGCCTGCAGAGACACATCCAATGTCCAAGAGACTACTCCTCATATTTTCTTTTAGGATTTTTATTGTCTCAGGTCTTACATACATTTAGATCTTTACTCTATTTTGAGTTCATTTTGTATACAGTGTAAGAAAGTGGTCCAGTTTCATTTTTTTGCACATAGCTGCCCGGTTTTCCCAGCACCATTTATTGGAAAGACTGTCTTTTCCCCATTGTATATTCTTTCCTCCTTTGTCATAGATTAATTAACCATATAAGTGTGGGTATATTTCTGGGCTCTCAATTCTATTCCATTGATCTGTGTATCTGTTTTTGTGTCAGTACCATACTGGCTTGATTACTATAGCTTTGAAGTATAGTTTGAAATCTGGGATTGTGGTATCTCCAGCTTTGTTCTTCCTTCTCAAGATTGCTATAGCTATTCAGAATCTTTTGTGGTTCCCTATAAATTTGAGTATTATTTGTTCTAGTTCTGTGAAAAACACTATTGGTATTTTGATAGAGATTGCACTGAATCTGTAAATTGCTTTGGATAGTATGGACGTTTTCACAATATTAATTCTTCCAATCCATGAGCATGGCATATCTTTCCATTTATTTGTGTTGTCTTTGGTTTCTTTCATCAATGTCCTATAGCTTTTACAGCATAGGTCTTTTACCTCTTTGGTTAATTTTTTTAGGTACTTTATTCTTCTTAATGCCAACTGTAAATGGAATGTTTTCTTAATTTACCTTTCTGCTATTTTGTTATTACTGTATGGAAATGCAACAGGTTTCTGTATATGGATTACTGAATTCCTATATTAATTTAATCGTTTTTTGGTAGAGTCTTTAGAGTTTTCTGTATATAGTCCTCTGCAGACAGTGACCATTTTATTTCTTCCTTACCAATTTGGACGCTTTTTATTTATTTTTCTTGTTTGATTCCTATGGCTAGAAATTCCAGAACTGTGTTGATAGTGGTGAGAGTGTCTTGCCTTGTTCCTGATCTTAGATAAAATCCTCACAGCTTTTCACCATTGAGTATGATGTTAGCTGTGGGTCTGTCATATGTGGCCTTCATTACGTTGTGATATATTCACTCTAAACCCGCTTTGTTGAGAGTTTTTAATCATGAATGGATGTTAAATTTTGTCAAATGCTTTTTCTGCATCTACTGAGGTGAGTATATGGTTTTTAACCTTCTTCTTGTTAATGTGATGTATCACTTTGATTAGCATATATTGAACCACCTTTGCATCCCTGAAATAAATCCCACGGATTGTGGTGAATGTGGTGTTTTTTGGTTTTTTTGTTCTTAATATTCTTCTGTTTCACACATTGCTTATGTTTCCTCCAAGGTCATTTTTGTTTGCTGCTTTATCTTGCTTGGTTCTTTAATTCATTGTCTATTTATATTAAGATTCTGGCCCTTACAGGATAGGATGTCATCTGACTTAGCAGGTTATACATGGCCATGCTCTAATGTTATTCCATTGCATTTAGGATAAAGTGTAAATCCTTGCCATTATGTAACTCAGATTTTAAAATTTTAAATTATTATCTTTTTGCCTTAATATAGCAAACAGGAAACATTAATAGATTTGGTGAATTAAGTCCTTTTCTTTTTTTTTTTTTTAAAGATTTTATTTATTTATTTGACAGAGAGAGACACAGTGAGAGAGGGAACACAAGCAGGGGGAGTGGGGGAGGGAGAAGCAGGCTTCCCGCCAAGCAGGGAGCCCGATGCGGGGCTCAATCCCAGGACCCTGGGATCACGACCCGAGCCAAAGGCAGACGCCCAGCGCCCCTTAAGTCTTTTTCTTAAGATAATCAGATTACAATTTTATCTCATCTGGAAATATAATTGTAGGGTAATAACAACCTGTAAAATATAGATTAGCAATGAGCTAAAATAGAACTAAATTATATTTGTTATATTAAATCCAACCCCTACTAGAGATTTTCTCATCCTTCTTCAAGTTTAAGGAAGTTAAATTAGTTTCTTTATGTTATAAGACAGTATTACAGGTAATGGGAAAGTTTTAATTCAACAAACACTTGAAGGAATATCATGTTTAAGGCATTTTCCTAAGTTCTAGAAATATAGTATAGCTGGTGAATCAAATGTATATATGTATAATATAATGCAATGGGTAGAATAATGGAAGCATGTATAAAATAAAACATGAGAACACTGATTAAGTGTGGAGTTAATATTGCTTAGATGGCTTTCTGAGAAAATCATAGGAAGTTAGTGGTCTTAATCCTTAGTATACCAAAATCCACTGCACTTTGTTTTCATTTTGTCTTTAGAGAAGTCTAACAATTTGTAAGGATATTTACTATTTTTTCCCCTTTCTTAAAGATCTTCTAAAAAGCAAAGACTAAGTTGTTTTTAAGAAAGAATCGTTTTAATTTTGTGATTACCAAATACATCTACTGGGCCCCTTTATAAATCTCAGATGTATATTGGTTTCATGGTGTTCTTATTCTAACTCTATTTTATAACTCTTCGAATTATTTCATCACTGCTCATCAGTTATCTCCAACTATCCTTAAAAAGTTAAAATAATAATAAAATGAAGAATAGTGGAATTACCTAAAAAGGTGATGCATAGTTAAATAAATAGTCACTATTGAATCATTCTTTACTTTTCTTATCAAGTTGCCCAAAGTACTGCATCATTTTTCTAAAAGATATAAAAGGCTCACTACTTTTTTATCTTTGGGGAAAATACCCAGTAGTGCAATTGCTGGGTCGTAGGGTAGCTCTATTTTTAACTTCTTGAGGAACATCCATACCATTTTCCAGAGTGGCTGTACCAGCTTGCATTCCCACCAACACTGTAAAGAGGGTTCCCCTTTCTCCACATCCTCACCAACATTTGTTGTTCCCTGTCTTATTAATTTTAGCCACTCTGACTGGTGTGATGTTGTATCTCATTGTGGTTTTAATTTGTATTTCCCTGATGCCAAGTGATGTGGAGCATTTTTTCATGTGTCTGTTTGCCATTTGAATGTCTCCTTTGGAGAAATGTCTGCTCATGTCTTCTGCCCATTTTCTTTATTCTTTGGGTGTTTGATAAGTTCTTTATAGATCTTGGATACTAGCCCTTTATCTGATATGTCATTTGCAAATATCTTCTCCCATTCCATAGGTTGCCTTTTGGTTTTGTTGACTGTCTCCTTTCATAGCAGCAATGTCTACAATAGCCAAGAGCTCAGATGTCCATCAACAGATAAATGGATAAAATGGATAAAAAAGATGTGGTATATATATAAAATGGAATATTACTCAGCCATCAGAAAGGATGAATACTTACCATTTACATCGACATGGATGGAACTGGAGGGTATTATGCTGAGCAAAATAAGCCAACCAGAGAAAGACAATTATCCTATGGTTGCACTTGTATTTGTAATATAAGAAACAGTGCAGAGCACCATTGGGGAAGGGAGTGAAAACTGAATGGGAAGTCATCAGAGAAGGAGAAAAGCCACGACAGACTCTTAACTATAGGAAATAAACTGAGGGTTGCTGGAGGGGAAGTTGGTGGGCGGATGGGGTAATTGGGTAATGGGCATTAAGGAGGGCACATAATGTGATGAGCACTGGCTGTTACATGCAACTGATAAATTACTGAACACTACATCTGAAACTAATGATGTACTATAAGTTGGCTAATTGAATTTAAATTTTAAAAAAGATATAAAAGGCCAGAAACCCCATATTTGTGATCTGCTTTTAGCTTTCATTGAACACAGCTGAGAATTCAGAACTTTTACTTTTCTTCCAATAATGGCAAAGATACAAAATGGACAAAGTAAGACTTCACAATTTCTAGCCAAGTCAGAAAATTAATGCATAGAAACAGCAGTAGTCTAGACCAATGTTGATGCTAAAACTGATCTTACAAGCAAATTCTGACAATCTTCAGATCACACACTATCCTACATGAATATTCTCAAGAATAATTGAGAAAACAATGTATTTCTGAGAACAAAAAGCAAATGATATCCTAATTATTCATTCAACAGGAAGGGCTTTATCACAATATCTTTATTTTTTTTAAAGATTTTATTTATTTGTCAGAGAGAGAGAGAGAGAGAGAGATCACAAGCAGGGAGAGTGGCAGGCAGAGCAGGTAGAGGGAGAAGCAGGTTCCCCGCCAAGCAAGGAGCCCGTTGTGGGACTCGATCCCAGGACCCTGGGATCATGACCTGAGCCGAAGGCAGACACTTAATGACTGAGCCACGCAGGCGTCCCGTATCACAATGTTTTAGAACTAAAACCTGGGCCATCTCATTTTGCTAAAAGCATACGTGTTATTTTCTTGCATCTTTTATAATTTTGTGCTAAAATTTATTTGATGTGGTTAATAAGTGGACAAAAACTGAAAGTAACTATACACAGGTGACTGGAAGGAAACAGGTGGTATAGAAATTAAGACAATCCATTATTTGTTCAATGTAAGTGGTATTCTAAATCTATAAATGAAAATGTTTTTGCTGTTACGGAGCAAGAAGATACACATTTTTTAAGACTATTTCATTATTTTTTTTTTACTTTTTAATTGAAGTATAGTATTATAGACATATTAGCTTCAGGTATACAATATAGCAATTAAATACATTACAAAATGCTCATCATGACTAGTGTAGTTACCATCTGTCACCACACAAGGCTATTACAATCTTATTGACTAGTTCCTTATGCTGTACTTTTCATATCACAAATTTATTTTATAATGAAGTCTGTACTTCTCAATCTCCTTCATCTATTTTGCCTGTGCCTCCACTCATCCTCCCCTCTGGCAACTACTAAGTTGTTCTCTATATTTATGAGCCTATTTTTCTTCTTTTGTTGTTTGTTCATTTTTTTAGATTCCACATAAAAGTGAAATCACATGGTATTGGTTTTTGACTTATTTCACTTAGCATAATACCCTCTGGATCCATCCATGTTGCTACAAATACCAAGATTTCATTCTTTTTATGGCTGAGTAATATTCCATTGTGCACATATACCACATCTTCCTTATCCATTCATCTATCAAAGAATACTTTGGTTGCTTCCATATCATGGCTATTGTAAATAATACTACAATAAAGATAGTGATGTATATATCTTTTTGAATTAGTGTTTTCATTTTCCTTGGGTAAATACTCAAAAGTGAAATAACTGGATTATATGGTATTTCTATTTTTAGTTTTTTGAGGAACCTGCATGCTGCCTTCCATGGTGGCTGCCCCAAGTTATATTCCCAAGAACAATGCACAAGGCTCTTTTCATAATCTTGTTTCTGTGTTTCTGGGAAGAGACCCACTGATCAGATTTTGACTCACCAGCAGTTAAAATAGGCTCAAAGGAAAAGATACCTACAGAAGTCAGCTCACTCCTCTAAGGTTCTCTTCTCTCTAGAACCATAGCTTCTCTGGTCTTTGCTTTAGTGGTGTGACTGCCTTTTGGCAGATGATTCTTGAATTTTACCTTGCTTTTCTCATGGTTCTCAGGAGAATCACTAATCTACTGTTCATTACTCCATGTTACCCAAAAGTAGAAATCAATGGGTAATCACGTAAAGACATTTTAAATGGCAGTTAAACTGAAAATGTGTGGTACCAATAATGCACATAACTCAATTGAAATGAGAATATTAAAAGCTATTACCAAATTTGTATATACACAATGTTAACTATGTCATAATAGTTGTTTCAACAATGTTTAAGATGCAATTCAATTTCAGAGGGTATTGAAATCTGTTTTAAAACTAATATTAATTTATAAAACTTAGCTTAATTTATAGTACTAAACAATATGTGCCTTAATTACCTTTAAAAATCTGTACCTTTCATGTGTACCGAAAGGAGGCTCAAAGTTTCTTTATGAGAACTTGCTAATGATCCTAGCACGTATGTTTTGAAATAATCATAGAGACTGATAGTAGAATATTATTCCAAATGGAAGATTATCACATGCCCAGGTTTATCAGACAGATGTTTTCTTAAATATCTTACTTTACTTGAGATGGAATCAACAGATACCCTTTTTCTTTACTTGAAGCAGGTGAGAGAAGAAACTCCTTCATTAATCAAAAGTAGCAAAATTTTCAAGAAGATACACACCATAAATAAGCTCCACTGTAACTCTAACCTGAAGCAGAGGATCAAGTTTGTCATTAATTATTCATAGATTAATAAATTTGGAATCCAAAAGGTTTTATGTATAATGTTTGATATCCACGTGGGTAACAATTAAATAGGTTACCATGAACTTAAAAAAATATTCCAAGAGAGACTGCGCATGAATATCACATAATTATCAAAGTTCTGATTAGATGTACTGTCTAGGGAACTAACTCTTAATATGCTGACACTCCACATAAAGTCAAATTTTTGTGCCTCTGCATTTCCTCCTGTAGCATCAAACAAATTGGTAAAGTGATCTCTGATTTCCATTCTATAGTACCTGGTACTCTATTAAAATGTTGCCACATCTTACCAGCAGTGGCTATAATGCATTTTTACGTAACAAATTGTGTATTTTCTTTTACTTTTGAATTGTTGTGATAAATCTTTCCATTTCATACTTAATATCAATGCAGCTCCTTGTTTCCAAAAAGAAAACACAAGAAAAAATATTTTTAATAGTCATTTCCTCTGTCTGATTTTAAATAATTATTGTTCCATATCTACTTCCCTGATTCTGCCTAGCTACAATGTTTGGATCACAGAAGGTACTATAATAAAAGAAATTTGACTGCATAATCTATTCCTTTGAAATAAGGATAAAATCAGGAACAATGATAGCAATAACACAAATAACAACTAATATTTATTGAGTAATTCCTACGTATCTCACACCAAAGTGCTTTCTATGCTTTATATCATTTAAAAGCCATTCCTTAGGGACTTCTTTTTCTGCCTAAACTTTAGTCACCAGAGAATGTCACTCTCATCTTAAAAATAAATACATGCTAAATAAATAACAGTAATAAAAACTTTTTTTAAAAACTATTACTGTACTAAAAGACAAACCTAAATGAACTAAAATCCAGCAAATGGAAGAAGAGAACTGCTTTCATCCTTGGTAGAGCAGCTATAGCAGGAAGAAGTCACCATAAATGGGGATTAGGAGACTCAGAACCATTTTAATGAACATTTAAAGATAAGGGTAGGCTAGCATGATGGTTAAAATCTCTAGAACCCTAGCCACAAAGAGAGTCTGTACTTGCCTGCCAACTTTCCCCCTTTTGGCTAAGCTGACACACTGAGGGTATAAACAACCAAACTAGCCAGGAAAAGAAAGAAGCATCATGCCCAGGAATGGTCAGGGCAAAATCTCATATTTTCAAAATAGGTCTACATAGTCTTGTATCCCTTTAGCCCTTATCTTTATCAGCAAGGAAGCAATCAAGAGATGATCCCTTTCTGAGGATGACCAAAGTTAGTGTCAAACTGCCTAACCATGGTATGTGCACCAGGAGCAGTTAAGACAGAGTCAGAAATCTTTCTGAGCTGATGTTGGAGGAGGCCAGTCCAGCATTCAAGGCCAATTCAGGTACCTGTGGATGGCATAAAACACAGAACTTCATCAAACAGTTTGACTACTGGCCCACTGAGTTTGCCCTTCATGACAAAAAGAACACTACTGTCAGAATGTAAATAGTTCAGAAGGCCAAAAACATGAAACATTAGTTTTAAGGCACATAATGGCATGGCCAGTTAGTGATGATCTGACTGGACAACACTATCATTAATTGAAAAAATTATAGGAAGCACCAGGAGTAGAACCAAGATGGAGTCAAAGGTCCTTCACCATGAGAAAAAGGGGACAACTTCTGTCAGGAATAATAAGTTTGGCAAGCAGTGACAGCTTCCGCATCATAAACCTATAGTACTATATTTTTGGCTTAGTCTATGATGGTGGATACACTGCCACACCCAGTGCTACAACAATGGATCTAAGTAGCCATGGTGGTGATCTGGGCAGTGGGGATTTGATCAGCAGTTTGATTCCAGTTAATCCCATTGAGAAATAGCCCCTTACTCTAAGCATCAACATGAGTGACCAAGCCCTTCCAACTGGCAGCTATGACTTGTTTCCTCAGCCTGTGGCCCAAATAAGGAATGTGCCTTTAATCTGCTATTCTGTAATCTTATACAAGTGAGGTCTTTGACAATAACCCAACACTCAGGAAAAATATAACATACTTGATCCTTTGGAGTATTGTAAGGCAGGAGTTGGCCTTTCTTGAAAAGGGCAAACAAATATTTTAAGTTTTGCAAGCCACATACAGTCTCTAGCGTGTATTCTTTTTATTCCCAATGCTTTATTTTTTTTTTTAATATTTTTTAAAGTAATCTTTACACCCAATGTGGGGTCGAACTCATGACCCTGAGATCAAAAGTCGCATGCTCTACCGACTGAGCCAGCCAGGCATATACCCCCAATGCTTTAAAAAATGTAAAAACCATTTCCAGCTCAAAAGTAGTACAAACATAGGCTGCAACCAGATTTGGCATACAGGCTGACATTTGTTGACCCCTGGTCTAAGGCAGAGAACAGATTTCAATTCAGCCTATTGTGTGAATCAACTCTTACCACAATTAGTCCTCCAGAGTTGTCCTTGGAGCTGGAGGGTGGCTGCCACCCTGTGGACACTTAACTGAACCATCAGTGAACCCGGCCTAAACATTTCAGGTAAACTGTACATGTAACGGTCCAAGGGCTTTATCCACAAGGTCAATTTAGCATTATTTCCCCACTGAAAATTTTGTTTAAATCAGTTGAATTCAGGTACTTTTCCCCTTAACAGAACATGACCAAGATGTCTAACAGGCACACATCAGGGACTATAGCAACAGCCACAAGTAATTATATTCCCAGGTAGAGTCACAGGGGGAAAATGCAGCATGAGAGGAGAAAGACAGTAAGGACACTAGGAGCAGTGGGCTTCTTTCCTTTGGCTGGTCACTTGAGGGTTGGGGCTAGACCCCAGGGTTGCTTCCTCTCTCACATGGCTTCTGGTATTTGAAAAGCACCCAGTTCAGGGAAAGGACGTATCACTGCAGCTTTTCCCTAAAATCTGTGGCACTTCTGGCAACGCCTGCACCCAGCTTTCCCTCTTCACCTAGGACCAGGAAAGAGTGAATTGAACACCTGTATCCAACAGAGTCACAAAAGTTTGAGTTTTTCTTCCCCTTCAAAGATGCCAAAAACACTTAATTTTTCTCTTGAAGCACCTGAGGTCAAAGTACACGGAAAAAGATAAGAGGATACAGAATGAGAAAGTAGCACGTGCCAATAAACATGGCTTTGCATTTACTTTCAGTATTGAGCATCAAGTCCCATAGTTCAACCAAACCAACTTCTAATGTTGGTTCACTGAAAGGTTTCTATCCTCACTGCTGACACAACTTATTTCAGCTTAGGGGACCCTTTGACTCAGCATCCAAGCAATACTCTATTTTGACTAGGGCCAAGAACTTGCTACCACCATGTCAGAATAACCTTCCCCTTTTCTCCCTCATAGAGTGAACAACCGAAGTATCTTTGGGCAGCTTGTTTCAATCCTCAAACACACTGCTTAACCTCCAAACATTCATCAGTCAGCAGAACAGTGGGGTAATTCCTTCCCCACCTACACTCATGCTCAATACTTGGGTGAAAGCAATGGCTATTATATATAAAGAAATCTCACATTTCCTAACCTGGCCCATAGGGACCACTGTCCTTCTTCCATAAAACCACGTCTTGTCAGCAACCCATTCTCTCATCAAAACTACATAAAAGCTACTAGAACTAATCAAGTTACTGAATACAAGGTCAATATACAAAAATCAATTGTATTTCTATATACTACCAATAAAAAACTAGAAAAAAATTAAATGAAATTTTATTAAGTACCAATTACAATAATATCCAAAATATGGAAATGCTTACACAAAAATCTGACAGTACATGTGAAAGATGTATATACTGAAATTATAAAACATCACTGAGAAAAATTAAAGATCTAAATAATCAAGGACATATGCCTTGTTTATGGGTAAAAAGATTCCATTGATAACATGCCAATTATTTCAAAATTGTTCTATATTGATTCAATACAATTCCAGTCAAAAATCCAAGCAGATTTTACTGTAGAATTTGACAAATTACCTTTAAAATTAATATGGAAATGAAAAAGATCTCGAATAGGCACCACACACACACACAGACTTGAACAAAGAACAAAACTGGAAGGTTAACACTACCTGATTTCAAGAATTATGAAGACAGAGAAATCAAAACAGTGTGGTATTGGTGTAAAAATAAACAGGTCAAAGGAGAAGAGTCCAAAAACAGACCGTGACATACAGGGAAGTTTTTTTTCTAGACAAAAGGTGAAAAAGAAATCAAGTAGAGAAATGTTAGTTTTTTCATCAAATGGTGCTGGGAAAACTGGATGGGAATATGGGGAGAAAATTTCAATGCAAACCTCATACGATGTATAAAAATTAACTCAAAACGGATCACAGACCTAAAACTTAAAATTGTATAAATTCTACACATAAACCTAGAATAAAATCTTTGTGATCCTGTGCTGTGCAAAGATTTCTTAGAATTAATATCAAGAGTACAATCCCTTGGAGAACAAATTGATTAACTGAATTTCATCATAATATACGTCTTTATTTTAAAAATAATCACAGAGGTACAGCAAGTTGCAAAAATACTATAGTCCCAAGTACCCTTTAACTAGCCTCCCCCAATGGTGATATGTTATATACTACAATATCAAAGCCAGGAACATTAATATTTGTACATTACTGATAACTATTCTACAAATCTTATTCAGTTTTCAACAATTTTTTACATGTATTCATTTGTATAAATAGTTACATGCCAATTTTATACCACATATAGATTTGTCTAATCACTACTGCAAGATATAGAACAGAACCATAAACTACAAAACAACTCCCTGATATTACATTTCTGTATTAAAACCTGTATCTCCCCATGATGCCTAGCCCTGTTCCTGTGGCAACAACTAATCCATTCATCTCTGTAGTTTTTTTTCTTTTGTTTTCTTTTGTTTTGTTTTTTGGAGAATGTTACGTAAGTGTAATCAAACAATATGTAACCTCTTGACATTGACTTTCTCTACTAAGATTAACATCCTTCAGGTCCATCAGGTTGTTGCATGCTGCAACAGATCATTCCTTTTTATTCCATTATTTGGAAGTACCAGAGTTTGTTCAACCATTAAAACAACGGGGGACATTTGGGTTGTTTCCTGGAGTTAGCCTATTATGAATAAAGTTCCTGTGAATATTTATACATAGGTTTTTGAGTGAACATAAGTTATCATTTCTCTGGGATACATGCCCAAGAGTGTAATTGGTAGGCCATATAGGAACTACATATTCAATTTTATAAGAAGCTTACAGACTATTTTCCAGAGTGGCTATACCATTTGACATTCTCATCAGCATTGTATGGGGAGAATAATTTTTTCTCATCCTTGCCAACGTATGGTATTATCACTATTTTTTTAATTTTAGTTATTTCAATAGGTTTGTAGTGATACCTTATTGGGATCTTAACTTGCATTTCCCTAATAGTTAATGATGTGAAACATTTTATTACGTGCCTATTTGCTATCCAATTATCTTTGGTAGAACATCTATCTGTTCGTGTATTTGTCCATTCTATAATTGGATTGTGTATTAGTTTTCTAGGGCTGCCATAACAAAATACCACAGACTAGGTGTCTTAAACAATAAACTATATTTTTTCTCTATTCTGGCGTTGGATATCCAAGATCAATGTGTATCGGCAAGTATGGTTTCTTCTGAGGCCTCTCCCTTTGGCATGCAGATGGCTGCCTTCCTGCTGTGCCTTCACATGGTCATCCCTCCACCTGTGTGTGTCAGTATACGAATCTCTGCTTTTTATAAAGACACCAGTCATACTGGAATAGGGCCCTCCTATATGACCTCATTTTTACCTTAATTACCTCTTTAAAAGCCCCATCACCAAATACTGTTAGGACTTCAACATATAAATTTGGAGAGGGACACAATTCAGCCCAAACAGATTGATTTTTTTTTAATGTTGAGTTTTTAGAGTTCTTTATATATTGTAGATGTAAGGCCTTTGTCAGATATGAGGTTTGCAAATATTTTCTCCAGTCTGTAGCTTATATTTTCATCCTCTTAACAAGGTCATTTACAACACAGTTTTTGATTTTGATTTTGCATTTTTCTTTTATAGCTTGTACTTATGGTATGACATCTCAGAACTCTTCACTGACTCTGAGATACCAAAGATGTTCTCATGTTTTCTTTTAAAAGTTATGTTATTGGGCGCATGGGTGGCTCAGTTCGTTAAGCAACTGCCTTCGGTTCAGGTCATGATCCCCCGGGGTCCTGGGTTCGAGTCCCATATCGGGCTCCCCCTGCTCTGCAGGGGGTCTGCATCTCCCTTTGCCTCTGCCTGCCACTCCCCCCTGCTTGTGCACTCTCTCTCTCTCTCTGTGTCAAATAAATAAATAAAATCTTTTTTAAAAAGTTATGTTATTAATGATAATTTAAAATTTCTGCTCTTTATAAGACCCTGTTAAAAAAATGAAGTCATAGACTGTGAGTAAATATTTGCAAAGTATATATTTGACTTGCATTCAAATCTATGCTCAAATCTTAATGAAAAGGAAAAACTGAAAATAATGAACAAAAGGTTTGAACAGACACTTAACAAAAGAAGACAGATGTATGGTACAAATAAATAAATAACAAAGCAAAAAAAAAATCCCACTTAAAAAATCCTCAACATTAGTATTATTAGTAACTAGGGAAATGCAAATTAAAACCAGATACAGCTAGATACCTATCAGAATAGCTAAAATTAAAAAGACTGATCATAGTAAGTATAGGTGAGAATGTGAAGGAACTGGTGGTGGGATTAATACACTGCTGGTAGGAACAACTACACTGGTAACAATTTGGCACTTTCTTAAAAAGTGAAACTTATACCTACCAAATGATCTAGCCATTCCAACCCTATAAATTTACCAGATGAATAAAAAACAAATATCTATACAAAGATTTATATATGTATATTTGTAGCAGTTTTATTTGTAATAGCCTAAAATTAGAAACAACCAAATGTCTATGAGCAGGTAAATGGATAAACATATTCTAGTATATCTATACAAAGAAATATGAGTAGGCAATAAAAAGGAATATTGATATGATCAACCTCAAAATAATTTTGCTTAATGAAAGGAACCTCCAAAAAACCCAACTATACACTACATGATCCCATTTATACAAAGGTCTCGGAAAAGGAAACTAATCACTGTGAAAGAAAACAGATCAGAGATAGACGGAAGTAGAGGGGAAGCAGAAGAAAATGACTACAAAGGGGCACATGGAAACTTTGTAAATTCTTGGAGATTTATAATGGATAGATTTATCATCCTGACTGAGGTGACAGCTTCACAATAAATATATGTATCAAAATATATAAAATCATGCATTTTAAATGTACAGTTTACTGTATGTCAATTATGCCTCAATAAAGCTGTTTTAAAAATAAATGGAGGGGTGCCTGGGTAGCTCAGTCAGCTGAGTGTCCGACTCTTGATTTCAGCTCAGGTCATGATCTCAGGTTTGTGAGATCAAGCCCTGAGTCTGACTCTACTGCTTGAGATTCTCTCTCTCCCTCTCCTCCTCTCCCCACTCCTGCTATAAATATAAAATCTTTTAAAATAATAAATAAATAAGTAAGTGGAATCAACACCTAAATTAGAAGAACATATAAAGCTAGGGGAAAAAAACAGCAAGACCCAACTCTATGCTATTTATTTAAAAATACAATTTTTAAAAGATAGATACAAACAGGTAGAAAGTAAAAACTGGAAAAAAATATGGAAAGATTAAAGGGGACAACAGGGAGTTCTTGCTAAATAGGAATAGTTTCCATTTTACAAGGTAAAAATAATTATGGGGATGGATGGTGGTGATGGTTGCACAACTATGTGAATGTATTTAATATCACTGAACTGCACACTTAAAAACTGTTAAGATGGTAACATATATATTTTACTACAATAATAAAAAAACTGGTATGGGTATATAAGTATCAAACAAAAAATGCTTAAAGACAAAGATTAAAAGGGAGTTTCCTAATGGTTAAAAAGGTTAATTTGTCTAATATATATAACATATTACAACAAATCTCCAAAATACATTAATAAAAAATAGAGCTAAAAGAATTTATTAATCCACAATCATTAGATACATTAGATACTTCAATGCCTTCTTCTCAGGAATGGAACAAGTAAAAAATTATGCATCAGTAACTATACAGGAGATTTGAACATTATCAACTAGGTTTGTTTGGTTTTTTTTAAAGATTTATTCAGTTGAGAGAAAGAGAGAGCAAGGGGAGGGGCAGAGGGGGAAAGAGAATCTCCAGAAGACTCCCCACCTAATACAGAGCCTGACTCAGGGTTCAATCTCATGACCCTGAGATCATGATGCAAGCCGAAATCAAGAGCCAGATGTTAAACCAACTGAGCCAACCAGCCACCCCATTATCAACTAGCTTGACATAAAACATTAACAGTAGCCAAAGCAATCTGAGAAAGAATAACAAAGCTGGAGGTATCACAATTCCAGATTTCAAGATACAAGACAAAACTGTAGTAAACAAAACAGTATGGTGCTAACACAAAAAACAGATACATAAATCAATGGAACAGAATAGAGAGCCCAGAAATAAACCTACACTTACATGATCAATTAATCCACAACAAAGGAGGTAAGAATATATAATGGGGAAAAGATAGTCTCTTCAATAAATGGTGCTGGGAAAACTGGACAGCTACATGCAAAAGAATGAAACCAGACGACTTTCTTATATCATACACAAATATAAACTCAAAATGGATTAAAGACCTAAATGTGAGACCTGAGACCATCAAACTCCTAAAAGAAAATATAGGCAATAATATCTTGGACATCAGCCTTAGTGATATATTCATGGATATGTCTCGTCAGGCAAGGGAAACAAGCAAAAATAAACTTGGGGACTATACTGAAATAAAAAGCTTTTGCACACCAAAGAAAACCATCAACAAAACAAAAATGCAACGTACTAAATGGGAGAAGATACTACAAATGATGTACCTGATAAAGAGCTAATATCCAAAATATATAAAGAACTTATACAACTCAACATGAAAAAAAAAACCAAATAATCCAATTAAAAAATGGGCAGAGGACGTGAATAGACATTTTTCCAAAGAAGACATATAGATGTCCAAAAGACACATGAAAAGATGCTCAAACCACTAATCATCAAGGAAATGTAAATCAAAAACACAATGAAATACCACCTCATACCTGTCAGAATGGGTAAAATTCAAAACACAAGAAATAACAAGTGTTAGCAAGGATGTGGAGAAAAACGTACCCTTGCACCTTGTTGACAGGAATGCAGATTGGTGTAACCACTGTGGAAAACAGTATGGAAGTTCCTAAAAAAATTAAAAAAAGAATTCCCATATGGTCCAGCAATTTCACCACTGGGTATTTATCCAAAGAAAACAAAAACACTAATTCAAAAAGATATATGCAACCCTACGTTTACTGCAACATTATTTATAATAGACAATGTATGGAAGCAAATCAAGTGTCCAGTGACAGATGAAGTGAAAGAAGATATGGTTATAATAACACACACACATTAGAGTATTACTTGGCCACAGAAAAGAATGAGATGTTACTATATGCAATAACATAGATGGATGTAGAGGGTATAATGCTAAGTGAAATAAATCAGTTAGAGTAAGACACATACCAATGATTTCACTCATATGAAATTTAAGAAACAAATGAACAAAGAAAAACAGACAAAAACAACAAACTCAAATATAGAGAACAAACTAGTGGTTGTCAGAGGGTAGGTGGGTGGAAGAATGATTGAACTAGATAAAGGAAATTAAGAGTACACTTATTTTGATGAGCACTAAGTAATGTATAGAATTGCTGAATCATTATATGCCTGAAATCTAAAATGAAAAAAAAAAATTTACAGAACATAACACACGTGAAAAACAGATACTCAACGGTACATGAACATTTGCCAAACAGATCTTGTGCTGGATTATAGAATAAGTCTCAATAAATTCTAAAAGATTGCAATTATACAAAGAGTACATACTTTGTATGTCAGAGAACCTCAAGAGCATTACATTAAAAAAAAATACGAAGATAAAGCTTTATTCTTTAGTGTTAGAAATATATTATATCTAATAACTAGCCTCATTAGTAGAGCAATGTATTAAAACAATGTTTTATATAAGAAGTGTTTATCTTCAACACCAAATACATAAATATATCAATTATAAAAAGAGCTTTCAAACACTCCCCAGAATATTCTTTTAAGTATGTCAGTGAAGTAACTTGTTATTTGAACATTGTTTTAATCATTATAAAACACCGATTACTGTAAGTCTTCCTGATCCTGTGGTATTGAGAAGAACTGGTAGGTTTGTATCAAATAAAGGTATATTCACTAAGGACTTGGCAGACAAAATTAAAAATGTCAATTTAAGTTAATAAAAATCTCCCAATGTGAAAAAAAAATCAATAAAATTAACTAGAAAATTCCCCAAGTAGTTGGAAATTTAGTAATGTATTTCTAAATAACCATATGCCATAGAAGAAATCACAGGAAAAAACAAAAAATATTTCAAACAAATAAAATGCAACACATCAAGAGGCAGGGGCACCTGGGTGGCTCAGTCATTAGGCATCTGCCTTCGACTCAGGTCATGATCCCAGGGTCCTGGGATCGAGCCCTGCATCGGGTTCCCTGCTCCCCAGGAAGCCTGCTTCTCCCTTTCCCACTCCCCCTGCTTGTGTTCCCTCTCTCGCTGTGTCTCTCTCTGTCAAATAAATAAATAAATAAATCTAAAAAAAAATTTTTTTCAAAAGGCAGATAAAGCATTTTGTAGGGAAACTTACAGTTTTAAAAGCCCATATTATTAAAAAAAAAGTTTTATATCAAAGATCTAAGTTTCTACCTTAAGAATCTGGGTGGGGGTTGGGGGGAGCAAACTAATCCCAAAGTAAATTAAGAAAAAGGAAATGATAAAAGAACAGAAATCATTGAAATAAAAAACAAACAACAGAGTAAATCACATCAATAACTGGGTCTTTGAAAAGCTTACTAAAATTGATAAATTTGTGGCAAGACTGAGGAAAAAAAACACACACATGACCAATGTCAAAATTAAAAGATCTGATATACATCACAAAAGAATATACAGACATTAAAAGTATATGGGGGGGGCGCCTGGGTGGTTCAGTCATTAAGCGTCTACCTTCGGCTCAGGTCATGATCCCAGGGTCCTGGGATCGAGTCCCACATCGGGCTCCCCGCTCGGCGGGAAGCCTGCTTCTCCCTTTCCCACTCCCCCTGCTTGTGTTCTTGCTCTCACTCTCTCTCTCTCTCTGTCAAATAAATAAATAAAATCTTTAAAAAAAAAAAGTATATGGGGATATTATGACCAATTGCTTGCTATTATATTTCAAAATTTAGATGAAATGGATAATTCCTTGAAAAACTACAACTTACCAAAATTCACACAAGAAACATAAAATTAGAATTGTGCTCTCCCTAATTAAGAAACCTCCAATCCCCGCAGCCACTCTGGAAAACAGTATGGAGGTTCCTCAAAAAGTTGAAAATAGAGCTACCCTATGACCCAGCAATTGCACTACTGGGTATTTACCCCAAAGATACAAATGTAGGGATCCGAAGGGGTACATGCACCCCAATGTTTATAGCAGCAATGTCCACAATAGCCAAACTATGGAAAGAGCCAAGACGTCCATTGACAGATAAATGGATAAAGAAGATGTGGTATATATATACAATGGAATATTACGCAGCCATCAAAAGGAATGAAATCCTGCCATTTGCAACGACGTGGATGGAACTGGAGGGTATTATGCTGAGTGAAATAAGTCAATCAGAGAAAGACATGTATCATATGACCTCACTGATATGAGGAATTCTTAATCTCAGGAAACAAACTGAGGGTTGCTGGAGTGGTGGGGGGTGGGAGGGATGGGGTGGCTGGGTGATAGACATTGGGGAGGGTATGTGCTATGGTGAGTGCTGTGAATTGTATAAGACTGTTCAGTCACAGACCTGTACCTCTGAAACAAATAATACATTATATGTTAAAAAAAAAAAAAGAAAGAAAGAAAAAGGTAACAGGAGGGGAAGAATGAAGGGGGGGAAATTAGAGGGGGAGACGAACCATGAGAGACTATGGACTCTGAAAAACAAACTGAGGGTTCTAGAGGGGAGGGGGGTGGGGGAATGGGTTAGCCTGGTGATGGGTATTAAAGAGGGCACGTTCTGCATGGAGCACTAGGTGTTATACGCAAACAATGAATCATGGAACACTACATCAAAAACTAATGATGTAATGTATGGTGATTAACATAACATAAAAAAAAAAAGAAACCTCCAATCCCAGATTCCAGTCACTGATGATGTTATTGATAAATTCTATCAGATATCTAACTTCCTAATTAACTTTATGAGGCAGCATAATCCTGACACTAAAATAATCAAGGATATTACAAGAAAACAAAATTACAAACACAGACCAGTACTTGTCATGAGGACAGATGCAAAAATTCTTGGAAAAAAAACAGAAAATGGAATATAGCAATATATAAAAAGACTAATGTCATGACCAAGCTGGGTTTATCCCACAAATGCAAAACTGGATTAACATTTTCAAACCTTTACCGACCAATGAATAAAACTATATAACCTTCCCAATAGATATTGAAAAAACATTTGAAAAAATTCAACACAAATTCATGATATAAAAAAATGAACTCTTATTAAACTAAAGATACAAGTAAACTTCCTCAATCTAGTATAGGGCATCTAGTAAAAATCAATAAATAAAACCAAATACTTAAAATGCTTATAATAGTGAAGTACTGAAGGCATTTCCTCTAGTAACTGGCAACAAAGTAAAGATATTCACTCTGACCACTTGTATTCAATATTGTACTGGAGATCCTAGCCACTGCAACAACACAAGAAAAACAAGTAAGAGTAACAAAGAACAGAAAGGAAGAAATAACACCAGTCTTATACAAACTCTTCCAGAAAAAAGAGTGAACCCTTCCAATAAAACCTTGATAACAATTCAAACAAAAAAGAAAAATTGTAAGACAACCTCTCTCATAACCATATACACAAAAATTGTAAACGTACTATTAGTATTAGCACATTAAATCCAGTAACTACAAAATACAGTTCAGACACGTTTATTAGAATGTAAGGTTAGTATAATATTTTAAAAGCCAATGGATGTAATTTACTGTATTATTTTCTCTTTTAAAGGAGAAAAACATATGATTACCTCATATTTGTAAAAAAAATTTTTTTAATAAAATGCAACATCCATTCATGTTAACTTCTCTGAGTCAAATAGTAATAGAGGAAACTTCCTTACTTGGTATCTACAAAAGATATCTACAAAAACCCTAAAGCAAACATTATAGTTAATGGTGAAATGTTAAAAACTTACCCTTTCAAATTGCAAATGAGACAAAAATATCCACAATTATCACTTCTATACAAAAATGAACTCGTGGTGCTAGGCAATACAATAAAGAAAAAATGCAAAGAATGCACAGATAAGCTATGAGAATTAAAAAGTGAATTTACAGAGGGAAAACTGAAGGGGAAATCATCAGAGAGGGAGAAAAACCATGAGAAACTCTTAACTATAAGAAACAAACTGAGGGCTGCTGAAAGGGAAGTGGGTGGGGGTATGGGGTAACTGGGTAAAGGGCATTAAGGAGGGCACATGATGTGATGAGCACTGGGTGTTATACACAACTGATAAATTATTGAACACTACATCTGAAACTAATGATGTACTATCTATGGCTAATTGAATTTAATAAAAAATTTAAAAAATAAAAAGTGAATTTAGCAAAATTGAAGGGTATAAGGTTAATGTAAAAAATTAATAGCAACAAGCAATTAGAAATGAAGATTTTTTTAAATGATACCACTTACAAAAGCATCAAAAGATATCACATAACCAGGAATATGTCCAATGAAAGATATGCAAAATCTCCATACTGAAAATTATGCACTTTTATTCAGAAAATTAAAATGCCTAAGTAAATGGAAAGAAACATCAAATCTATGAATTGGAAAGCTCAATATTTAAAGATGTATCTTCATTCATTTACATCTTAATTGAGGATAGTAAAAATATTTAATGATATACAGTAGGTTTTAATGTGGGATTCAGGTGGCGGTACACTATGCTGTATAGTAGTTAAGAGCATTTAGGCTTTGGAGTCAGTTAGGCCTAGGTTTGAAATCTTGTTCTACCACTTCCTACTCATTTGATCTGGGACAAGTTACTTAACCCCAAAGAAGCTTGATTTCCAAACTTAATTGTTTCTTGGGAAACCCAATTAATTAATCATGAAAAGTTCATTTACTACTATGTTATTTTTATTGTCAAGGTCTCAAAACTTATATGTGAAAGAGCTGAGCTTTGATTCTAGGCAAGCTGGTTCCAGCATTTGTACACCTGCCGGAGTCCAGCTCCAGCTGGGGTGGGTCTCTCGTAGGAAAGGACGGCGTTGGCGAATGAGGAGACACAGACACAGGGTCAGGTTGCAAGCATCTCCTCCTGACAGCCTCAGAGGAACTTTATTTATATGTTAGGATATTTTTGTTTTTCCAAATCTTAGATCATTTTCTGGATTACAGCCATAGCCTTCTTTCATTTTTCCTTTGTAATGATTAACATGACCTTTATTGATTTCTGCTTATTGGCTTTCACTAAAACTAAAAAACAGTACGCAAAGAGAAAGGTGCTAGACAGAGCGTGACCGTCTTGTTATTTTGTTCTATAGAAACTAATTCTTCGTGGAATTAGTTTCATTATGATTGCTTAGATAGGCGTAACTAAGATGAGTAGTCACTTTATCATGAAACCACAGAAATATTCCCACAATTATAAAGATTGCCATAAATAAAATGAAAAAGAATAGCAGGAGCCAGCCCAGATATATTCCCACAATTATAAAGATTGCCATAAACAAAATGAAAGAGAATAGCAGGAGCCAGCTGTGGAGTCTCCTGTTTTCAGGACCATCCCCCATACTTGGACTTTGTCAAACAGCATGAGTAGCTTGGCTCGTGCCACCTAACAGTAAGGCTATGGTATCTCTCAAAAATATCAGACTAGCAAAAACAAAGATGAATTATATACTGTCATCAAAAAGCTTTCAGTTGGGAGATACAGGAAAGATAAGACAGGAACAGATAATTACAGCAAGTAAATATCAAACGAGCAGCACAAAGATTAAAATTAAGTAATGATAATACCAGATATTTGTGAGTATATGAAACAATTGGAACTTTTATGCATTGCTGTTAGGAATTAAAAATCATACAACTACTTTGGGAAAAGGTTTGGCAGTATCTTATAAAGATACTATTTGACCCAATAATTCTGCTTATATTTATCCAAGACCAATGAAAACATACAATTTTCATTATTCAAAGAATCCATGCTTGTGAATTTGCCTACTCGCTAAAATTCATTTGTAACCCAATAATCAATATCGACACTGCTTTCACAATAATTTGTGGACATGAATAGAATAAAAACTTGAGTTGTCTGATATTCTCATCTGAAGTTGAATAAGGTAACACTTCGCCTTGTTTTAACTTTCATACTGTAAGTGAGTATCCTGTTTGTAGTCTCTTTAGTGCCATGTTTTTTGTGTTATGGTGCTTTCTGTTGGGGATATTGATCTTTAGAATTGCCCCCCAGCACAGTACTGAAGTGCTACCAAGTATTTTTTTTTTTTTTTGAGGTTTAATGATTTATTGCTGATCACATGGTTTTAAATGAATACATTTAGGATGCTAAGAACTCCTTTTTTGAGATCTACTTTTTTTTTTGTAGTTTTTAATTTTATTATATTATGTTAGTCACCATACAATACATCATTAGTTTTTGATGTAGTGATCCACGATCCATTGTTTTCGTATAACACCCAGTGCTCCATGCAGTACGTGTCCTCCTTAACACCCATCACCAGGCTAACCAATCCCCCCTCCCCCCTCCAAGTATTTTGAGTGAAAGAAGGCCATAATGTGCATAAGGAAAAATAACGAGTTTTAGATAAGCTTCATTTACACATGGTTGTGGTGCTGTTGGACATGAATTCAGTGGTTAATGAATCAACAATATATATTAAATAAGGTGTCTTTAACCAGAAACACACATGAAATAAGTTTACTGATCAGTTGACAAAAATACTGTGATCAGAGGCTCAAAGGAACCTAATCTTATTATTTCCTTTAGAAGAAATGGTTCAGTATTAGCTAATTCAATGTTCATAGTGACTTTATAGAACATAAATACTGCAAATAATGAGAATCAACGGTATCCACAAAAAGACATATGCTAATATCCATAGCTGTTGTACTGACAATAGGCAAAAACTGAAAATAACCCAAATGTTCATTAACTAAATAAACTGTAGAATAGTCATACAAAGCAACAGTACTCAGAAATAAAATTGGAATAACAAGCAATAACAAAGGATAAGCATCAGAAACATTATGCTGAGCAAATGTAGCCTTATATAAAGAGCATAATTCCATTTACATAGGAAGAATATGAAAGATATAACAAATTCATAGTGAAAAAATTAAACAGTGCTTGCCTCAGGGTAGGAAGACTGACTGGAAAGGCGCATGAGAAACATTCTTGAGACAAAAACATTTTTTATTATGAAAGTAGAGGTAGTTTCATGTGTGCATTTAATTGTCAAACACTATACAGCTAACATTTATGAATTTTAATGTATGCAAATTTTACCTCAAAGAATTAACAATAACTGAGTGGAAACTGGACGTGGAGGGAGATATAAGTGAAACAAGAATGTCATAATAACTGCTATATCTGGGTGATGGGCACATGGGGGGTATATCATATTGTTTATATATTCCTTAAATTTTCTAAAATGGAAAGTTAAAAAAACAATGAGAGGAGTAGCAAATATGTAGAGGAACTACAAGAGAGAAAATGAGCTTTATAAAAAAGAAACAGTTAAAGTAAAACTTGGTTTGAAGGCCTTCATGGAAAAGTCATTAGAACTCAGAATATTTGGTAGATTTTGAATGTGAGGCAAGGAAAGGCCACTACAGAAAAAGAAAAGAGTGTAAACAAAATCATAAAAGTACTATTGATGTTGGGCTATTTAGGGAACATTTTGGCTTAACTATAAGGTCAAGAAATGAATAATGAGAATTTAAAAATGAAAAAGAATAGGAGAAAAACCTGAAAAAGTAGATGGAAAATGAAATCACCAAAAACAAGCCTGAAATGTAAGGCCAAAGAAACACACTGGGCAACAGGGAATCATTTTGCACATTTGTATTTGGCAATGACAATATCAGAGCTAAGCTATAGAAACTTTAATCTGACAGTAATGTGAAGGATAGTACGGAAGCATTAGTGTTCCTGTAAAACATAATAATACCTTAACAAAACAATGACAGGGAGATTAGGGAGCCAAAGGCACAGGCATTTTAATTGGCTGATCGCTAAGATTTTCAAGAGAGCAGTGATCAAGTTATGTAGCTCTGGAGAATTTTAAGCACTAAGATTCTTTTCCATAGCATGATATAACACTGAGAACACTAAACTACTGAAAACAGAGTATGTTAAAGTCTGATGCCAATTTCCTCAAGATCTACAACTGGAAGTGTTAATTTACAGCTAGAAGTGTCAATCCAATAATGTTGGAATTTCAGTTTTGTATGTTAGTTTTTAAAATAACCTTGTTATGGAACTACATAAAAGCATAAGCAAGGATTCCAGATTTGCCACAAAGTATTCCAAATAGCAATGAGTATAATTTCTATGCTCCGTTGCCCTTAAAGAAATGCTATTAAAACAAAATGGGTTTATATTAGTGTTAACGGCATCTTATCCAGCAAATTTCTTTATTATAGGCCCTACCACCACTATCACCAATGGCTGTCGCCCTGAAAACTACTTTATATTCAAGGTAATAAACCTTAGTCAACACAAGTTATCACTGCTCCTCATGTACCTTCTAAGGAAGGAAAAAAGAAAAAGAAACACATTACTAAATTACTAGTAAAAATTACCCTACATATAACCCTGAACAATTAGTTTCTTACCTGGAAAACTTCTAGTAAAGATTAAATTCACAATTATTAAAGCTGTTTTTATTCTCTGAAGGCCTTTGTAAGGACAAACTATTGTGCATCTTAATGACAACAAAAATATTTTCTTAAAACTTAATAATTTTAGATTACAGATAAACACTTCTGATATAAATACAGTAACATATTAAAATAATCTTCTAAAAGAAATAGCAAAATCTGTTTTTCTAAAATACTTTTTAGGGGCGCCTGGGTGGCTCAGTCGTTAAGTGTCTGCCTTCGGCTCAGGTCATGGTCCCAGGGTGTGGGATGGAGCCCCGCATTGGGCTCCCAGCTCTGTAGGGGAGCCTGCTTCTCCCTCTCCCACACCCCCTGCTTGTGTTCCCTCTCTCATTGTGTCTCTCTCTGACAAATAGATAAATAAAATCTTTAAAAAGAAATAAATAAATAAAATGCTTTTTAGAAAGAGAGACATCTAAATTTGTATTTTAATTATACTGTAATTATAGCCAGAAACAAGATTTCATTTAATGGGTATCATTCTATAGCCTAGTATCTACAAAGTAACTGTTTTAATATTTTAATATCAAAAGTTGAATATTCAGTTGTGCTTGTGGGTGTATACTCATTCCCATCTGAATACATACACACACATATACACACAAATATATGCACATATATTATACATAGTAAATTTCCCAACTTTTGCTAATGGAGATAATCCACAAAGGGAGATAAACTTCAGAAAATAAACTTAAATGAGTGTAAGGACAAGTAATGACAGTAAGTAATGAGAGTTATGAGAGTAAGCAACATACATTCCCATAGTATATTTACAAATTCAGATACTAGAGCCAGAGTTCTTACATTCTAATAGTGGTTCTACCACTTATACTTTGTACGAACTCTGGCAAAATTTCTAACAATCAGAATTCCTCATCTATAAAATAAAATACAACCTACAGTTCATTCTCAACATTGTGAGCATTAAATGAGATAATTCAGTTAAGGTGCTTAGTCTGAGATATAGGCTAATATTAAACTGAAATGTTTATACCCTAAAGCCATGACAACTAATACATTCAGAAGGTAGCACAGAGGCTATTTTATCACAGCGGACAATGTAGAGCTGACTGCACATAAAGGACTAGAATACTCTCCTCAGGGAATATTAACATTAATGATAATGTATGTAACCAAATTGTTAGATATGAAGAAATAAAAGCTTCCTTATTTAAATTCAAAGTTTTCAGATTTGAGGAAATATAAGATTCCTTCATTACATCTACAACTAACTTACGTAGAAATAGAATAATAATGAAAATAAACAGTATTTTCTTTAGACAAGTGACCTCTAATTTGTCAAATATTTATTGATTATATATCACCCAGATAAATATTTAAAGATATAATTTGATAATATTTAAGATAAAAGTACAGCTGAAAGGCACAATCAATGTATGATTTCTTTTTTTTTTTAAGATTAATTTATTTATTTATTTGACAGAGACAAAGGGAGAGAGGAAACACAAGCAGGGGGAGTGGGAGAGGGAGAAGCAGGCCTCCCGCTTAGCAGGGAGCCCAATGTAGGGCTCGATCCCAGAACTCTGGGACCATGACCTAAGCCAAAGGCAGACACCTAACGACTGAGTCACTCAGGCGCCCTCAATGTATGATTTCAAATCCCATTCTGTTAAGTCTAAAAATGAGTAATCATGTACTAAAATTTACACATAATGAGGCTTAGCATAGCACTGCTCATAATATAAGTGGATATAAATAATGGTCAACTTTCAACAGAAAATTATACAATCATTTAAATGGCATGGGAAAATGTTCATAAAGTTGAAAAATGCAAAGAACAAAAGACTTCTTACAGTATGATCCAAAGTCTGTAAATATTTACATGTGTGTACATATACACACCTAGAGAAAACAAAACTGGAAGGAATTACATCAAAATGTTATGATTACTTTTGGATAGAAGGGATGCATAAATTTTTTATTTCTTTCTTTGTGTGTTTTTGCATTTTTCCAACTTGATTATTTTATTATTAAAAGGTTACACTTTTAATAAATGTTATTCTTTGTTCTTTTAAAGATTTTCTTTATTTGTCAGAGAGAGAGAGAGAGAGCGCATGCACAAGCAGGGGGAGCGGCACGCAGAGGGAGAAACAGGTTCCCCGCTGAGCAAGGAGCCCGATGCAAGACTTGATCCCAGGACCCTGGAATCATGACCTGAGTCAAAGGCAGATGCTTAACCGACTGAGCCACCCAAGCATCCCCAGAAGTGTTTTTCTTTTAATTTTTACCCACATATAGGTTTCCTACCACCAGGATTTAATAGCCTATGTATGAGACTGACAGTGTGATCCCATGCTTAAGAAGATAATTTTTTCTATTTTCTTCAATGAAATACATGCTAAATGATCCCCATTTCAGCCTCATTAAGCTGCTATGTGTAATAGAGAGAACCAATGATGAACACTGGATCAAAAAAACAATGTCTTGTGAAACAAAAAGCTTAACCAACAACAAATCCTAAGCAATCTATAACACCCATTTCAAAATGTTCAATTTTATTGGCCCTTGACTGAAGCCTTTGTGATGCTTAAATTTTGTCTTCTACCTCTCCTCCCTAAAATATGTGAGTCCAAGAAGCTTGCAAGTTAAAATGTTCTATTTTCTTTATTTGGTAGTAACTTGTCTTTCTGACCTTGAATTTTACTGGTTACCTAAATCAAATCATTTTGTCAGAAATAAGTATTTATTACTATAGGCATTAAAATGGAATTGGAATAAATAACTCCTAAAGCTCCTTCAACAACTTAGGATTTTATAAAGATCTAAGGAACTTACATATGAACAAACATGACTAAAATTCACATTGCTAGTTATGTGTCACTTATATTAGTCACAAAGGGTTTTAGAATATTTATTCATTGAGTCAATAAAACATTTCCTATGGACTTCCTATGTAGTAGGACCTTTGGTAGGCATTAGAAATGTAGACAATGAAAAGATACAGTGCCTGCCCCAAATAGCTTATACTCCAGTAGACTTATATTATGTATAAACTATCTATTATAAATCCATTCAAGTATAACAGTCCAACTCTAAGAAGGTAATCATAATTTTGCCTATTAAAATTAAATTATTATGTTTAAAATAGAGCCTAAAAATTCTTAATTTTCTGGTTTTTATGCAGTTGAAAGATATGGTTTAATGAGACGTAGCTCAAAAAGATGATGATGAGTGTATTACAAAAGTACTACATGAAGGGATAAAAAGTCTCTATTTTAGCAATTCTTTTTTTTTAAAGATTTATTTATTTATTTTAGAGAGGGAGAGAGCACACAAGCGGACTCCCGACTGAGCATGGAGCCTGACGTGGGGCTCGTTCTCACAACCCTGAGATCATGACATGAGCCTAAATCAAGAGTCGGATGCTTAACCAACTGAGCCACCCAGGCGCCCCTGTATTTTGGCAATTCTTAATAATTACTTGGCTTTTTTTTTTTTACTGTCACAAAACACCCACTCTTAGCAGTCCCATTATAGAAACACCAGTTGCCTTCAGCTAGTGTTTCTCCTTCTTCCCTAATAAGAAATCATGCATTTCATTAAAACATTGCCATGTTCCTCTTCCAGTTAAAAGTACTATTACCTTATTTCCTGATATTACAAGAGCAGAAGAAAATAAAAAGAGATAGTAATTGAAAAATAAAGAAAAAACTCAGACTATAATGAAATAATAAAATAAAGTACCTAGATATACACATAGAGAAATACATGAACTCAGAGTAAGGAAGAAAAAGTTATAAATAAGTAAGACAAAAGAAGAGTAAGAAAAATGAGGTCAATAAAAATCCCTAAAAACTTCTACCTTGAATTGGAATTAGAATGAATTTGAGATTTAAGGTTTCTGTCCAAAAAAAAAAAAAGTGTATTTCCTACTACCATTCAATGGAAGAGCTTAAAAACAATACAAGATAGCAATTAACACCCCTAGCAGATTAAACTCCCTAATACCACTTTCATCTAAAAGTAGTTTCTTCCAGGGAAGGAAAGAAAATGCGCAAAGTGAACCAAGGATATGTAATACCTGAAAGTAAGGAAACTATCAAAGATCCATATCTCAAAAGCATTTTAAGCTCAATGTATACAAAACTATAGTAATGCCCTTCCCTCTTAAACTATTAGAGTGTTTGTTTAGTTAAAGACTACATAAACTACAGGATTAGATGAGATGACCACTGAGTTTTTTTCCATTTCCTTATTTTACTTTTTGGCTTTTAGAGATGGAGGTGGGGAAGAGGGCACTGTATCCTTTGGTTAAGAACAAGCATCCAAAGCAAAACTGTTGGGTTCACTAAACAGATAACCATGAGCAAGTTAATTAATGTCTTTCTCAGAGTCTCAGTATTCTTATATGTAAAAAGGGCAGTTGTGAGGATTAAATGAGACAAAATAAACCAGTTACTCAGCTTAGGACTTGTCATAATAATGAAAGACTACAAAGAATAAAAAAGAAATAACACTCAAAACAAAACTATATGGCTAAGAGTTTCCACAATAGATCAAGGACTTGAATCCACAGAAACAAGAAACAAATGAAAATAAACACAAATCCATACTATATATATTATAACCCAGATATATTATACTGAAATTGTAGTGCAAAAAGACAGGTGTTAAGAACAACCCAAGTAAAAGGACTGATCCCTTACAAAGAAATGGCAATTAGATTGATAGATGACTTAATAGCTCAAATGAAGCTAAAAGATAATATAACTTCAAAATGCTTAGAGAAAACAACTACTAACTTAATGCTAATGGTATATCTTGAGGAAAGGGGGAAATTACGCCTAAGAGCAAGCCAAGACAAAGACATTTTCAGATAAATAATAAATGAGTTTGTCAAGCTTTCAAAAAGAATTCTTAATAAAGCATGCCAAAGAAGAGGGAATATTTCCTCAAAAGCTGTAAGTGGGTGAAAATGGTGATCAAAAAACTTGGTTAACATATGGGTAAAGGTAAACACAGTATAAAACAACAATTATGTTTAATTATTAATTAAACAACAACAATGTCTCATTTAAAGTATATATAAAATAATTTAAAAACTGCACAAAAACAGAGAGTGCAAGTCCAGGACAATTTCGGCTCACAAATGTTCAAAAAAATTTTTTTGAATGAAAGAATGAAATACTATAGAAAAGTGAAGCTGAAAAGGATAAAGAAATGTAGCCAAAATCAAATCTAAATAGGCCACATTAATAATAAAAACGACATCATTACATTGATGCAGAAAAAGCATTTGACAAAATCCAACACTCTTTCCTGATAAACAAATTCAACAAACTAAGAATATAAAGGAACTTACACAACATGAAAAGTGGCATTTATGAAACATACAGTTACATCATTCTCAATGGTAAAAGAATTAAAGCTTTCCTGGTAAGATCAAAAACAAGAAAAAGGATGACTACTTTCACCACCAATTATTAAACATTGTACTAGAAGTTTTAGCAGAGCAACTAGGTGAAAAAAAGAAAGAAAAGGTATCCCCACTTGAAAGGAAAAATCACTACTGATTATATTTGCAGAAACATGATCATGTACACAGAAAATACAAAGGAATCCACAATATAGTTTTTAGAACAAATTCATCAAGGTTACAGTATACAAGTTCGATATACAAAAATCTATTGTATTTCTATACACTAGCAATGAATAATCCAAAAATAAGATTTAATAGACAATTCTATTAATAGCATCAAAAAATACTTAGGAAATTTTCTTTAAGTACAAGACTTGTACACTGAAAACAAAGAAATTGAATAAGATGTAAATACATGGAAAGACATTGAATGACCAGGAATTGGAAGACCCACTACTGTTAAAATGGTAATATAATCCAAATGTTCTAGGGATCAATGCAATCTCTATCAAAATCCCAAAGGCCTTCCTTGCAGGAATGTAAAAGCTGATCCTAAAATTCATATGGAATTGCAAAAGACCCTGAATAGTCAAAACAATCTTTAAAAAGATGAACAAAGTTCGAGGTCTCATACTTTCTGATTTCAAGTTTACTAGAAAGCTGTGGTGTCTATAGGGGTGCCCGGTTGGCTCAGTTGGTTAAGCGTCAGCCTTCAGCTCAGGTCATGATCCCAGAGTCCTGGGATCAAGCCCCACATTGGGCTCTCTGCTCAGTGGGGAACCTGCTTCTCCCTCTCCTGCTTCCCCTGCTTGTGCGCTCAATCTCTCTCTCTCTGTCAAATAAATAAATAAATATTAAAAAAAAAAAACCCAGTGTGTTAATGGGATAAGACTAACATAAAGATCTATTCAAATAGAAAACCCACTAACCACAAAACCAACAGATATACTAAGAAGACATGTATTGTATTATTTATTTTATATGCAATGACCAGAATAGTCAAATCAATAGAGAGAGAGAAAATGCATTAGTGGTTGCCAAGGATTGAGGGGAAGGGGAAATTGGGAGTGACTGCTACTGAGTACAATATTTCTTTATGGGGTGATAAAAATGTTCTAGAGGCAGACAGTGGTAATTGTTCCACAACTTTGTCAATATATGAAATATCATTGAATTGTATACTTTAAAAATAAATGAATAAACAAAAACAAACCAACAGAAAAGTTATCTTTGTATTTATTCAAATACAAAATCCACTAACCACAAAATCAACAGATATACTAAAAAGACATTTGTTACCATGTCATCAAATTACTTTTATCCTAGTTGTCAAAATTTTTGTTACTTCCCAGAAAAAAAATAGCATCTCTCACTCAATGAATATATTAATAAGAGGTTTTACTTTTCAATTATAACATTACCAATATCTTTTATTAGTCCCGCTTTGCAGTTTTTTGTTAATCCAGTATCAAACAAACTTCAGGTTCTACAATAAGGTACAACAGAAATACACATATGGCTGAAGAGATACAGAATATAAGATGCAGAAATGAATTAACATCTAAATGTTTATATGGTTTCAGAATGATTTGCTTTAATGTTACTCTCCTATATAATATGGCTTAAATAGTGCTACATGAAAATTAAGTTTGCTTTTGATTACTGGCTTTTTTTTTGCTGTTATAAACTTTTTTGCATTTTCTAAAAAAATCCAAGCAAATTTTAAAAAGTGGAAAAAATAAATCTGATGGCCAATACTGATAAAACATACATTCATTACAATAATACCTCTCAAAACCTCATTTACAGTACTTTTGTAATTTCTTTATTAAAAAAACAACAGGATTTCTAGTTTGGGGAACAATGTCCTAGACTCATCTCTCCATGCTCCTCTATGCAAAGAACAACTAAAAAACCTGGAAATAATGCACCAGACAAAGGAGAACTCTGAAAGATGGGGGGAAAAAAGGCAGTTGGCGAGGGACCCCAGAATTTGAGTAACAACATACAGCTCAGCATTGCCCAATTCAACCACCCAACTAAAGAAAAGGCACCCCAGGCTTGATGTCATCTGAGCCCACACTCAAGGGCAAAAAGGTAGCCCAGGAAGATGGAGGAACCACTTCCACCATGCACTAAGAGCACCAACAGAGATGGTGGGGGAGTCCTGCCAGCAACAGGAGGCCAAGGGAAAGGCTTTCTGTTCCCACAGGGATGACATCTCCTACCCCTTACATAGCAGAACCAGACCAGGGACATTCATTTCACACCTGAGGATGTCACCATTAAGGACCTAATAGGATTCCAAGCAGCACCAGGTCAAAGAAGACCATAATAGCACTATGAAAGCTCTGAGCACTAAATTGTCATTGGAACTACAGCCCCCATAAGTAGGCCAAGACCTATACACTAAACTGACACAGTGTGACTGCTTGCTAAAATATAAGATTTAAATATAATCAATAACAATATCCACCATTTGCAGGTTACAACTCCCCCCCCAAAAAAAAGCTGCTCATACCAAGATGAAGGAAAATCAAAACTAATGAAAAAAGAAAATCTACAAAAACAGGAATTACATGTTAGAATTATCTGACAAGGATTTTAAAGTAGCCAACATAGGGCCCTGGGCGGCGCAGTCGGTTAAGTGTCCAACTCTTGGTTTCAGCTCAGGTCATGATCTCAGGGTTGTGAGATCAAGCCCCACATTGGGCAGAATAAACATTTTGTTCAAGTTCCCTAGGAACAGTCAAGATATACCATATTCTGGACTATAAACCAAACTCCACAAATTAAAAGAACTGAAATCATACAGAGTATGTTCTCTGACTAAAATAGAGTCAAACTAGAAATCAGTAACATAAGAACAAAAAAATCTCCAACTCCTGGAAATTAAATAACATACTCCTAAACAACCCAGGGGTCAAAGAAGTCTCAAGAGAACTAAAAAAAAAATACTCAGAACTAAATGAAAATGAAAATACAACATATCAAGTTATGGACAGAGTTATAGCAGAGCCGAAAGAAAAATTTATAACACAAAATGCTTATATCAGAAAAAAAGATAGGTCTCAGATTAAATAATCCAAGTTCCTATTACTTCAAAAATGTACCCAAAGCAAACAAAAGGAAGAAAATAATAAAACCAAAAATTAATAAAATTAAAACTTGGAAAACAATAGAGAAAATCAATGAAACAAAGAGATGGTACTTTGAAAAGGTTAATAAAATTAACAAAGCCGTAGTAAAACTAACAATGAAACAGAAAAAATGCAAATCATTAAAATGAGGAATGACACAGGGAATTAGCAGTACAGATCATGTAGCCATTAAAAAGGTAATAAAGGAATACTACAAAGAATTTTACACTCATAAATTTAATGAATTAGAAGAAATAGATCAATTCCTCCAAAACTGCAAACTACCAAAACTCAATCAAGATAAGATAGTTTTGAATACCTGAATAATCTTATACTATTAAAGAAACTAAGTTCATAATTTTTAAAGTCCCTCCCCTACAAATCTCTAGGTTCAGATATTTTCATTGGAGAATTCTACCAATATTTAAAGAAAATTTTTACAAAATCTCTTCTTGGACATAGAAAACACTTCCTAACTCATTTTATGAAGCCAGTATTACCCAGAACCCAACATGACACAAAGACAATACTAAGAAAACTCTGCACCAACATCTCTAATGAACACAGATGCAAAAAACCTTCAGTAAATATTAACAAATTAAATAACAATGTATAAAAAGAAATTAGACACCAAGACTAAATGACATGTATTCTAAGTATGCAAGGCTGTTCAGTATTCAAAAATCAATGTAATGCACCACATCAACAGAAAAAAAAAAACTGGCATGACTGTTCAAATGACAGAAAGAAAAAAAAAAAATCACAGAAATCATCTGTGTTCCAGGAAAGGACATTTGTAAAATGGCTATTTTACTACTATGATAGTTACAGTTACTACTATGTGCCTCAGAATTTTTTATTATAAATTTTTATTTTTACTCATATAATAACAGATTTTACACATACAAAAATTTGATGTCTTCTATGACCCAAACACTGGAAAAATAAGATATTCTACTTAAATGAATAATTTTATTGCTATTTGCATTCATTTATATTTACAGTTCTTTCCTGCCACTCGTAAATAAGTAACATGATGATCTAAGACTGATAAAAATAATATTTTTCTGTTTGGTATAAGAAACATAAAGTACACATCACAGCCAGATTAAGAAACTTCCACAACTTGACACAAATTTTCCAATAATAGAGCATCTTCTTTTTGTAGTCCTATATTGATGCTGCTGCTGGCTATGAAAGTAACCAACAAAGGTAAACAAACTGAATCACCTAGTCAGTATTACAGTAGCAGATAAAACTTTGTTTTTCAAAGTCCATGTCTGCTTTCTTTGTGGCAAAGATTAAAGTATATGAGAAAATACATCTCAACAAATACATTATAATTGGTCACTTAAATAGCAGGCATTCCATCTGCATGTGACACCAGATTAGAATGGATCCCTTCAAACCAACTGGTATTTTTATACCAGAACTGCATTAGGTCATTTACCATAGTCAGCATCTTTCTCCCACAGAATTATTTACCACATGTAGATTTCTGTTTCCAGGGTGGTTCAGATTTTCTAATGTCACCTTTGGGACCACTATAAAGACACTATCATATAATTTGTGATCACTTACACCCTCAAATCTACTTTTAAGTCTAGAAACACACTGAACAAATAACATCTCCAGTACCCATGCTGTCATATTTGGAAAAATAAAATCTGGTATCTTTGGGTAAAATATAATACATAGTGATTTCCATTCATTGGAAAAGTATGTTATGTTATGTTCGATTCAATAAAAGTATGGGGGTTTCTTCTACCCCACATCAGACATAAAAAATAATTTGAGATAATTAAGCACAAAAACTATGAAGCTTTTATAAGAAAACATATATTTGTGTCTTGCAGATGATGTTTCTTGGACAGGTCATAAAAAGCAATAAGCAAAAAAGAAACAGTTAATTAGACTTCATCAAAATTAAAAACTTCAGTTTATCAAAAGACAGCATTAAAAAAATGAATTAGCAAGCCAGAGACTGTGAGAAAATATTTGCAAACCAAATCAGACAAAGGATTTATATCCCAGGATATACCCAGAATGCCTACAACTCAAATATAAACAACCAACCCAATTTTGTTTAAATGGCCAAATATTTATGCATTTCATTAAAAATGTTTTAATTTTTATTGAGATATAACTGATACACAACATTGTGTAAGTTTAAAGTGTATAGCATGTTGATTAGATACATCTAAATATTACAATATGAATATATTAATATTCATAATATTCATTCACTATATGTTAGTGTTATCTAACACCTCCATTACATCATATAGTTATTTCTTTTTTTATGGTGAGAACAATTAAGATCTAGTTTCTTAGCAACTTTGAAATTCATGATACAGTACTGTTGACTATAATCACTATGCTGTGCATTTAGATTCCAGGACTTATTTATCTACTAGTTGCACGTTTTTACCCTGAAACAACATCTCCCCCATTACCCTATTCCTCAGCCTCTGGTAATCATTCTACTCTCTGTTTTTGCTTTCTTAGCTTCCACATGTAAGTGATATCATGCCATATTTGTCTTTGTCTGTCTGGCTTATTGCACTTGGCAGGATGCCCTCAAGGTCCATCCATGTTGTCACAAATGGCAGGATTTCCTTTTTTTTCTCATGGTTAAATAATATTCCAGTGTGTGTGTGTCTGTGTGTATGAAAGAGAGAGAGACATCTTTTTTATCTATTCATCTGCTGATGGACACTTAGTTTGTTTCCATATCTTAGCTATTGTGAATAATGCTGCAGTAAACATGGGAGTGCAGATATCTCTTCAACATCCTATTTTCATTTTTGGGGGGTATATATATACTCAGAAGTGAGTTTACTGGATCATATAGCAATTCTATTTTTAATTTTTGGAGCAAACTCCACACTGTTTTTCAAAGTCGGTGAACCAGTTAACTTTCTCACCAACAGTGCCCTTTTCTTCACATCCTGGCCAACACTTACCTTCTTGACGACAGCCATTCTATCAGGTATGAGTGTTATCTCATTGTGGTTTTGATTTGCTTTCCCTTGATGATTGGTGATGTTGACCACCTTTTCATATACCTGTTGGCCATGTGGATGTCATCTTTGGAGAAATGTCTATTCAATTTCTCTGCTCATTTTTTAATCAGATTGTATTTTTGTTATTAAATTGCATGGGTTCTTAATATATTTTGGATATTAACTCCTTATTTGATAAATGGTTTGCAAATATTTTATCCCATTCTGTAGCTGGACTTTTCATTTTGTTGACTGTTTATTTTGCTATGCAGAAACTTCTGAGCATGATGTAGTGCCATTTGTTTATTTCTTGTTTTGTTAAAGCTTGTACTTTTGGTATCCTCTCCAAAAAATCATTGCCAAAATCAATGCCAAAGAGCTTCTACTCTATGCTTTCTTCTAGAAGTTTCACAGTATCAGGTCTTATGTTTAAGTCTTTAATCCATTAAGAGTTAATTTTTGTGAGTGGTGTAAGACAGGGGTCCAATTTCATTTTTCTGCATGTGGTAATCTAGTTTCCCCAACATCACTTGTTGAAGAAACTATCCTTTCCCATTGAGGGTTCCTGACTCTCCTGTGAAATATTAGTTGACCATACATGTGAGCAGTTAGTTCTGGGCTCCGTATTCTATCGCATTAGTTTATGGATCTATTTTTATGTCAGGACCACACTAATTACTATAGCTTTGTAGTATAGTTTGAAATCAGAAAATGTAATGCCTTTAGCTTTGTCTTCTTTCTCAGGATTGCTTTGGCCATCTGGGGTCTTTTGCGGTTCCATACAAATCTTAGGAATTTTTTCTATTTCTGTGAAAAATGCCATTGGAATTTCGATAGGAAATACACTGAATCTACAGGTGTCTTTGAGTAGTATGGACATTTTAACAATATTATTCTGACCCATGAACACAGGATATCCTTCCATTTGTGTCTTCAAATTTTTTTTTTTCAGATTTTATTTATTTATTTGACAGAGAGAGAGAGCACAAGCAGGGGGAGCGGCAGGCAGAGTGAAAGAGAGAACCAGGCTCCCCACCGAGCAGGGAGCCCAATGCAGAGCTCAATCCCAGGACCCTGGGATCATGACCTGAACCAAAGGCAGATGCCAAACCGACTGAGCCACCCAGGCACCCTGTGTCTTCAATATCTTTCATCAAAGTCTTGTAGTTTTCATTATATGGATCTTTCACTTCCTTGGTTAAATATACACCTAAGTATTTGATGTTATTGTGAATGGAATAGTCTTATTTCTTTTTTAGATATCTTGTTGTTTATGTGTAGAAATGCCTCTGATTTCTTTATGTTGATTTTATATCCTAAAACTTTACTGAATTCATTGATTATTTTCAACAGTTTTTTGGTTAAGTGTTTAGGATTTTCTATATATAAGATCATATCTGCAAATAACTACTTTAATTCTTCCTTTCTGAATTGAATGTATTTTTGCCTAAATGCTCTAGGTAGAACACAGTACTACACTGAATAAGAGTGGTGAAAGTGGGCACCCATGTCCTGTTCCTGATCTTAGAGGAAAAGCTTTCCATATTTCATGGTTGAATATGATGTTAGCTGTGGGTTTGCCATATATGGCCTTTATTATGTTAAGGTGCGTTGCTTCTACACCCAATTTATTGAGGGTTTTTAATAATGAAAAGATGTTGAACTCTGTCAAACGCTTTTTCTGCATCTATTGAGATCATATGATTTTTACCTTTCTTTTTTAAATTTTTATATTTCATTTTATTAATGTGGTCTACCACTTTTATTGATTTGCATATGTTAAACCATCTTTGCATCCTAGGGATATATCTCACTTGGTCATAGTGTATAATCCTTTTAATGTGTTGTTGAATCCAGTTTGCTATTTTTTGAAAATTATTAAGCAGAATAAAAGATAAATGACTAGTAAACAGATGAAAAGCTACTCAATTTCATTAGTCATAAGAAAAATGCAAGTTAAAATTACAATGAATTCCTACTACACACCCACTAGAACAGTGAAAATCATAAAAATTGACATTATGAAATGTTGGCAAGATTATAAAGTAACAAACTTTTTTATACATCATTGGTGGGAATGATACAATCATTATGTTCCAGCAATTCCATTTCTAACTACCCAAAAGAAATGAAAACATTATCTTCACAAAAAGAACTGCACAAGAAAGTTCATATAGCTACAGTCTGGAAACATAGCAGGCATCCACTAACAAACCAGAAAAACTTATATCTCATGCAATGGAATCCTAATATTTAGCAATAAGAACCAAAATTACTGATATATACAACAAGATGGATGAATCTCAAAAACATTAGGCTGAGTGAGAGAAGCTTTGTGAGACTATTCTGCATGATTCCATGTTAATGAAATTCTAGTACAGACAAAGCTAATCTACAGTAGAAAGAATAGTGGTTGCCTTTTCAGATTAGCAGTTAGTGTTGACTGGGAAGGAGCATGAATGAACTTCTTGGCATGGTAAAATAGCATGATCTGTCTTAGGCGGGGCTATATGACAAAAATACCATAGACTGGGTATCTTATAAACAACAAAAATTTATTTCTCACAATTCTAGAGGCTGGGAAGTCCAACATGAAGGCACTAACAGATTTGGTGTCTGGCAAAACCCACTTCCTAGCTCACAGTATGTCATTTTCTTGCAGTGTCCTCACATGGAGGAAGGCACAGAGGAGCTCTCTGGAATCTCTTTTATTAGGGCACTAATCCCAATCATAAGGACTCCATCCTTATGACCTAATCACCTCCCAAAAACCCCACCTCCAAATACCATCACATTAAGGATTATGTTTCAACATATGAGTTTTGGGGGAACGCAAACATTCAGTCTATAGCAACATGAATTTTGATTATACAGATATACACATTTGTCAAAACTTAGGAAAAGCAGACTTTTTATTTTACTGTATGTAAATTTTACATCAAAGAACTTGTAAAGCAATACCAAACTCTAGTTAATAATATGCATGCTGAAGTACTTAGGGAGAAGTGTACCAATGTCTGAAGTTTACTTTGCACCAAAAATAAAATGGATTAAGTGATGGAATGTGGGTTACACAGATGGTTAGATAATATATGATGAAGAATAATAAAATATTAACAGCAGAATCTAGGTGGTTGCTATGTGGATATTCAATGAAAAATTATTTTACCTTTGCTATGTCAGAACATTTTCATAATAAAATGTTGGGGGAAAGTATAGGAATTTCTATTTACTTTTTTCCTAATATTTACCAAATGAAGCTAGTTCTTTCTTTATATAGAAAAGAACATGACTACAATTAAGCAATTGGCCATAAATCCAAAATATGAATGGAATCCAAAGTCCCCAAAGTACTGCTATTTCACCCAAAATCTCACACTGAATGATTTATGAAGTTTCTCAATATATTCCTTATTAATAGTATATAAGTACATCAACCAATTGCTTAGCATCTTTTTTTAGTCTTAGGTAATCACACACATTGTGGTGGTTTTGTAACGCCCACTTGGATAAGCCAGACCTATGTTCCCCAGAATCCCCTTTCTGATTAGTTCCAGGCTAATCCACAGAAATGTGTATAAGACTTGGAAGGTGGAAGTGAAGCAACACCCTCGAGTTTCTGAAGATCATCATGGTTAGATAGGGTGGAACACAGAAGCAGAGGCAACAGCCTTCCACAGACTTACCCACTAACTATTCTTCATGATCCCACTACAATGATTTGAAATGCCTGGCTTCCCATATTCCCTTGGAAGCTCCAATTAGGCAACCCACAATAGTGCCTCTACAGAAGTGATTGGTGACTTTTCTCTGCACTTCCAACTCCCCCTTTAGGTTTCTTAATTCCCAGTTGTTCCCACAACTGTGTAAAGTTTTATAGGGCCATAATAAATCCTTGATATCAACACTCATAGTGGTTCCACTTCCTTGACTGAACTCTGACTGATAACACAGGCATACTTCACTTATCCCATTACCTATGTCTCTAAAAGTTACAAATAAATTAAAATTTCTCAAGTCATTTTTGTTTTATAAAGGATTATGAAACCCTTCTCTAAAGGAAGCATAATTCTTTTCTATAGGAAATGTTTATGTTTAGCAATTTTGTAATAAATCTGAATTTTTCTTGTTCAAGAGAGAAACAGTGTGGTATAATGGAAGGAGAACTGAACTCAGTCATTCTAAGATATCAATCATGGCTCGGTCAGTTATTAACTGAGAAACCTTAGTCAATTTACTAAACCTCTCTGCAACCTGTTTTCCTATCTTGAAAATGTGTATAATGATACCAGCGATATGTATATAAGAAGGGCTTCAGGATAGCAATCTGCCTGCAAGAGTAGAAGTCTAAAAGATTTATCTTAAATTTCCATGGCAAGCATACTATATACAACCGAAGTTTATTTGGAGGATTGGTGGGAGTGGAAATTATTGGTGGAAATAACAGAAAGAGCTAAAATAACCTCATGTCAATCCCTTAGTGTTCTCAACAGAATACATCCATGTAATTAAGACTAGTATATTATCTTATTTTTAAGATTTATTTATTTATTAGAGAGAATGCATGTGCAAGCTGGGGGAGGGGCACAAGGAGAGGGGGAGAGAGAACCCTCTAACAGACTCTCTGCTCACCGGGGAGCCTGATGCAAGGCTCGATCCCAGTACCCTGAGATCATGACCTGAGCCGAAATCAAGAGTCAGAATTTAACCAACTGAGCCACTCCGGCACCCCAAGACTAGTATATTCTTAACAAATGCTAGCTATCATCTTTCTCTTCTGTTAAACTCCTTAAAGAGATAAACTGTTTTAAAATCCCCCTTTTCTAAAAATGAATTCTAACCATTTAAATAATTCATAATTTGAAATAGCATTGTTAGGTTTAATTGTTCTTCAGTTATGCTAATCTTAAGAGACATGAATCATCACATTTCCCTTTTCTCAAATCAATTCCTATGCCTTCTAGTATGTTCTGATGAGCAACTGAACATTCAAGTGAAATAAAGAAGTGCTTCTCAAACCTTCATTTCCATGTACTCACCAAGGACTCTGATTCAGTAGGTCTAGGATTGAGGTATGATACTATGTTTCTAAAAAACTCTCAGATGATGCTCTTACTAGTCCACAGACCAAACTTAAAATAGCAAGGGACTAAAATAGGGTATATACTAGGTTATTAAAAATTAGAGTTGAAGGGACTTTAACAAAATTTATAATCCCTCCAAAAAACAAATATATCCTTCTACTTTAAGATTTTATTTATTTGAGAGAGAGAGAGTACAAGCAGGGGGAGCGGCATGCAGAGGGAGAGGGAGAAGCAGGCTCTCTGCTGAGCAGGGAGCCCAATGTGGGGCTCGATCACAGGACCCTGAGATCATCTCCTGAGCTGAAGGCAGACGCTTAACTGACTGAGCCACCCAGACACCCCTATTCTTCTGCTTTAAAAATGAGGATGGTAAAACAGAATTTAAGGGTCTTGGACAAGGTCACTATATTAGAGAGTAGTAGAGCAAGAGAAAATTCAACTTATCTTAGCTACAGATTCTATACATTTTCCACCACTCCAGTGCTTCTCATAATTCGGTTATGTGTGTATAATTATGGAGCATACTCATGTAAATCAATAGAGGGAGCCTAGAAATCCCTAGAATGTGTCATGATACAATTGTTCCTTTTTCAAGTAACCCAGAGTATTATTTTCCTTTTAGTGATTTATTTATTTATTTGAGAGAGAGAGGAGAGAGAGAGGGAGAGAGAGAGAGGGAGAAAGAAAGCATGTGCACACATGAGTGGGGGGAGGAGCAGAGGAAGAGAGAGAGGGAGAATCTCAAGCAAACTCCCCGCTAAGCACGGAGCCCAACACAGGGCTTGATCCCACTACACCAAGATCATGACCCAAGTAGAAATTAAGAGTCTGACACTCAACCAACTGAGCCACCCAGGTGCATCATCAACTAACCCAGAGTATTACTAAATTACAGCAAGATTTGCAAATCAAAGTCTAAATAAATTTATACATCTACACTAAGGAAAAATGAGTAATACATACAAATCTTCCTTCTGGTATTTAGAAATTCTGCTCCCTGTTTTTTGACCAATCTCATTCTAAGATATCTGACAGAGAGACTTGTCCATAGGATTACCAAAGAAAGCAAGAGAAAAAAAAACTAGTGGGATTTTGCCTGTCTCCACAGGTTTAGTGAGATTTCACTATGCACAAAAGTATGAATAAATTTCACCATAGGACCTATAATGTCTGTCCTAATAAGGGTTACATACAGGGCGCCTGGGTGGCTCAGTTGGTTAGGCAACTGCCTTCGGCTCAGGTCGTGATCCTGGAGACCCGGGATCGAGTCCCGCATCGGGCTCCCTGCTCAGCGGGGAGTCTGCTTCTCCCTCTGACCCTCCCCCCTCTCATGTGCTCTCTCTCTCTCATTCTCTCTCTCAAATAAATAAATAAATAAATAAATAAAATAAGGGTTACATACAATTCTTCTGTACTCCTCTGCCCCTAATCACGAAAGGAACAATATTATGTCTGGAACCAACACCCTTGGACAAGTGAACAGTCCCACTTTCAGACTGAAGACTGAAAGTAGAACATGTACATGTTAAGATACTGCATTAATAAAGAATAAAAACTGAATAGTATCTTTGACCCATCTCTCCTAAAATTTCTATTTTGTTGTGATTAAATATAAATTAAAACAGTCCAGGCAAGAAAAAGAAGACATCACTAATTTTGGCAATTCTTAAAATAGTATATCAGCTTTCCAATGTTAGCATTTTTAATCAACTTACTTTTTAAACAAAAACTTCCAAATAAAACCTTTATGTCATTACCACAATGAGAAAAAAGTAGCTAGCCATAAAGGAAGAATAACAGTAAATACATTATTTCATTAAATTCTACTAAAGAATGTTGTCCATGGAATGTTCTGAGCCTGAGCCCCTCTTTGTTGAAAAGCAATAGTAAGTGCTCAAGGAGTTAAAGGCTTATGTTTATAGACTTAAGGAAAACGACTGAAACATCACTAAAAAGGGGAAAACATTTTACAAGAAATTTGATGTTACTTAATGCTTTGTCCATAACATCTCTAACATCATACCAAGTATCTGAATGTAACACACTTTGAAAAACACTACACCACACCATGTTGGGATTTTTTTTATTTATACATGTGTGTATGTATGTACATACACCCAACATGGGGCTCGAACTCATGATCTCAAGATCAAGATTCCCACACTCCACCAACTGAGCCAACCAGGTGCCCCACAATGTTGTTTCTTTACTGAAATTTCTCTCTGAATAATCCCCACAATAGCTTAAATTCTATCAACAGAAAATGAATCTTATATTTAATTCTCTAGGGCACCTAGTCTTATAACTGGTAAACAGTAGGCAGGCACTTCATGACATATTTAAGTAGTGAAAAAATAATGTCATTAAACCAGGCAATTTATTTAAAATTGTTGCATTCTTAGAGCTGAAGACTCATGAGATCACCTACTACTTCAGTATACTCATTTAAGGATATGAACATTAAGGACCAAAGACATTAAGTGACTAGCCTAATATTCAGACTTGTTTTTAGTGACACTGAAATTTCTTAGTTCTGAATGTGAGAGCTCTATGAAGGCAGATGTAAAAGAAATTGCTTAAGGCAAATGAATCCTGGTAATGTTTTATTTAGGATCAGAAGGGTATTAGACTGGAAGCGAGTAGAAGGGACATTCATATTCAGAGATATAAGATGCCCAAAAATGTTCCACAAGAAGTAGAAGGAGGAATCTTAGGCTAGCAAAGATACCCAGCCAGAATTCTACCTACATTTTTAAGATTCTCCTGGGGAAAGGGTTAAAAGTCAGAGGATCTTCTTATGAAGGTGGCTGTATCTCCAATCTCCCTTAGTGAAAATTTTCTAAATTTTATCACTATAAGAATTGTCCCAAGCCTGGAATCTCAAACATTTCTGACTCCACTGTTTTCCTCCCAACTCCCCCCTTCATTCCAGAACTCACTATAAGTATATGTTCAAGACTGCAAGAAGAGTGGCAATAAAAATACAAAACACAAGTAACACTGGAACTAAGAATTTTATCTGCAAACCCCTGACTTAATGATAAAATTTAAGGCCTCTTCTAGCCCATTGAAAAAAGATTTAGGGCACCTGGGTGGCTCAGTCGTTAAGCATCTGCCTTCGGCTCAGGTCATGATCCCAGGGTCCTGGGATAGAGCCCCGCATCGGGCTCCCTGCTCCACGGGAAGCCTGCTTTTTCCTCTCCCACTCCCCCTGCTTGTGTTCCCTCTCTCACTGTGTCTCTCTCTGTCAAATATATAAAATCTTAAAAAAAAAAAAAGATGTAAATTTGAGGACTAAAGTAGAATTAGCTTCCACAGCAGATGAGCTTAAAAAATGAACTGGTAACACTACTATGTATGAAAAATAAAAAGTTATTTAGTTTGCAAATGATGTTATGTTTTTTGTTAATTTAATAAGAACTTTAATCTTTGATCAATTTTTAAAAACATAACACAATTTAGGGGTGCCTGGGTGGCTCATTCAGTTGAGCATTTACTCTTGGTTTCAGGGTGGAGACATTGAACCCCATGTCCAGTTCTATACAGAGCGGGGACACTGCTTCTCTCCCTCTCCACTTGTCACCCCGCATACATGCAGGCACTCTTTCTCGAAAAATAAATAAATCTTAAAAAAAATAAAATAAAACTTAAAAATTCTACATTATCCACTTTAACATTAATTCACTGAATTTTTATTAGAATCAAATATTTTATGCAAATGGCTTGATTTTCTTTTTGTAGGTTGGTTTTTATTTTACTTCCAGTGTAGTTAACAGAGATATATTAGTTTCAGGTGTACAATATAGTGATTCATCAGTTCCATATATTACACAGTACTCATCAAAATAAGCATGCTATTAATCCCCCTTCACCTATTTCGCCCATCCCCCTACCCATCTGTCCTCTGGTAACCATCTATTTGTTCTCAGAAGTTAACTGGGGATTTGTCTTATTTTTTTCTTCACTCTTTTCTTTCTTAAATTCTACATATGAATGAAATTGGATGGTATTTAGCTGTCTCTGATTGGCTTAGCATTATACTCTCTAGATCTATCCATGTTGTTGCAAATGGCAAGATTTCATTCTTTCTAATGGGTGAATAATATTCCACTATAGATACATAGATATATATCACATCTTTATCCATTCATCTACTGATGGGACACTGGGCTGCTTCCATAGCTTGGCTATGTAACTAATACTACGGTAAACATAGGGGTACATCTGCTTTCAAATTACTGTTTTCACATTCTTTGGGTAAATATCCAGTAGTGCGATTACTGGATCATAGATTACTACTATTTTTGAGGAACATCTATACTGTCTTCCATAGTAGCTCCATCAATTTGCACTCCCACCAAGAGTACACAAGGGTTCCTTTTCTCCACATCCTCACCAACATTTGTTTCTTGAGTTTCTCATTTTAGCCATTGTGACAGGTATGAGGTGATAATGTGGTATTCATTTGCATTTCCCTGAAGATGAGTGATGAGTCATGTTTACCATCTTTTCATGTGTCTTTTGGCCATCTGGATGTCCTCTTTGGAGAAATGACTGCCCATGTCTTCTGCCCATTATTTTATTGGATTACTTGTTTTTTTGGTGTTAACTTAACATTTTTATATATTTTGGATTATAACCCTTTATCAGATAAGTCATTTGAAAATATCTTCTCCCATTCAGGAGGATACCTTTTAGTTGGTTGATTGTTTCCTTTGCTGTGCAAAAGCCTTTTATTTTTATGTAGCCTAATGGTATATTTTTATTTTTGTTTCACTTGCCTCAGGACACATATATAGAAAGACGATACTATAGCCAATGTCAGAAATTATTGCCTATCCTCCCTTCTATGGTTTCTATGCTTTCTACTCTCACATTTAGGTCTTCGATCCATTTTGAACTTATTTTTGTGTATGGCATAAAAGTGGTAAGTCTGAACAATTTGTTGAAGAGACTGTCTTTCTCACACCGCATATTCTAGCTACTTTTTTTTTTTTAAAGATTTTATTTATTTGACAGAGAGAGACACAGTGAGAGAGGGAACACAAGCAGGGGGAGTGGGAGAGGGAGAAGCAGGCTTCCTGCTGAGCAGGGAGCCCGATGCGGGGCTCGATCCCAGGACTCTCGGATCATGACCTGAGCTGAAGGCAGACGCTCAACGACTGAGCCACCCAGGTGCCCCTCTAGCTACTTTTATCAAAGATTAATTGGTCATATACTTGTGGGTTTAAATATAGGCCTTCTATTCTGTTCCATTGATCTCTCTGTCTATTTTTGTGCCAGTACCATACTATTTTGATTACTACATCTTCATAATATAACTGGAAGTCTAGAATCTTGATAGCTCCAGTTTTCTTTTTCAAGATTACTATGGCTATTTGGGGTCTTTTGTGGTTCCAAATAAATTTTAGAATTGCTCTAGTTCTGTGAAAAATGCTGTTGGTATTTCAATAGGGATTACATTAAATGTGTAGATTGCTTTGGGTGGTATAGACATTTTAACAATATTAATTCTTCCAACCCGTGAGCATGGACTGTCTTTCCATTTCTTTGTGTCATCTTCAATTGCTTTCATCAATGTTTTATTACAGTTTTCAGAGTACAGGTCTTTTACCTGTTTGGTTAGGTTTATTCCTAGGTATCTTATTATTTTTGGTGCAATTGTAAATGGGATTGATTGCTTAATTTCTCTTTCTGTGGCTTCATTATCAGTGTATAGAAATGCAACAGATTTCTGTATGTTGATTTTGTATCCTGGGACTTTAACTGAATTCATTTATCAGTTTTAGTAGTATTTTTGTGAAGTCTTTGGGGTTTTCTATAAATAGTATCATGTCATCTGCAAATAGTGAAAAGTTTTACTTCTTCCTTACCAATTTGGATGCCTTTTATTTCTTTATGTTGTCTGACAGCCGTGGCTAGGATTTCCGTACTATGTTGAATAAAAGTGGTGAGGACAGACATCCTTGTCTTATCCTGACCTTAGGGAAAAAGATCTCACTTTTTTCCCATTGAGTATGATGTTAGCTATGTGGCTTTCATATTAGGCCTTTATTATATTGAGGTATGTTCCCTCTAAACCTACTTTGTTGAGGGTTTTTATCATGACTGCATGTTGTACTTTGTCAAATGTTTTCTCTGCATCTATTGAAATGATCATAGGGTTTTTATCCTTTCTCTTACTGAAGTGATGAATCACATTAATTGATTTGTGAATACTGAACCACCCTTCCATCCAGGGAATAAATCCCATTTGATTGTGGTGAATTACTTTTTTTTTGGGGGGGGGTGTTGTTGGATTCAGTTCACCAATCTTTTGTTGAGGATTTCTGCATCTTTGTTCATCAGAGATACTGGCCTATAGTTCTCTTTTTGTTTGTGATGTCTTTATCTGGTTTTGGTATCAGAGTAATGCTGGCCTCATAGAATGAATTTGAAGTTTTCCTTCCTCTTCTGTTTTTTGGAGAAGTCTGAAAAGAATAGGTATTAACTCTTCTTTTCAAAGTTTTGTAGAATTTACCTGTGAAGCCTTCTTTTGTTTGTTGGGAGTTTTCTGACTACTGATTCATTACTGGTAATTGGCCTGTTCAAATTTTCTCTCTCTCCCTGCTCCAATTTTGGGAGACTAGATGTTTCTAGGAATTTATCCATTTCTTCTAGGTTGCCCAATTTGTTAACATATAATTTTTCATAATATTCTCCTACAATCTTTTGTATATCCATGGTGTCAGTCATTATTGCTCCTCTTTCATTTATGATTTTGTTTATTAGAGTCCTCTTTCTCTCTCTCTCTCTCTCTTTTCTGATGAAAATGGCTAGAGGTTTATCAATTTTGTTGATCTTTTCAAAGAACTACCTTCGGGTATCATGATCTGTTCTATTGTTTTTTTAGTTTTGATATCATTCATTTCTGCACTAATCTTTATTATTTCCTTCCTCCTACTGGTTTTGGGTTTTGTTCTTTTTCTAGCTCCTTTAGGTATAAGGTTAGGTTGTTTATTTTGAGATTTTTCTTGCTTCTTGAAGTAGGCCTGTATAGCTATAAACTTCCCTCTTAGAACCACTTTGGCTGCATCTCAAAGGTTTTGGACCATTGTGTTTTCATTATTGTTCATTTCCGTGTACTTTTTGATTTCTTCTTTGATTTCTTGGTTGACCCATTCATTGTTTAATAGCGTGTTATTTAACCTCCATGTATTTGTGCTCTTTCCAGAGTTTTTCCTGTTGATTTCTAGTTTCATGGAATTGTAGTCAGAAAAGATGCAAGGTAGGACTTCAGTCTTTTCAAATTTGTTGAAGATTGTTTTGTGGCCTAATATGTGATCTGTTCTGGAGAAAGTTTCATGTGCACTTGAAAAGAAAGTGTATTCTGTTTTAGGATGTAATGTTCTGAATACATCTGTTAAATCCATCTGGTCCAGTGTGTCATTCAAAGCCACTGTTTCCTTGTTGGTTTTCTGTTTGGATGATCTGTCCATGGATGTAAGTGGGGTGTTGAAGTCCCCTACTATTATTGTATTACTATTGATTAGTTCGTTGTTTTGTTATTAACTGTTTTATGTATTTGGGTGCTCCCATTTTGGGTGCAGAAATGTTTACAATTGTTATATCTTCTTGTTGGATTGCCCCCTTTATTATTATATAGGGTCCTTCATTGTCTCTTGTTACAGTGTTTGTTTTAAAGTCCATTTTGTCTGATATAAGCACTGCTACCCCGGCTTTCTTTTCACATCCATTTGTGTGATTAATGTTTCTCCATCCCCTCTCTTTCAACCTGCAGGTATCTTTAGGTCTGAAACGAGTCCCTTGTAGGCAGCATATAGATGGATCTTGTTATTTTATCCATTCCATCACCCTATGTCTTTTGACTGGAGTGTTTAGCCCATTTAAAGTAATTATTGATAAGTGTGTATTTATTGCCATTTTTTACTTGTTTCTTAGTGGTTTTTGTAGATTTTTCTCTGATCCTTTCTTCGACTCTTTCTCTTTCATGGGTGCTGGTTTTCTTTAGTGATATACTTGGACTCCTTTCTTTATTCTTTTCATATCCATTAGTGCTGTTTGATTTGTAGTTACCATTAGGTCTGTATACAACATCTTCAGCATATGGCAGTCTACATTAAGTTGATGGTCATTTAAATTCAAACTCTTTCTTTACTCCTCTCCCCCGCAACATTTTAGGTGTATGGTATCATATTTTACATCCTCTGGGGGAGGTGGGTGGGGGAGACCCCTTGACCAATCTTTTAGAGAAATATATATTTTTACTGCTTTTTTCCCCCCCATTTTCATACTCTCATTAGCAGTCTTTCCTTTCAACTCAAAGAATCTCCTTTAATTTTTCTTGTAGGGCTGGCTTAGTGGTCATGAACTCCTTTAGATTTTGTTTGTCTGAGAAACTCCTCCTTTTATTCTGAATGACAGCCTTGCTGGATAGAGTATTCTTGGCGGTAGATTTTTCCCTTTCAGTGGTTTGAATATATCATGCCATTCTCTTCTGGCCTGAAAAGTTTCTCCTGAAAAATCTGATAGCCTTATGGGGTTTCCCTTATATGTAACTGTCTTCTTTTGTCTTGCTGATTTAAAATATTTTCTTTAGCACTACTTTTTACCATTTTGATTAGCGTGTGTCTTGCCGTGGACCTCCTTAGGTTGATTTTGTTGGGGGATCTCTGTTCCTCTTGCTATTTGGACATGTTTCCTTCTCCAGATTAGGGAAGTTCAGCTATTATTTCTTCAAATAAATTTTCTGCCCCATTTTCTCTTTCTTCTTCTTCTGGGATCCCAATAAAGTGAACATTATTACCTTTGATGGAGTCACTGAGTTCCCTGAGTCTATTCTGTTTTGCTTATTTTTCCCCCTCACCTGTTCAGCTTAATTACTTTCCATTACTCTGTCTTCTAGTTCATAATTTATTCCTCTGTATCTTGCAGCCTGCTATTTATTCCACTTAGTGTACTCTTAATTTCCTTTATTGTGTTCTTCATCTGACTGGTTCTTTTTTATCTTTGTTAAGGACCTCACTGATGTACTCCACTCTTAAGTCCAGTGAGTATCCTTATCATCATTACTTTAAATTCTCTATCAGACATATTAGATCTGTTTCTTTTATATTTCTTGCTGTGGATTGGTCCTATTCTTTCATTTGGGATATATTCCTCTGTCTCCTCATTTTGTCTAATTCTGTGTCTGCTTTCATGTGTTCAGGAGGTCAGGTATGTCTTCTGGTCTTGAAAGTAATGGCCTCATGAAGATGTCCTATAGTGCACTGCAATGTCCCTTGTTCACCAGAACCTGATGCTTCAGGGGTGTCCTATGTGTGTTGCATGCACCCAGCTGTCACGTCCTGGACACATCTTCCTTCAATCCAGTCATCTGCAGAGGCTCTCTTTGCCTGTACTGGGCAGTGTTGGTCCTGTTCTGAGTGGGGCGCCATTTTAACGAGGTGCATGCTGGTCCACTTGCACCTATAACCGCTGCCATAAGATGGGAGCTGCATGGGTATGGCATGCAATTTTAACAAGGCGCACCTCAGGTTTCTACAGGGCCCAGCACTACCACCACTGCCTCCAGGACTAAGACCCCACAAAATGTAAGGGTTGGGAGATGCAGTGTTTTCAAGATCTGCATTGGTCTTCTCCCAGAGGGGATGCAAAAACCAGGACTAAGGCAAACTTGACTGGGAAGGGCAAATCCCCCAAAGTACCACAGGGATGGGAGAGGATGCTTAGTGTCAGCAAGGTAGTGAATGCCAGTGTTGTGCTGGCTCCCACATACAGACATTTGTTTATACTGAGGTGCCTGACAGGAACTCTGTTCCTGGGAGAGTCTCCCTCCAGGATGCACACTGTTACTTCTACATAACTCTCTCTCGATGTGCCCCAGATGTTTTTCAAACTGCTGCTTATATACATATCTCTACATGTTGTTCATTGTGCTGTCTCTTTAAGGGCAGAACCTCAGCTTCCTAACGCTTAAGTTTTAAAAACAAGAGTGGAATAGGATTTTACTTACGTTTACTTAAGTTTTAAAAAACAGAGTGCAGGGGCGCCTGGGTAACTCAGTCGTTAAGCGTCTGCCTTCGGCTCAGGTCATGATCCTGGGGTCCTGGGATCGAGCCCCACATTGGGCTCCCTGCTCCTTGGAAAGCCTGCTTCTTCCTCTCCCACTCCCCCTGCTTGTGTTCCCTCTCTCGCTGTATCTCTCACTGTCAAATAAATAAAATCTTTAAAAAAAAAAAAAAAAACAGAGTGCAAAAGGATTTTTATATCTAAGTATCTCAGAGTGTATAAAAAACAGGCCGGATTCAGAGCCATTTCAGGGACATGGGAACTAGGAATCAAGCAGACCATCAGGCTTATCTTTGCCTCTCCAGCTCTCTGGTTTCTGCTGCTCTCTGAGTGGATCTCATTCTCTCCACCTAAACATAGGCTATCTGACTAAAAGGTGTGGAAGACTGAAGGGGATCATGTCCTTTGGCAGGCTGGAATTCCTATCCACCCCTGGTTATATTACTACAGCTGTGGGATGGGGCATAATGACTGGCTACATCTGGGTTAAGTCTCTATCCCAGTAAACAAAGATAGAATATTGTGTTTGGGAAACCCATCAAAAGCACAATGGTATATGTATTGGGGGAAAAGGGGTCTATTAACAGAAATGGAAAAGTATGCTAGACAAAGGGAAATAATATGTATAATTACATATTTTAATTCAATTTAAAAAAGATTATGACAGTTTTACCTCAGAGTTGTGTATAACCAGTTGCCTAGGATATCTTTGGGGTAAATACCCAACAGTGCAATTGCTGGGTCTTAGGATGGCTCTATTTTCAACTTTTTGAGCAACCTCCATACTGTTTTCCAGATTGGCTACACTAGCTTGCATTCCCACCAATAGTGTAAGAGGGTTCCCCTTTCTCCACATCCTCACTGACATCTGTAATTTCCCAACTTGTCAATTTTAACCATTCTGACTGGTGTGATGTGGTATCTCATTGTGGTTTTAATTTGTATTTCCCCGATGCTGAGTGATGTTGAGCACTTTTTCATGTGTCTGTTGGTCATCTGGATGTCTTCTTTGCAGAAATGTCTGTTCATGTCTTCTGCCCATTTCTTGATTGGCTTATTTGTTCCTTGGCTGTTGAGTTTGACAAGTTCTTTATAGATTTTGAATATGAGCCCATTATCTGAATGTCATTTGCAAATATCTTCTCCCATTCTGTCAGCTGTCTTTTGGTTTTGTCGAATGTTTCTTTCGTTTTATCTTGAAGTACAGAATTGTGATGCCACCAGTTTTGGTTTTCTTTTTCAACATTCCTTTGGCTATTGGCTAGTATCTTGGTGAGAATTTTTCCATCCATGTTCATCAGGAATATTGGTGTATAATTCCTTTCGGTGGGGTCTTTGTTTGGTTTTGGGATCAGGGTAATGTTGGCCTCATAGAAAGAGTTTGGAAATTTTCCTCCATTTCGATTTTTTGAAACACCTTCAGAAGAATAGGTATTAATTCTTCTTTAAATGTTGGTAGAATTCCCCTGGAAAGCCATCTGGCCTTGGGCTCGTGCTCGTTGGGAGATTTTTGATTACTGCTTCAATTTCCTTGCTGGTTATGGGTCTGTTCAGGTTTTCTGTTTCTTCCTGGTTCAGTTTTGGTAGTTTATACATCTCTAGGAATGCATCCATTTCTTCCCGATTGCCTAAATTGTTGGCATATACTTGCACATAATATGTTCTTATAATTGTTTGTATTTCTTCAGTGTTGGTTGTGGCCTCTCCTCTTTCATTCATGATTTTATTTATTCGGGTCCTTTCTCTTTTCTTTTTGATAAGTCTGGCCAGGGGTTTGTCAATCTTATTAATTCTTTCAAAGAACCAGCTCCTAGTTTCATTGATCTGTTCTACTGTTCTTCTGGTTTCTATTTCATTGATTTCTGCTCTAATCTTTATTATTTCTCTTCTCCTGCTGGGTCTAGGCTTTATTTGCTGTTCTTTCTCCAACTCCTTTAGGTGTAGGCTTAAGTTGTGTATTTGAGTCCTTTCTTTTTTAGAAAGGCCTGTAGTGCTATATACATCCCTCTTAGGACTGCCTTTGCTGCATCCCAAAGATTTTGAACAGTTGTGTTCTCATTTTCATTTGTTTCCATGAATTTTTTAATTCTTCTTTAGTTTCCTGGTTGACCCATTCATTCTTTAGTAGGATGCTCTTTAACCTCCACATATTTGAGATCTTTCCAACTTTCCTCTTGTGATTGAGTTCCGGTTTCAAAGCATTGTGGTCGGAAAATAGAAAATATGCAGGGAATGATCCCAAACTTTTGGTACCGGCTGAGACCCGATTTGTGACCCAGTGATCTACTCTGGAGAATGTTCCATGTGCACTCGAGAAGAATGTGTATTCTGTTGCTTTGGGATGGAATGTTCTGAATGTATCTGTGAAGTCCATCTGGTCCAGTGTGTCATTCAAAGTCCTTATGTCCTTGTTGATCTTCTGCTTAGATGATCTGTCCATTGCAGTGAGGGGGGTGTTAAAGTCTCCTACTATTATTGTATTATTATCTATGGGTTTCTTTGACTTTTTTATTAATTGGCTTTTATAATTGGCTGCTCCCATGTTAGGGGCATAAATATTTACAACTGTTAGATCTTCTTGTTTGATAGGCCCTTTAATTATGATATAGTGCCCTTCCTCATCTCTTATTACAGTCTTTTGTTTAAAATCTAATTTTTTAAATAAAGGATTGCCACCCCAGCTTTCTTTTGATGTCTATTAGCATGATACTTTCACTGTATAGCCCCTCACTTTCAATCTGGAGGTGTCTTTGGGTCTAAAATTAGTCTCTTGCAGACAGCATATTGAGGGATCTTGCTTTTTTATCCAATCTGATACCCTGTGTCTTTTGATTGGGGCATTTAGCCCATTTACATTCAGAATAACTATTGAAAGATATGAATTTAGTGCCATTGTATTGCCTGTAACGTGATTGTTACTGCATATTGTCTCTGTTCCTCTCTTGTCTATGTTACTTTGGGGCTCTCTCTTTGCTTAGAGGACCCCTTTAATATTTCTTGTAGGGCTGGTTTGGTGATCACAAATTCTTTTAGTTTCTGTTTGTCCTGGAAGCTTTTTATCACTCCTTCTATTTTGTATGACATCCTAGCTTGATAAAGTATTCTTGGCTGCACATTTTTCTCATTTAGCACCCTGAATATATCATGCCAGTCCTTTCTGGCCTGCCAGGTCTCTGTGGATAGGTCTGCTGCCCGTTAATGCTTCTATCCTTGTAGGTTACAGACCTCTCATTCCAAGGTGCTTTCAGGATTTTCTCTCTGTCTCTGAGATTTGTAAATTTCATTATTATATGTCCGGATGTCGACCTATTTTTATTGATTTTGTTTGGGGTTCTCTGTGCCTTCTGGACTTTGATGCTTGTTTCCTTCCCCAGATTAGGGAAGTTCTCCACTATAATTTGCTCCAGTATACCTTCTGTCCCCCTCTCTCTTTCCTCTTCTTCTGGGATCCCAATTATTCTATTATTTCACTTTGTGGTATCACTTATCTCTCGAATTCTCCCCTTGTAATCCAGTAGTTGTTTATCTCTCTTTTTCTCAGTTTCTTTATTCTCCATCATTTGGTTTTCTATATCACTAATTCTCTCTTCTGCCTCATTTATCCTAGCAGTTAGAGCCTCCATTTTTTATTGCATCTCATTAATAGCCTTTATGATTTCGACTTGGTTAGATTTTAGTTCTTTTATTTCTCCAAAAAGGGATTCACTAGTGTCTTTTATGTTTTCAAGCCCACCTAGTATCTTTATATCGTTACTCTGAAGTCTAGTTCTGACATCTTACTTATGTCCATACTGATTAGGCCCCTGGCAGTCAGTCCTGCCTCTTGTTCTCTTTTTTGGGGTGAGTTTTCTGTCTTGTCATTCTTATAGAATGTGATCACTTTTCTATTCATAGAGTTCCAGCTATTTTTTTCTTAGATCTCCAGTTGAGTTCACAGGTGTTCAGAATGACTTAATAGCTATCTTGCTGAATTCCTGGGACCAGATGAAATTAAGTTCTCCTACTCCTCTGTCATCTTTGGTCTCTCTCGTTTTTATATTCTTGAAAACAGATATTTCCTAGAATATCTTTTCAAGGCCAAACATAACCATATTTTTATACACATGCTATAAGTTTATGTAATGATGGAAAATCAAAATAATTTTCAAAATTCACTAAATTATCTCACTGAGTTGAAAAGACAAGAATTCATTCCATTATTAAAAACACTTTTTTGACTTAGGAAGCAGAAAAGATATGCTTGTGAAGGGAGGAATATTAAAGTAGGAAAACATCAGATAATGTACTGGAAGTAGGCTTTTGATAGTATTCAATCTGTTAAATGTACTTGAAGACAGAGTATTTAAAGTTCAAATTCAATTGCTTTTCCTGCCAAGGTAATTTTTAGAATCAAAGCACCTGTTTATTCATAATCTTTCATTAAAATTTCTTTAGAGACTAAATAAACAATTAGATTTTAAAAAATAAATAAAAATAACTTTATAAATATGTATTTCCCCTCTTTTTTCTCTGGAAATAATAATAAATGTTATAATATCATGTTGGTGACTCAGTAGATGGCATTGTTACCATTAAATCAAAATGAAACATATTCTGGCTTGAAATGTCATTGCAAGAAACAGCGCAAATAAGCCTAACCAAGAACACTAATGAACTTTTACCAGAAATATAAAACAATATCCTGAGTATTCCTATTATTTAACGCACTGAACCAATCAAATCTTAAATATGGTGAATAATTATTCACAGAACATGTCTTTCTTTCCCACTGCAGCTTAACTAGAATTCTATAAATTTTGTTTTGGAAATATTAATGAATTATCTAGTAACACGTCTATCGAATAATAAATTGGTTTTCTGCCACCTAATAAAAATGTGAAATAACAGTACTTTCTTTTAACAGTGCCTATTAAAAATAAGAGAATATTAGAGAATATGTTTTCAAAATACTAATTAAGCTTTCATCCAGTTTTGAATATAGAGTTATAAATATCTTCTCAAACATCACTCACCGCACTCTTCATTTACTGACTGGCATAGTTACCTACCTTTCGGAGCTAGCTACCCTAACTAAGTTCCTTATTGGCAATGAGTACATCTTAACACTTTTTTTATAGATCTCTTAGTGCTTAGTACATGAATATACCCATAGTGACCCTTGAAAAACACCTCACAAAATGAAGTTAATCATGAAACATAACATTCAGCAATAAAACATATTCATTATTTACTGAATGGGGTATACAGTGAACAAAAGCAACAGAAGTGACACCAATCTAACCTATTACCCACACTGATAATTTAACCTGGAAATTTTATACTTGAGTTTTGAAGTAATGAGGTTATTATTCCCATAATCACATAAAGGAAATAATCCACATACTTAAACTAGGCTGTATTAATAGCCCTAGGGTATCTTCATTTAGTCATTCAGGAAGTATCTTCTGAGCACCTGTAATGTACTATATGACTTCACAGTCCAAGATAAAAACAAATCTCTGGAGATTCTAACAGGAATCAAGGTAATTCTCCTAGATCTACTACATCTATAAGCTCTGCATCCCACATCTCTCTAATTTCCTTGCTCCATATCTGGACAAAAGAGTCAGGCTTCTGGATGATTTCAAATAAAAGGAATTCAGTATTAAATAGACTTACCTACTTTTCTGTGAGTGCTTAGCAATAGTCACCCTTCCAGACCAAGTACTGACATAGACCCACTGTTGCAAAAGCTATGCTACCATCCCAAGTACTCTAGGCTACTAAACAAATCTAAAGATCAGACACCACACCACCTTTAGGTTCTAACGTAGCTCTGGAGTCTCAGCTTTCCCTAGTATGTTCAAGATTCCAGGGTTGGATTTTGCTTTGGTACCTGCTTCTCTATTTTCTTAACAGTTCTTTATCTCGGGGACTGAAGCCATGTTCCAGGCCTCTGCTGATTAGCAAAATTTGGCTCCAAGATATCATATCCCTTCATGATGATTACCTATCCTGAATTTCCTGATATGCCCTGCCTGATCTGTGCTCGCTCCATTTGAAAACTTAGTATCAACAACACTGTAGACAATCTAGAGTGCCACACCTTTTGATTACTCTCTTACCTATTCAGTTTAATTCCAAAGTCAGCATCTACAGCCAAATCTATGCTACAAAGTTCCAAAGGGACTAAATTTCTATTAAGTCCCAGACTTCTTAACAACAGTCAACAGCTCTGTGTTGCCAAGAAAAACCTTGCATTTGCCTTAAAACGTGATGTGCTCTGCTTTATGCTACACAACATTTTTTTAAAGATTTTATTTGTCAGAAAAAAGAGAGAGGGAGCGCACAAGCAGGGGGGAGCAGCAGGCAGACGGAGAAGCAAGCTCCCTGCTGAGCAAGGAGCCTGATGCGGGACTCAGTCCTAGGACCCTGGGATCATGACCTGAGCTGAAGGCAGACATTTAACTGACTGAGCTACCCAGGCATCCCTATGCTACAAAACATTTAGGAGTCTACAGTACTCTTAAGCCTCTAAAACTCAAAATATCTCCAGTTCAGAAGATAACCCAACAAACAAAAATTAACTAATTACCTGCCACTGCAAGACCTGATTATCAAAGATCTTACAGATCATGAAGAAAAAATTCCTTCCCTCAAGGAGCTCAGTCTAGTGAGGTTAAAAGGCTTACATTAAGTTAATAGTAAGAACAGTTTAGGAACACATACAACCTAGACTGGGAAAAAAGTAGACCAAAAAAATATTTACCACTTGCCCACTATGTTTCAAAGACATAGTCCACACACTTCCTTAGTATCTTTATTCCTTCATAAAACAGCCTAGCTATCTTCTAAAGTCTGCTGCAGAATTAAGAAAATACTCAAGACACAAGGATCTATGTCTCTAGTTTGCCTACCCAACTGATTATTTCCATTTAATCAGATAGGAATTAAATTCTTTCAAGACTTTTCCAAATCTGACACTACCTTTTAGCTTCATTTTCTTTTTTTTAAAGATTTAATTTATCTGACAGAGAGAGACACAGCGAGAGAGGGAACACAAGCAGGGGGAGAGGGAGAAGCAGGCTTCCCACCGAGCAGGGAGCCCGATGCGGGGCTCGATTCCAGGACCCTGGGATCATGACCTGAGCCGAAGGCAGACGCTTAACGACTGAGCCACCCAGGCGCTCCTTAGCTTCATTTTCTTAGTATTTCCCCACCTACTTTAAATCTTGGATTATTTCTGTAGCAGTGTGGTAAAATGTCAAAGATAAAGCTAAAAATACAAAAATATAAGTTAATATCTGTTAGTTCACACACAAAAGCAGGGGTTTAGAGTTGAATTTTTCAGTTCAAGGGTTACTTACGTTTTGTATTTTTATATATGATATTTTTTGTTACTGCTTTTATTGAATTTTAAAATTTAGGATTGTAATAAGTTTGATTACAATAGTGATAATTATTAACATTTTATAATATCTTTTTACATTAATCAGCATAATCCTAAAAATCATATATGGTTCAACAAGTCTGTTATCAAGTTATATGAAAGTAAACCAAGGCTCAAAATGGTTAATCTATCCAAAGACCAGAATTTGAAAAGAGGAGTTAAAGTGAATAACCTCTAAAGCCCTTCTGAGTTCTAACACTTTCTGACTATACTGTTTGCCTTAAGCTCTTGCTTAGCCTTTGCCACTCAGTACTAAAAATAGTAAATCAGAATTAACTATATGCTATTTTTCTTGCATTGGAAATACTCACTTTGTGGCATTTAGCTTAAATAAATTTGTATCTGGACTGAGAGAGTGAACATGAAACAGATCAGAAAAGAGTACAAAATCATTGCCTTCTGTATCTTCTATTAAAACAAACAAAACCTTTGCTTATGTCCAAACATCATACACTTCAAAGGAACAAAGCCTAGTTCTCTACAATTAAACACCAATAAATTATAGGTAAGACCACGGCAGTGTTGCAATAGCAAAGCAAACTTTACCTTATGCTTTGAAACACAAGACACACTTTTAAGACTGTTAACCTATTTGTCATAGATTATTTAACAACTCATCTTAGTGTTCTGTCCCTCTGAGACTACACAGTGTGGGACCAAGTCTAATTTTAATCAGAAGTTATATAATTATAACTGTAAAAATTAAGAGAAACATTTCTTCATTCCTAATCATTTTTCTTTTACCAAGTGAATGGAAGAAAACAAATTGTTAGGTCCTCTTATTCACATCTCAAAAATTTAGACAAAATTATTTCCTATTTTTAAAATATTTTAGCTCTCTAGTTTTATATTAAGAAATAATACTTCTATTTTATTTATTCTTGGTCAGATGATATCTATCCATTTCCTCTGACCTATGAATTATCATAAACTTTTTGTTGACTTTGAAGTTTCAATAATTTTAACTACAAGTTTTTAAAGAATATTAATTTACATTTGTATAGCCCTATATCATTTGCAAATTTTTTCCATGTAAGCTATCAAATTAATTTTCAAAATAATCCTGGAAATCTTAAAATTCTTAATTTTCTTGATAAGGAAACTGAGGCTGAGAGAAGATGCCTCCTGTCCGAAGGCATTTGAATCCTGAAGTTAACAGGTACCTCCTACCAATTCCAATGCTTTTCTCAACCATACCACAGTAATCAGATAAATACGACATTATTATAAGAAATAAACCCCCAAAGGAATCTAAGACTCCTTGTGCCATAATGTAGCAATTTGTCCTTGTGAAAATAAGTGAGACTAACAAATCATAACCCTTACTGCTAGACAAGGTATAAAAAGTCACTGTACCCTTTCCCACAAGACAGATTATATTTCTTCCCCTGAGAGAAAATGAATAACTTATGCAAATTCCCTGTTTAAAGATTCTATTGCCATTTTTCATGTTTGATATGTTTGTCTCCATAAATAGATTAAGGACAAACCTGTCCCTAGTTTTCCAAGCAAGGCAAAAAAAAAGTTGTCACTGAACCTCACAATTTCTGCCATAGAGAAAGTAAATGAAGGATATGAAGGGCCAGAACACTTCCACTTTTTGTTTGAACAGTCATTTGCTGGTATCTATAGATGCCTGAACACAGTTAGTAGGTAAAACTTCTATTGCCCAACCTACAATTTTTGAGCTAACTAAGCTAGTTCTGAGTATGATGACTTTAGACAATTGAAGATTCCCACCTTTAAGTGGATGTATAGAAAAGTACAGATACTGTTTGCATTCCATTGGACAAGAAATAAAGGTTGGGAGAAATCCTTTTGAAAGGTTTCTGTTTCCTAGTACACTGAAATTTCATCTCATCGTGATCAAAAGAATCAGAGTATATCTAGTCCAGAGAAAGGCAATTCCAGCATCCCTAAAACTGTCAGTCCCTAGAACAAATATGATTCAACATTAACCCACAGAATACAGAGTTAATAGGCCAAAAAATAATTCAGTAGTCCAAATACAACTTGGAATAAAACTGCTAATTAAAAGTGGTTTAAATACAGCATTCAAAACAAGTGCCTTAGAGGTTTTACAAATTGAAATTCTGATAGATTATGAACAAAGAAGATTGAAATTTTTATTTTAAATTAGTAAAGAAAGACACTTAAAAGTGTAAGCTTCTGGCCTCATATCCTAATTCATCATATATTTTTTAGTTCTTTTATTGACATGAAGATATTTATCCATTCTCCAAAGTCACCTAAGAAACTGAGTTCATTTTCATCTCTCGTTTCACTGCTGTCAAACATTCTAGAACCTAAACAACTATTTGTCTTCACCTTTCTAAGCAATCAAGTTCAGTCACTTTGGTATAGATTAGTTATGAATGACTTCATAGGTTTCTTAGAATTGGGTTTCTAGTCATCTCAGAAAACCCTCCTAGAACTTATACTCCAAGCATACTTTTTATATTACTTGTTTTTTGTCAGTTCTAATGTTTTGCTTTGTTTCCTCCACACAGGAACTATGCCCTCTTTCTGAACTCTGACCCCAACACAGTCCCTTTCTTATTTTCCTCTAACAAGTCTTATCATTCGTTTCACTTTCATTTTCTTGGCTTTCCTTCCTTAAGTTCTCTTATGTGGACATATTCTAAGTTGCCATTCTAAATAACTGCTTTTCTCTCCATAAACCCCTCATGACAATGGGTTGTATATGCTAACATATATTAATTTAACTTCCTAAATATGTCAGAAAGTATCCTACTTCTATAAAGAAACAAACCACCTTCATTTAAGTTGTTTTACCTAACAATTTCGATGGTTTGTAATTGATCTGTAATTTAATGTTTAATTAAAATGCTAAAAACGTATACTAATTAAATAGTATAAGCATGTCTTTGTGTCTTAAGCTGTTATATAAAATTACTGAATTTTTATTTTTTAATTAATTTTTTTTAAAGATTTTATTTATTTATTTGACAGAGAGAGAGAGCGCGCGAGCGTACACAAGTAGGCAGAGAAGCAGACAGAGGGAGAGGGAGAAGCAGGAGGGATAAGCTCCTTGCTGAGCAAGGAGCCCGATGTGGGGCTTGATCCCAGGACCCCGGGATCATGACCTGAGCCGAAGGCAGACACATAACCGACTGAGCCACCCAGGCACCCCGATTATTGAATTTTTAAAGTGTATTAAAAATTTTGCTATTTTTAAAATTTATTATTTGATTTTGAGAGTAGATACCCAATTCGTTACAGTAGGGGTTGGAAAATTTCTTCTTATAGGGCCACATGGTAAATATTTTAGATCTGTGGACCATACAGACTCTGTTGCTAGTACACAACTCTGCCATCATAGCTCAAAAGTAGGCATAGAAAATACGTAAGCAAATTGGTGTGGCCATGTTCCAGTAAAACTATTAAAAGAGATGACCAATTTGTGGGGCCCTAGTTTGCTAACTGCTGAAATTAGATTGAGGGTTCCTGTGGTTTTGATCTTTAGTATTTCCATATGTGTTCTTTTTTTCTTTTTTTACGTTATTGTTGAGGAAACTTGGCACTTTGTAGTGATAAAGATCATCTCCAAGTTTGTAGGTAGTTTTACATAAAATGAACTCCAGAATCTGCAATAAGGTCTACAGCTTTGGCAAATTCCACACTTGCATGCACAGCGTGAGATTCTGTGAGACCTGGCACACTATGGTACTAGAAAGCTTGGGTTAAATTGTTATTTCAGAAATCACAGTGCTGTACTATTAGGAGGAGTGTTGACCATTCAGAGTAGAGCAAACTCACTCAATGCTCCAGGCATTCGAATAAGATCCCAGAAAGGCTACTATTTAGTACATTTACTCTAGACTTGCGTAACAAAGCTACAAAAAGATCAAGCTGACAAAAAGACTTCCATTATATGATACAATATACAATAAAAATTATACAATGTATAATTGTACAATAAAAATTACTTGGAAATTCAAAGGCATAAGAAAACATGACTCGTAAGAATAGAAAAACTGAATACAGAAGGGAGCATACAAAAACTTTAAATCAGCTATAGTAAATATGTTTCAGACTTAAAGGGAAAAAAAGACAATTAGTTAACAGAGAATAGCAACATAAAAATAGAAGTATTTTTAAAAAGCAGAAGGATTTCTAGTTTAAGATGGAAGGTATAAAGATATGGAAAGAGTGTCACTCCCACTAATACAAGAAGAAAAAAAAACTGTTAAACACCAAATTATCGATTCCTCCTGAGCCCATCAGGGAACTAATAAGGCCATAAGTCAAACAACAATATGAAGAAAGACAGGCACCTAGGGAGAGAAACAGGACCCGAGCTTTTCCTAACATGAAACAGATGCCACTGAATACTGTATAAACCACCAAGAAGATTAAACTAGGAATTATAAATGAACTACTAAAGGCTGACCAGGAGCTATCAAGAGAGTGTGAAATCCTGGGGGCCACAAACATGGGGGGGGGGGTGCTGCACACTGTGATTTATAATAAGAAATATATATTTGTTCTTCCCCTTTCCTGGCAGAGCTCCTAAAACCCTTCTCCTTTCCTGGCAGAGCTCCTAAAACCTTTTAAGTGATGAGAGGGATAAAGGTGTCTTCTGTTATTCATGGCAAATGCCTTTCAACCACACCTGAGTTAATGAGGTGACTTTTGGAAAGCCTGATAACCTAAGGATGGGGATCGGCTGCCAGAAAAACCAACCAAGTGATTAGACGTTTGGAACTTTCAGCCCCAAACCCCTCACTTACACATTGGTGAACACGTGAAAATGCTGAGGGTAACACCTGGAGAGAACATGGAAACCCCACAGCTCTTTCCACATAACTTGGTCTATGTGTATCTTCCACCTGAATTATATCATTTTCTAATAAACCAGTAATCTAGTAAGTAAACTGTTCTCCTGAGTTCTGTGAGCTGCTCTAGCAAACTAATCGAACCCAAAGAGGAAGACTTGAGAATCTGATTTCTGGGGCTTTGGTCAGAAGCATAAGTAACAACCAGGACTTGCAAATGACACCTGAAGTGGGAAGGGAGCAGTCTTAAAGGACTAATCCCCTAATTGGTGGGATCTGATGCTAACTCCAGGTAAATAATGTCAGAATTGAGTTAAATTGCAGGACACCCAGCTGATGTCAAAGAACTATTTGGTGTGTGAAAAAATCCACACATAAGGTGTCAGAAGTGTTGTGAAGTAAAGTGTTCTGGGTGCAAGTAGAGTGTTGAAAGTAGAAGACACATACAGGAGTGTGTTCTTCCTTTACACACACCTTATCACACACTCTTCCTCCTAGAACCCCACTAGGAACACAGAAAAGCTGAGGGAGAATTCTGAGTAAGCTCCCCATTGCTGGCTAAGGGAGAACAGTAAACAATGCTGAAACTCCACCGAGAACCATCTAGTTTACCTCCCTTACAAAACAAAACCTTAATCTGCAAACCTGTACTTGAGGGCACTAGTATAATTCCATTCAACCTAGGTAAGAAACTTTGGCCAGAATCATTTGGTTATCAACCTGAGGCAAAATCTTTAATATGTTGGAAGAGGTACATCAAAACTTCATGGAAACTCACTGCAGCTATGAGAGGGAAACATGGGAGGGAAGGGGTTGCTCTACCCTTGGAGGAAAAGTAGGAATACATGCTGGTCTCAACATTACAACTGTAAGAGGGACAGGTATACTCCAGAAGGCCATAATACCAATATCCAGGTTCTAAACACCTGCCTAAAATAAAGACTTAATAATAACATGATTTGATAGTAGGAGAGTGTATGCATTACATGAACACATAAATACATTTAAATACATATACACATACCACCAAAATGTATACATACACAAAATCTTATTCCCACCTCACATTAGTCTAAAACCCCTGATTCCTTAACTTCTTCATTAGGTCACACATTGCAGTCAGCAAAGAAATTTTTTTTTTTAATTTTTATTCTGAAGTATAGTTGAAATACAATGCTGTATTAGTTTCAAGTACACAAAATAGTGATTCCACATTTCTATACATTATGCAATGCTCAACACAATAAATGTAGTTACCATCTGTCACCATATGACATTATTACAATATTATTAACTATATTCCCTATGCTGCAATTTTCATCTCTTCAACTTATTTATTTCATAACTGGAAATTTGTACCCATAATTCTATTCACCTATTTTGCCCATCCCCCAATCCTACTGCCCTCTGGCAACCACCAATTTGTTCTCTGTATTTACCAGTCTATTTGGTTTTTGTTTGTTTCTTAGTTTGTTTTTCAGATTCCACAAATAAGTGAAACCATATAATTTGTCTTTATTTCACTTAGCCTATATCCGTGAGGTCTATCCATGTTGTCACAAATGGCAAGATCTCATTCTTTTTTATGGCTGGGTAATATTCCACTGTCTGTGTGTGACACGCCTTCTTTATCCATTCATGTAGTAATAGACACTTAAGCTGCTTCCATATCCAAGCTATTGTAAATAATGCAATGAACATAGGGGTGCATATGTCTTTTCAAATTAGTCTCTTCGAAATACCCAGAAATGGAATCACTGAACCATATGGTATTTCCATTTTTAATTTCTTGAGGATCCTCCATACTGTTTTCTACAGTAACTACACCAATTTACATTCCCACCAATAGTACATAAGAGTTCCCTTTTCTCCACACCCTCACCAACACTTGCTATTTCTTCTCTTTCTGCTGTTAGCCATTCTGAATGGTGTGAGGTGGTATTTCATTGTGGTTTTGATCTGCATTTCCTTGATGATTATTGATGTTGAATATCTTTTCATGTGCCTGTTGGCCATTTGTATGTCTTCTTTGGAAAAATGTTTTTTCAGGTTTTCTGCCCCATTTTTTAATTGAATTGTTGTGTTTGGGGTTTGTTTTTGTTTGGTTGGTTTTTGGGGTTTTTTTTGGTGTTGAATTGTATGACTTCTTTATATATCTTGCATATTAATGCTTTATTGGATATATCATTTGCAAACATCCTCTCCCATTCTGTAGGTTGCCTTTTTATTTTGCTGATGGTTTTCACTGCTGTGCAAAAGCTTTTTATTTTGGCACAGTCCCAAAAGTTTGTTTTTTGCTTGTCTCCCTTGCCTGAAAATACCTATCCATAAATATGTTGCTAAGGCCAATGTCCAAGAGATCATCGCCTATGTTTTCTTTTAGGAATATGATGGTCTCAGGTCTTACATGTAGATCTTTAATCCATCTTGAGTTTATTTTTGTGTATGGTACAAGAAAGCAGTCAGTTTCATTCTTTTGCACATAGCTGCCCAGTTTTCCCAGCACTATTTATTGAAAAGACTGTCTTTTCCCCATTGCATATCTTTGCCTCCTCTGTCAGAGATTAAATGACCATATAAGCATAGGATATATATCTGGGCTCTCAATTCTATTCCATTGATCTAAGTATCTATTTCTGTGTCAGTACCATTATTGTTTTGCTTACTACAGCATTGTAGTATAGCTTGAAATCTGAGATTGTGATACCTTCAGCTTTGTTTTTTTTTTTTCCCTCAAGATTGCTTTGGCTATTCAAAGTCTTTTGTAGTTCCATAAAAATTCTAGCATTATTTGTTCTAGTTCTGTGAAAAATTCTGTTGGTATTTTGATAGGGATTGCACCAAATAGGTAGAGAGTTTTGGATAGTTTGGACATTTTGACAATATTAATTATTCCAACCCATTAGTATGGTATATCTAATTTTTTATGTAATGTTTAGATTTAGAACTTACACCCTCTCAATTTCTAAGTCCTAAACCATATTTATATATAGAAAGAGATATATTTAAGTATAACTCAAAATTATTTTGCCCTGGGGGGTAGGGGGGTACGTGTGGAACAGGATCATAAAATGTCACCATATATTTTAGAAGCAGATTGGATTTCAGATATAAACTAGGAATTCAATTCCACTATTTAAGAAGTAAAAAAAAAAAAAAAAAAGCCGCAGGAATTTTCCCAAGGTCATACAACTAAATAATGACAGAGTCAGAACTGAAACCCAAGTTTACTCAGTTTTTTAGTTGATGAACACAATAACCAAACTTGCTAGCTCACTAAAAAAAATTTCAGAAAGTTTAGGATCAAAGAGAAAAACAAAAACGCTAGTATTATTTAAGTTCTAGTCCCTGACAATAAATTAACATTAGTTTCCTATACCCTACAAAGCAGAAATTCCTTCCTAACTTTGAATATAGTAAACTTAAATTATGTGTCACTTTAAACATATTATTAGTCATTACTACTATAATCACAACACTGATTTTTGGTATGGAGACAAGCCAGAATTTCAGAAAATAAATCTGACAAGCAGTATTCAAGCTAAATAACCTTAGCAAACATATTTGTATCTGTATATTCATGTTTATATATAAAGTAATCAACCAAGGCCTAAGAGTTATATGTAAGTGATGAATCACTAAATCCTACACCTGAAACCAATATTACCTGCTATGTTAACTAGAGTTTAAATAAAAACTTGAGGGCGCCTGGGTGGCTTGGTTGGTTAAGCGACTGCCTTCGGCTCAGGTCATGATCCTCGGGTCCTGGAATCAAGTCCCGCATCGGGCTTCCCTTGCTCTGCAGGGAGCCTGCTTCTCCCTCTCCTTCTGCCTGCCATTCTCTCTGCTTGTGCTCTCTCTCTGGCACATAAATAAAGAAAATCTTTAAAATAAATAAATACAAACTTGAAACAAACAAAAAAAGAAGGCCTAAGAGTGAGAAATAGTTTTCCAAATTTGTGAATCCCACCATGCAACCAACTCATTCAAAATTATTGGTTGTGAAATCACACAGAATTATCTGGATTGTGTAATCATTAGGTTTATCTTGTTCATGAATAGGGGAAGGTTTTCACCTAAAGTTACTTAATTTTGAAAGGTCAAACACCCAGCATTAAATCTCTTATTAACTGCTTCTAAGAAGTGACTTTTATTACAAATGACATATCTGAGTTAAACACAATAAGAAACAGCATGACAAAAAACACATGTCCTACACCAGTTTAGCAGATTTCTTTTGTCAAGACACCAAATTCACTGTCTTAAGAAAACTGTCAAGTCCAGGTAAAACTGACCTATGATTTTCAAAGTACCACTCTTTTCCAAAAGATGCCCAGTGTCATCAAATGAAAGCACTCTCAGTCCACAGTTAGGTAATTTGTCCAAAACAGTTATATCTTTCAGGATGAAAGAGAAGTGTAATCAAAGAAGTACACAACACTTAGCCATAAAAGATCAGCAAGTGGAATGGACAATGTATTTATCATAAAAAGAACTAAACCCTTTAAACTGTGACTGCTGCAATAAACTGCATTTTTATGAATGGGCATGGCTGTTGGCACATAATAACCCTCTCCTGTGGTAATTTATTTTAATACCTTTCTAAGTTAAGCAAAATCTGACATACACACTTACCCATCTTATTTTCCTCCCCATTTTATAGATGAATCATCCAACACAAACACTAACTAAAAATAGTAAATTTTACTTAGTACACAAAACTTTGCTATAAAATTTGAGGAAAAGATTTAATATACATGCCAAGGAATAATATTTTCTAATAATTTAAATTGTTAAAAAAATTATTGGCTTACAATTATATTAGCACTTGTAAAGAAGTAATTTATAATTATCAATCTAGATTTAATTGTAGCATACTAAAAATATAACAAAGTACTATTTTTTTGTATCCTTACTTGTACCAAGAATTTCAAATACAAATGTATTTAAAAAATGGGATAGAGAGCCATAAATTAAACAGGAACTCTTAAATATAAAAAAACAACAGTAAGGCCAAAGTAGAACCTGAACTAAGGCTAAAAATGTACCATTAGTGTAAACCCATTTGTGTATGTTTTAATAGATATATACATTAGAAGATACACATAAATAAATCCAGCTACTGGTATATGTATAAAATGTTTTTTAAAAAGTTATACTAGAAATTTAGTGATTATCTTTAATGAAAAGGACAAGCAGCTGAGGTCGAGAAATATCTTTCATTTTAAACACTTCTATGCTACTCTGAATATATCATGTGTATATACTTTAATTCTTCAAATACAAATAAATCATAAATAAAGTACTAAGTAGGCCAAGACAAAAGAAGCATTAGATTGCCACAACAACAAAATTAAGGCTCAAAGATACGGAAAGCACAGAGGATTAAATAGTACTAAATACCCTTTAAGGTGGGAGAATGTGATATTTTTGTAGGAAATGGAGTACAGCAGTGGGCAGAAAGGATAAATTGCTATTTACCATACCAAAATGTTGGATCTCTAATCAAAAGAAGTCACCCTAAGAAAAATACTACTACTCCTAAATTCCTCCTACTCCTTACTTTCAACCATTGGCTAGCTTTAGGATTTAAAAAAGCCATATACAGAGTCTTAAGCCCCACATAAAATGAAATAAAAGGCGAGGACTATTAAAGGTACTCAAGATCAATTTTTTTAAATGAATTTTAGTCATTCTCAGTAAATTTAGACAAGTAAATGAACGTATTAAGTTCTTCTATAAAGCTAACTTTATTGAATGTAGAGAACATTTTATTCTGTGATTTTGTCCTTCCTAATTTTTTTGATATCCAAATGTTCTTTTTTTTTTTTTAGAGAGGGAGAGAGAAAGAAGGGGGTAGGGGCGGAGGGAGAGGGAGAGAATCTTAAGCAGGCTCCATGCCCAGCATGGAGCCCATGAGGCTCAATCTCACAACCCTGACATCATGACCTGAGCCAAAATCAAGAGTTGCACGCTTAACCAACTGAGCCACCCAGGTGCCCTCAAATGTTCTTTTGTGATACAATGGTGATAGCTGATAACAGCTGGGGTTTTGTTATGCTCTTAGAAAAATAAAAAGTTGGAACTTCTTTGTCCATCCTCCATACTTTCTAATACATTTTACTAGTTCATGAAATCCAAAAATTTAGGAACCATTGTGGTAAATACTAAGGATAGTTATTTTTGAGCCCAAAGTAAGGTTTAAATCTCCTTGCAATTTAATAAGTAACCATATTTACATAGAGATAGCAATCTATTTCCCTGGAGGTATAAAGACGAATAGGAACTTCAGAAATCATTAGAAAATCATTAAGAATACATGTTCATGCCCTCTGAATGCTTCAAATGGAAGATGCAATTATTTTATTCATCAAGTACCTACTGTGTATCTATAATGACAGTAATGTAAAACATTAAGATAATAAAAACTTAATATGGTCTCATTTAAACTCTAAATAGCAAAACCAAGGGTTTGTCGGGCAAGAAAGCCAGACTAGAAATTGCCAGCATTTGATATCAGAGTCATACACATGACCAGTGAATAGAGATGCAAGCAGCAGGCAGAATTACCAAGATGAGTTGGCAAAAGAAATAAAAAACTAGCCATGAGGTCTAGGTTTCAGAAGCAAAAGTCCTTTCTCTACAAAGAGATAGTGATGAATTAACATAGGATACCTATTACTGGAACCAAAGTACTAAAAAAACTATTTGGTCATCAGAATCAGAAACAAATATATTGAAACTGTAACATAAAAATAAGAATATAACAACTAGGTTCATTACTAGCTGAGGATTGCTTTACATTTCCTTTAAACCAGAAAGAAGGGACTCCTATTCTAAGGTCTAGCTGAACTTTCAAATGAGCATTAAAAAGTGTCAGATGAAAAATTTAGAGAGCTAAAAGGAAAAAGGGCAAAGTCATTTAAATGAAATCTACTATTCAGAAATAATACAGAAAGAACTCTATTTCTCAGCCTTTGGAACAAAAGTGAAACCAATAATAAAGAATTAGGTACATACATAATAAACCCACTATGTTGCAAACCCTCTATACGTAGTATGAGGTTTAAATTACATCTTAATTTATTACGTACAAAATTAGCCATGCTAGATGTTACACCCTATATTATTCTTTACAATTATATTTCTAGCATTCAAGAAACTAAGTTCATAAGTCATAATTAAATGATTGTTATTCTTAGGTCTAGAGCTTCACATGCTGTTTAATAAAAAGTTCTTCACAGATTATATATTTAAATCAATAAAAATCTCTTAAGAAAAAAAAAAATTTTTTATCTGTGCCTCCCTACTAAAAGCTGTCAATATCCTTATCCCCAGAACTTGTTATCTTACATGGCAAATGGGAGCTTGCAAATGTAATTAAGATTATGGGCCATGAGACAGATTATCCTGGTTTATCTGGGTTGGCCCAATATAATCACTTGAATCCTTAAAAGAACCCTTCTCAGGTGTTTTCAAAGAAAGAAAACAGCACAGATGGCAGTGTAAGGACTAGACCCAGTATCGCTGGCTTTGAAGATGAAAAGAAGTAGCCATAAGCCAAATAAAGTAGGCTGCCACTAGAACCTGGAAAAGACCAAGGGATCATCAGATTCTCTCCTACAGCCTCCTGAAAGCAATGCAGCCCTGTTGACACCTTGATTTTACCCCAGTGAGATCCATGTTGAACCTCTGACCTAGAACTATAAGATAACAAACTTACATTGCTTAAGCCATCTAGTTTGTGATAATTTGTTACAGAAACAGAAAACTAATGCAGTATATATTCTGTAAGTAACTTTAGGCTTACAAATTAAGATATTAATTTCAATTTACTCAGCCCAATTTTAGAAACAATACACAAACACACACAAAAGAAATAATACACAAACATACATATAGATGAAAACACTCGACTAAAAATAAGATAACCTATATTCCAGTTTCAGTCTGACAATTAAATATCTGTGTGACTTTGAGTAAACTATTTCTTCACCATTTGGACACCAATTTCCCCATCCATAAAATGAAATCTAGTAAAGCAATGGTTATGAAATAAATCAAAACAGCAATTATAGCCAATACTATCTTGGACTCAAGAAACCTCAGGATTAAACAGAATATAGAAATACCTTCTAATTCAAGATTATGTTAATGAAACTAGCATTACATTTTTAATTCCATTTATAACAATGAATTCTATACTAAATGATATGAGCAATTAAAAGAAGAATGACTTAAAATGTGTAACAAAGCCCTTAACAGAAGAACCACATTTCAACGTTGAAAAAACAATAAAGCTTTCTTGAAAGGAAATCTATGATATAAGAAATATATGGGTCTGATGAGTACCATTATCTAAAGCACAGACAGTAAAATCAGATTATTTTTCACTCTTTCTGACACCTTTTCTCTCACTGTTCAAATTAGAGAATTGCACAGAAAAATTATCTTTGATCTTCAGAGACTGTTGTCTTCTTTGTATTTTCTTCACTCTATTTCAGTACTTTTTGTACAATAACAAGGTATTTATGTCATTTCTTAAATTCTGAGCATACATACTATCATAATGCTATAGTTCCTCACGAAGCTATAAACTGTCAGTCTTATACAGTGATGCTTGCTAATACATCATGATAAAGATTACCAAAACTCTTCAACTGGAAACCTATCCCACTTTAGTTTGAGGGATTTCATTTAAGGGGGAAAACATATCACTTTTTCAGAGTTGTAAAGAGAAAATATTTCTACTATGAAATTTTTAAATAATTTTTCAAATGAATTACTAAACTACTCCTAAAATAATGAGTATCTACTAATGATTATCAAATGTCTCTGTTAGATAGTAATTAGTGCCATTTATTATAAATTCCAGCCAGATCAAAGAAACATTTTCAAACCAAAATTAGAATCAAGGGCAAGGGGAAATTCCAAATCAAAATGTGGAATTCCACAACTACTAGATATATTAATAACTCAAATAACTGAAAAATAACTCAATTTTAAGGGATTTAATACATATATAATTCTGAAGTGCCATATGCTTTTAAAAGTCAAGATAATTTTTGATGACAGCCTTATTTAAACATTTAATTTACAGAATCCAGTGGATTCAGAAGAAAACATATACTCTGACAGTGAGACCCCAACTATCTTTTTCTCAAATTTTTATTTAAATTCTAGTTAGTGAATATACAGTGCAATGTTGGCTTCAGGAGTAGAATTTAGTGATTCATCACTTATATACAACACCCAGTGCTCAACAGAACAAGTGCCCTCCATAATCCCCATCCCCCATCTAGCCCATCCCCCACCAACAAACCCTCAGTTTGTTCTCTATCTTTAATGGTCTCTTATGCTTTGTTTCCCTCTCTCTCTTTTCCCCCCTCCCATAAGTTCAACTGTTTTGTTTATTCCACATATGAGTGAAAACATATGCTATTTTTCTTTCTCTGAATGACTTATTTCACTTAGCATAATATATTCTAGCTCCATCCATGTCATTGCAAATGGCAAGATTTCATTCTTTTTGATAGCTGGGTAATATTCCATTGTATACGTATTCCACATCTTCTTTATCCATTCATCACTTGATGGACATTTGGGCTGTTTCCATAGTTTGGCTATTGTTGATAATACTGTGCAACTACCTTTCTTGTAATTTAGTATTTTGATCTTATTCATGAGAAAACATGGACACTTTGAGAACAAAATATATACTACCTTCACAAACACTATGTAGTATGTTCTACCTTAGGATTTAACATTTATACAAACTATCTTCTTTCCCCTAGAATATTTCCCTTATGAGAAATTATTGTAATTCTGCCAATACAACTGAAGACAAATTTCTAAAGATATAATTTATATAAGCAGTCATTCTATTTGCAAGTGCCAAGATTCTAAGTCATTGTTCACTTAAATCAGTGTTGACTGGCCTTTTATTTTAAAGTGGTAATTATAAGTTGCGTTGTATTAAGCCATCATTTTATCATTATATTCTTGACAAAGCTTGGAAAAACATTTTAATATCTTAGTACTCATTAAATTAGCACATGTAACAAATGCTTGAAGTAGAAGTCTTTGTATATTCTAGCACCCAAAGATGCTATGAAAACTGCCATGAAGGAACATCAATTTAAAACGGCAATAAAATAAAACATATGTCTGTAAATCTTCAATGAATTCAGGGGCTCCTGGGTGGCTCAGTCGGTTAGGCATCTCCCTTTGGGTCAGGTCATAATCTCAGGGTCCTGGGATCAAGCCCCGCATCAGGCTCTCTGCTCAGTGCAGAGTCTGCTTCTTCCATTTCCTTGGTCCCGCCACGCCCCCCGGCTTGTGCTCACTCTCTAATAAATAAATGAAATCTTAAAAAAAAAAATCTTCAGTGAATTCAATATTGATTGCTCAATATATTTAATGTAAGACTACATAAACAGATTTTTAAACTTTTTAAATGGAGGAATTTATAATTCAGAGCCAAAAGTTAAACTAATCTCTCAAACTCAGTTGATCTGAATATAAATTAGTTTCATTTCAATTTATAGATCAAAAAATTTACCTAAGAAGGAATATCTAGTGGGATTATTTAGATATTTCTAATTATGTCCTTCCATTTCCATTGTTTCTGCAATCCTTTCACATAAAAAATTCTGACTTCAAAAATGTTCTCCTCTAAACTTTCTATCAAGATGGCATAGTGAGTTATCAATTCCTTTTATAAAATCTTTTATAATTTTGATCTTTACACTCATATTCCATCCCTTCATCATATTTACCCTTATTTTTGTAAATATATAAGTTTTTCTTTCTTTAAAATTTTGGGAGGCATTTTCTTCTAACAAACCAAAATACGCCCAAAATCTAGTGTATGGCACTGATCTATGCACCAGCCTGATCATATTTGATCATATTCTGTTTTTTGTTTGTTTTTTTGTTTTTATCTTTTCCTTTTTTTTTCTCTTTCTTTCCCTTTCTTTTCGCCCGGTTTCAGGTCTCTTCTGATTTGTTTAGTGTATATTTTTCTGGGGTCGTTGTTACGCTGTTAGCATTTTGTCTCTCATTCATTTATTCTCCCCCAGACAAAATGGCAAGACGGAAAAAAATCACCTCAAAAAAAGAACAAGAAGCAGTACCGACTGCCAGGGACCTAATCAACACAGACATTAGTAAGTTGCCAGAAGTAGAGCTCAGAATGACGATTTTAATGTTACTAGCTGGGCTTGAAAACAGCATGGAAGATATTAGAGAAACCCTTTCTGGAGAAATAAAAGAACTAAAATCTAACCAAGTCAAAATCAAAAAAGCTATTAATGAGCTGCAATCAAAAATGGAGGCTCTAACTGCAAGGATAAATGAGGCAGAAGAGAGAATCAGTGATATAGAAGACCAAACGATGGAAAATAAAGAAGCTGAGAAAAAGAGAGAAAAACAACTACTGGATCACGAAGACAGAATTTGGGAGATAAGTGATACCATAAGATGAAACAATATTAGAATAATTGGGATCCCAGAAGATGAAGAAAGAGAGAGGGGGGCAGAAGGTATATTGGAGCAAATTATAGCAGAGAACTTCCCTAATCTGGGGAAGGAAACAGGCATCAAAATCCAGGAGGCACAGAGAACCCCCCTCAAAATCAATAAAAATAGGTCAACACCCTGACATCTAATAGTAAAGCTTACGAGTCTCAGAGACAAAGAGAAAAACCTAAAAGCAGCTTGGGACAAGAGATCTGTAACCTACAATGGTAGAAACATTAGATTGGCAACAGACCTATCCACAGAGACCTGGCAGGCCAGAAAGGACTGGCAGGATATATTCAGAGCACTAAACGAGAAAAATATGCAGCCAAGAATACTATATCCAGCTAGGCTGTCATTGAAAATAGAAGGAGAGATAAAAAGCTTCGAGGACAAACAAAAACTAAAGGAATTTGCAAACATGAAACCAGCCCTACAAGAAATATTGAAAGGGGTCCTCTAAGCAAAGAGGGAGCCTAAAAGTAACATAGACCAGAAAGGAACACAGACAGTATACAGTAACAGTCACCTTACAGACAATACAATGGCACTAAATTCGTATCTTTCAATAGTTACCCTGAATATAAATGGGCAAAATGCTGCAATCAAAAGACACAGGGTATCAGATTGGACAAAAAAACAAGACCCATCGATATGCTGTCTGCAAGAGACTCATTTTAGACCCAAACACACCTCCAGATTGAAAGTGAGGGGGTGGAAAACCATTTACCATGCTAATGGACACCAAAAGAAAGCTGGGGTGGCAATCCTTATATCAGATAAATTAGATTTTAAACCAAAGACTGTAATAAGAGATGCGGAAGGACACTATATCCTACTTAAAGGGTCTATCCAACAAGAAGATCTAACAATTGTAAATATCTATGCCCCTAACATGGGAGCAGCCAATTATATAAGCCAATTAATAACAAAAGCAAAGAAACACGTCGACAACAATATAATAATAGTGGGGGACTTTAACACCCCCCTCAGTGAAATGGAGAGAACATCTAAGCAAAAGATCAACAAGGAAATAAAGACTTTAAATGACACACTGGACCAAATGGACTGCACAGATAAATTCAGAACATTCCATCCCAAAGCAACAGAATACACATTCTTCTCTAGTGCCCACGGAACAGTCTCCAGAACAGATCACATCCTAGGTCACACATCAGGTCTCAACCGGTATCAAAAGATTGGGATCATTCCCTGCATATTTTGAGACCACAATGCTTTGAAACTAGAACTCAATCACAAGAGGAAAGTTGGAAAGAACTCAAATATATGGAGGCTAAAGAGCATCCTACTAAAGAATGAATGGGTCAACCAGGAAACTAAAGAAGAATTTTAAAAATTCACGGAAACCAATGAAAATGAAAACACAACTGTTCAAAATCTTTGGGATGCAGCAAAGGCGGTCCTAAGAGGAAAGTATATGGCAATACAAGCCTTTCTCAAGAAATAAGAAAGGTCTCAAATACACAACGTAATCCTACACCTAAAGGAGCTGGAGAAAGAACAGCAAATAAAGCCTAAACCCAGCAGGAGAAGAGAAATAATAAAGATCAGAGCAGAAATCAATGAAATAGAAACCAGAAAAACAGTAGAACAGATCAACGAAACTAGGAGCTGGTTCTTTGAAAGAATTAACAAGACTGATAAACCCCTGGCCAGACTTATCAAAAAGAAAAGAAAAAGGACCCAAATAAATAAAATCATGACAAAGAGGAGAGATCACAACCAACACCAAAGAGATACAAACAATTATAAGAATATATTATGAGCAACTCTACACCAGCAAATTAGATAATCTGGAAGAAATGGATGCATTCCTAGAGATGTATCAACTACCAAAACTGAACCAGGAAGAAATAGAAAACCTGAACAGACCTATAACCACTAAGGAAATTGAAGCAGTTATCAAAAATCTCCCAACAAACAAAAGCCCAGGGCCAGATGGCTTCCCAGGGGAATTCTACCAAACATTTAAAGAAGAATTAATACCTATTCTTCTGAAACTGTTCCAAAAAATAGAAATGGGAAGGAAAACTTCCAAACTCATTTTATGAGGCCACCATTACCTTGATCCCCAAACCAGACAAAGATCCCATCAAAAAGGAGAATTACAGACCAATATCCTTGATGAACACGGACGCAAAAATTCTCACCAAAATACTAGCCAATAGGATCCAACAGTACATTAAAAGGATTATTCACCACGACCAAGTTGGATTTATCCCTGGGCTGCAGGGTTGGTTCAACATCTGCAAATCAATCAATGTGATACAATACATTAATAAAAGAAAGAACAAGAGCCATATGATCCTCTCAATAGATGCAGAAAAAGCATTTGACAAAGTACAGCATCCTTTCTTGATCAAAACTCTTCAGAGTATAGGGATCGAGGGTACATACCTCAATATCATAAAAGCCCTCTATGAAAAACCCACAGCGAGTATCATTCTCAATGGGGAAAAACCGAGAGCTTTCCCCCTAAGGTCAGCAACATGGCAGGGATGTCCACTATCACCACTGCTATTCAACATAGTATTAGAAGTCCTAGCCACAGCAATCAGACAACAAAAAGAAATAAAAGGCATCCGAATCGGCAAAGAAGAAATCAAACTCTCACTGTTTGCAGATGATATGATACTTTATGTGGAAAACCCAAAAGACTCCACCCCAAAACTGCTAGAACTCATACAGGAGTTCAGTAAAGTGGCAGGATATAAAATCAATGCACAGAAATCAGTGGCATTCCTATACACCAACAACAAGACAGAAGAAAGAGAAATTAAGGAGTCGATCCCATTTACAATTGCACCCAAAACCATAAAATACCTAGGAATAAATCTAACCAAAGAGGCAAAGGATCTGTACTCAGAAAACTACAAAATACTCATGAAAGAAATTGAGGAAGACACAAAGAAAAGGAAAAATGTTCCATGCTCATGGATTGGAAGAACACATATTGTGAAGATGTCAATGCTACCTAGAGCAATCTACACATTTAATGCAATCCCTATCAAAATACCACCCACTTTTTTCAAAGAAATGGAACAAATAATCCTAAAATGTGTATGGAACCAGAAAAGACCCCAAATAGCCAGAAGAATGATGAAAAAGAAAAGCAAAGCTGGTGGCATCACAATTCCGGACTTCAAGTTCTATTACAAAGCTGTCATCATCAAAACAGTATGGTACTGGCATAAAAACAGACACATAGATCAATGGAACAGAATAGAGAGCCCAGAAATGGACCCTCCACTCTATGGTCAACTAATCTTCGACAAAGCAGGAAAGAATGTCCAATGGAAAAAAGACAGTCTCTTCAACAAATGGTGTTGGGAAAATTGGACAGCCACATGCAGAAGAATGAAACTGGACCATTTCCTTACACCACACACAAAAATAGACTCCAAATGGTTGAAAGACCTAAATGTGAGACAGGAGTCCATCAAAATCCTAAAGGAGAACACAGGAAGCAACCTCTTCGACCTCAGCCACAGCAACTTCTTCCTAGAAACATTGCCAAAGGCAAGGGAAGCAAGGGCAAAAATGAACTATTGGGACTTCATCAAGATAATAAGCTTTTGCACAGCAAAGGAAACAGTCAACAAAACCAAAAGACAACCGACAGAATGGCAGAAGATATTTGCAAATGACATATCAGATAAAGGGCTAGTATCCAAAATCTATAAAGAACTTAACAAACTCAACACCCAAAGAACAAATGATCCAATCAAGAAATGGGCAGAAGACATGAACAGACATTTTTCCAAAGAAGACATCCAAATGGCCAACAGACACATGAAAAAGTGCTCAACATCGCTCGGCATCAGGGAAATCCAAATCAAAACCTCAATGAGATACCACCTCACACCAGTCAGAATGGCTAAAATTAACAAGTCAGGAAATGACAGATGTTGGCGGGCATGTGGAGAAAGGGGAACCCTCCTACACTGTTGGTGGGAATACAAGCTGGTGCAGCCACTCTGGAAAACAGTATGGAGGTTCCTCAAGAAGTTGAAAATAGAGCTACCCTTGAACCCAGCAATTGCACTACTGGGTATTTACCCCAAAGATATAAATGTAGGGATATGAAGGGGTACGTGCACCCTAATGTTTATAGCAGCAATGTCCGCAATAGCCAAACTATGGAAAGAGCCAAGATGTCCATCGACAGATGAATGGATAAAGATGTGATATATATACACAATGGAATATTATGCAGCCATCAAAAGGAATGAAATCTTGCCATTTGCAACAATGTGGATGGAACTGGAGGGTATTACGCTGAGCAAAACAAGTCAATCAGAGAAAGACATGTATCATATGACCTCTCTGATAGGAGGAATTCTTAATCTCAGGAAACAAACTGAGGGTTGCTAGATTGGTGGGTGGTGGGAGGGATGGGGTGGCTGGGAGATAGACATTGGGGTATGTGCTATGGTGAGCGCTGTGAATTGTGTAGGACTGTTGAATCACAGACCTGTACCTGTACCTCTGAAGCAAATAATACATTATATGTTAAAAAAAAAAAAGAAGAAGAAGAAAGCAGGAAGGGAAAAATGAAGTGGGGAAATTGGAGGGGGAGACGAACCACGAGAGACTATGGACTCTGAGAAATAAACTGAGGGTTCTCGAGGGGAGGGGGGTGGGGGGATGGGTTAGTCCGGTGATGGGTATTAAAGAGGGCACGTACTGAATGGAGCACTGGGTGTTATACACAAAGAATGAATCATGGAACATTACATCAAAAACTAATGATGTAATATACGGTGATTAACATAACATAATTTAAAAAAAAAGAAATCCCGTAAATTGAAGTAAATTGAAAGTGATAAGTAAACTGAAAATAAATTATAGTAAGTCTGGGACTACCTATCAAAGGAAGAACTAAATGTAACCAGTTTGAGGGCTCTTCTATTATTATGAACAAATGATTAAAAAGACAAAATCTTATTTATAATTTATGTCAAGTCTATTCTTTTCAAAGAACCATCAAGTTAGCATAATAAAAAGATTTCAATCCTGAATATACACCAAAGTATCATCACTGATGACCTTAGAAGGCAGAAGGTAGGATTCTACTATGAATACTATATAACTCTATATTTATTTTCAGTTCACATGTGTGGTAAATTTTATTACAATCTGTAACTATTCATTCCACCTTCCTTCAAAAAGATAATCATCTCCACCTGTTCCTAAGTAACCTACAGTACTCTTATACAGGTAAACATCTCTGCCCACTGACTCTGGCTTTGGCCATTGGTTTGCTTTGGCCAATGACATATAAACAAACATCCAAGCATAAGTTTCAAAAGCCACTGTGTATTTCTGCCAGATCTCTTTCTTTTTTCCCTGTTATAAGAACAGCATGTCCCAAACAGAAGTTGTTCACCAGCCTGGATCTCAGATTAGAAGATACATGGAGCAAGAACAAAGCCACTGCCAGCCTTCAGCTAACATGTAGCAAGAGCAAAAAATAAACCTTTGTTGTTGTAAGTCAATGAAATACTGAAGTAATCTGTTATGCAGCATAACTCAGCAAAAGTTAATACAGCATGTATTACTTTTATAATCAGAAAAAATAGATTTCACTGCTTCAATCTTTAAGGACATCAGTTATTATGATATCTCAACAACAAAAAAATGAATGAATTGCAACCATATTTTTAAGAGATCAGAGAGCTTATAAAGTAAGAAGTTAGGAAGTTTAGTTTATTTTTTAAACTAAAATTCCAAAAAGAGAAGATCCCTTCCTAGGTGAGTTGACAATCACCTACTACTTCTTTCCCAGGAGTGTTTAAACATTCTGGGCATACACTGAGAACCGAGATTGGCCTAAGCAGAAGGATTGGTAAAAACTGAAAGCAACAGAGCTTTTTAGTGTGGTCGACTAAAAGAAAGTACCAAATGCAAGACTAAAAGAGACGTTTGCTGAATACTATGATGATGCAGGAGGCTGGAAGAATGAGCTAGGATGGAGGAGTGAAATCTCCCTCAGTCTCGGGGTACTTAGCAGAAAATTTATTAGACAGGGAAATAACCACAAGCAATACATGACAAGTTTCCAATATTTGCCCGAATTTGAAGCAGTGTGGAGCAAGATATCAAAGAGCCAACCTCAAAACCTCCAAAGAACAGAACTGAATCTCCTGTAGTCTTTTAGGACTGTAAAAAAACAACCTGACAGTCTCTCAATCAAAAACCTAGTAGCTCAAAGTTGACAAATGAGAGATGACTAAATCTTATTAAAACTGTAATCTAGACTGACCCGCATTAAATTCAGTTCAATTCTTAATTAAATTGTGGTGTCAGCACCTCACCCAATTGGCCTAACAGTTGAAAAGGAAAACCATCTCGTGGAGGAAGACACCCTTTTTAGCCTCTACATAGTCAAATTACACAGTGTTTGGTATATAATTTTAAAAAATGAATGTCTATTAATATAATCACTCTTCTTTTCATTAATATTCATGGTACCTTTTTTCCTTCCTTAACAATATATGTGACGAGACAAGAAAATATGATCTGTAATCCAGAAAAAAAGCAGAAAATAAAAGCAGAGATAATGCAGATAGTGGAGTAAGCAAAGACTTTAAAAAGCAGTTCATGAAAAGAAAGAAAAAAGTAGATAAAATATACGAAAGTATGGACAGAATCAACAAAAATGGAAATCTATTAAAAAAAAAATCACACAGGGGCGCCTGGGTGACTCGGTCGGTTAAGCATCTGCCTTTGGCTCAGATCATGATCCTGGGGTCCTGGCATCAAGCCCCGCATTGGGCTCCCTGCTCAGTGAGGAGTCTGCTTCTCCCTCTCCCTCTGTCCCTCCCCAGGTTCCACTTCTGCACTTGCTCTCTCTCTGTCAAATAAATAAATAAAATCTTTAAAAAAAAAAAAAAAGGAAAGGAAAGAACAGAATCACACAAGGGCCGCTGGGTGGCTCAGTCGGTTAAGCATCCAACTCTTGATCTCAGCTCAGGTCTTGATCTCAGGGTCATGAATTCAAGCTGCACACTGGGCTCCACACTGGGCATGGACCCTACTTTGAAAAGAGGGAGCAGGTGCTTCGGTGGCTCCTTCTGTCAAGCCTCCAACTCTTGGTTTCAGTTCAGGTCATGATCTTGGGGTGCTGAGATTGAGCACCACATCAGACTCCATGCTCAGTGGGGAGTCTGCTTCTCTCTCTATCCTTCAGCCCCTCCCCCCACTAATGCATGCACTCTCTCTCTCTCTCGCTCTCAAATAAATAAATAAATCTTAAAAAAAAAAAAAGAATCACAAAGACTTCCTAGAACTGAAAAAATGAGACAACTGAAATTAAATTCACTGGATGGATTTATCTGGACACAGCAAATGAGGGAACTAGTAAGCTTAAAAAACAAGTCAGTAGAGGGGCGCCTGGGTGGCTCAGTCAGTTAAGCGTCTGACTTCAGCTCAGGTCATGATCTCAGGATCCTGGGATCAAGCCCAGCTTCAAGCTCAACACTCTGCAGGGAGTCTGCTTGTCCCTCATCCTCCCCCTCTGCCCTCCCCCAGCTTTGCTCTCTCTCTCTCTGTCAAATAAATAAATAAAATCTTAAAAAAAAAAGTCAGTAGAAATACTTGACTCACAGAAAGAAAAGAGTAGAGAGAATAAGCACAAGAGACATATGACAACTAATGATGACAAAACATCTAACAAGGTTAAAGACAGAGAAGAAAGATTAAGGTGGAAACAATACTTTAAATATTTATTTAAAATTTTTCCTGAATTGGTAAAAAACACCAACCTAGTAAACCCAAAACAAGATAAAGTCAAACAAAATCATGCTTAGCACACAATCTTAAAACCAGTCAAGAAATGCATATTACCAGGGCTCCTGGGTGGCTCAGTCAGTTAAGTGTCTGCCTTCAGCTCAGGTCATGATCACAGGGTCCTGGGATCGAGTCCCACATTGGGCTCCCTGCTCAGCATGGAGTCTACTTGTCCCTCTCCCTCTGCCTCTACCGCTCCCCACTGCTCATGCTCTGTCCTTATCTCTCAAATAAATAATCTTTAAAAAAAAAAAAGAAATGCATATTACCTTTAAAGGAGGAACAATAAGACTGATGGCTGACTTTTTCAACAGAAATTATGGTAGCCAGAAAAGGAATATTTGTAGTGTTGAAAGAATAAAGATGCTAACCTAGAATTCTGTGTAAGAAAAATTTTTCTTCAAAAAGAAGTCAAAATAGAGACATTCCCAGACAAAAGCTATGAAAATCTGCCTTTGGCAGATTAGCACTACATGAAATACTAAAGGAATTTCCTCAAGCAAAAGGAAAATTATCCCAGATGGTATCAAAGAACTGCAAAAATGAACAAAGGGCACTAGAAAGGGTATATATATGCATAAATACAAAAGAATATTGATTGCTTAAAAAATAATGCCCATGCAGTTTATAACATATGTTGAAATAAAATATATGAAAAAGTAGCACTTAGAGTAAATGAAGTTAAACTATGTTATGTTTTCCACTGTTTGATAAGTGGTGAAAGTATTAAGGTACTAAAAAAGGTATTTATTAAAATCTCTATGATAACTAAAAAATTATAATTACAGAAGGTATAACCACCAAAAAGCTAATTAGTAAAAATTAAATTTAGAAAATTGACAAATCAAAAAGTAGTAAAGAATTAAAAAAAAAACAACAACAAAGAACATATGGGATAGATAGAAAAGAACTGGAGAAATGACAGATTTCTACCCAACCATATTAGTAATTACATTAAGTGTAAACAGAATAAACATTCCAGAAACACAAAGATTGTCAAACTGGATCAAACATTACCCAATAATATGCTATTTCCAAAAGATATACCTCAAATATAAGAATACAGATAGGTTGAAATAAAAGGAAAAAAATAAACCACAGAAATACTGATGAAAAGAAAGATTGCATGATTATATTAACAGAAGTTCAAAGTAGACCTCAAGGCAAGAAATACTAGAAATAAAGGACATTTCATAATTACATAATGGTTCAACCATAAAGTATAACAATCCTAAAATTTTATATAACTAAATGAGTTCCAGAATACATAAAGGAAAAGTTGAAAGAACTGAAAAGAAAAAAGCCACAAATCTACAGTCATAGTTAGTGATTTTAAGATTCTCTTCTGTCGTAACTGATAAAAACAGGGGGGAAAAAGTCATTAAAAGATTTGAACACAATTAACCAATTTGACCTTGGTGACACACAACATTAATATCAACAAACTGCAGAATAAACATCCTTTTCTAGTACACATGAAGCATACCAATCTAATACTCCTTCAGCGGATTAAAAAGAGAGACAAAGAACGCTTCCCAACAGTTTCATGGGGCCAATAAACCTTGATACCAAAAACTGACAAAAATTTTACAGAAAGGAAAATTACAGGTTCCTATTTCTCATCAATAGATGTAAAAATCCTAAACAAAATATTAACAAATTGAATCCAATGATATAATACATCATGACAAAGTTGGACTTATCCTAAGAGTGAAAGGATAATTTAACAGTGAAATCAATCAGTATAATTCATCATATAACATAATTAAAAACACAAACCAGATTATCTCAATAAAAGCAGAAAATCATTTGATAATATTTAATAGCCATTAATGATTTAGAAAACTAGAAACAGATGGGAACTTCTTTAATCTGATAAAGGTAGCTACAAAAACCTATAGCTAACATAATAATTGATGGTGAAATACTAAATATTTTCTTCCCTAAGTTCAGGAATAAGACCACCACTATTTCTACTAACATTGTTCTAGAAGTCTTGGCCACTGTAATAAAGAACAACAAAGACGGGGCGCCCGGGTGGCTCAATCGGTTAAGCATCTGCCTTCAGCTCAGGTCATGATCCCAAGGTCCCAGGACAGAGCCCCGCATCAGGATCCCTGCTCTGCGAAGAGCCTGCTTCTCCCTCTCCCTCAGCCTGCCACTCCCCCTGCTTGTGCTTGCTCTCTCTCTCTCTGTCAAATAAATAAATAAAATCTTAGAAAGGAGGGAAGGAGGGAGGGAAGGAAGGAAGGAAGGAAGGAAGGAAGGAAGGAAGGAAGGAAGAAAGGAAGGAAGGAAAGGAAGGGAAGGAGGGAGAGAGAAAGGGAGGGAGAGAGAGAGAAAGGGAAGGAGGGAGGGAGGAAAGAAAGGAAAGGAAAGGAAAGGAAAGGAAAGGGAAGGAGGGAGGGAGGAAGGAAGGAAGGAAGGAGAAAAAAGTACAAAGACTGGAAAGGAGTAAGAAATATTATCATTATTTCCAGATGATATGGCTGCATACATAGGAAATACAAAAAAATCTACAAACTATGAAATATTAAAAATAAACTAATTTAGCAAGGATGCTGTTTATAGATGAAAATACAAAAATCAGTGGCATTTCTATGTATTAATATGAAACAATAGGAAAATGAAATATAATGAAGCAATACAACTTACAACAGTATGTTTAAAACATCAAATATCTAGCCATAAACCAAAGATGTGTAAGATGTCTACATTGAATACCATAAAACACTACTGAAAGAATTTAAAGATCCAAGTAAATGGCTAGATATCCATGATTACAGAATGGAAGACTCTATATTGAGATGCCTGGGTGGCTCAGTCAGTTAAGCATCTGCCTTCAGTTCAGGTCATGACCCCAGGGTCCTGAATCAGGCTGCTTGCTCAGTGGGGAGCCTGCTTCTCCCTCTGCCTGTCACTGCCCCTGCGTGTGCTCTCTCTCACTCTCTCTCTGACAAATAAATAAATAAAATCTTAAAAAAAAAACCAAAAAACTCCATATTGTTAAGATACCAATTCCCTCCAAATTCATGTACAGTTTTGATGCAATCCCAATCATAATACCAATAGATTTTTGTATTGTAATCTGATTCCAAATGCATATGACAATACAAACGATGAAGTATAGCTCCCTTCCAAAAACAAACAAAAACGTTAAAGAAAAAAAAAGGAAAACCTATATTACCACATATCAAGACTCAGTATAAATCTATAGGAACTAAGGGTAATACTGGTGTGAGGATAGACAAACAGGCCAATGGAACAGAATATACATTCTAGAAACAGAGCCATATGATTTATATCAAAGGTATCCTACAATCCATATGTTTAAAAAAAAAAAAAAACTACTGATTTCTACCTTACCTCATACAAATTAATCTGAAATACACCAAAGAAATGCAAGTAAAAGGGAAAGCAATACAGCTTCTAGAAGAAAACTTTGGAGAATTTGTTCATGATCTTAGAGTAGGCAAAGATTTCTTATAGAGGCATACAAAAACCCCACTAAAAATAAAAAGAAATTTTAATAAACTTCATTAATATTAAAAATTTTTATTTATTAAAAGACATATTAAGAGAGTGAAAATACTAGGCTAAGACTGGGAGTAGATATTTGCCATTATGTATATCCAAAGTACTTATGTTCAGAATTATAAAGAATTCCTACAAACCTGTAAGACAGCCCTATTAAAAAATATATTTAAAACTAATACATTAGAAGGTGCTCAACATCACTGCTCATCTGGGAAATGTAAATAAGAAAACACTACACGCTACCCAGGATGGCTAAAATTAAAAAAGACTGACAACACTAAATCTCGGCAAGAATGTAGAGCACTAAACTCTCTTCCATTGCTGGGTGGGGATACAAAATGGTACAACCTTTATGGGAAATGACAACCCAGCAATTCTACAAATAGAAATGAGACAATTTATTCATCAAGGGACATATATGAGAATATTTATGACAGCTTTATTAACAATAGTTAAAACTAGTAATAATTCAAATGTCCATTAACAGAATAATGACCCATTCATGCAGTGGAATACCACATAGCAATAAAATGGACAACTGCTACACACAACATGGATGAGTATCACAGACATAATGATGAGTGACAGAAGTCATTCTATTTATATAAATTCAAGAATAGGCAAAAGTAATTCTTGAGGACAAAAATCAGGATAGTGATTACTTAGGCGTGGCAGGGGAAGTGGATATTGACTAGTAAAAGGCATGAAGGAAGACTCTGGAATGCTGGAAATACTCCACATCTTGATCTGGGTGGTACTTACAAGGGTCTATACCATGAAAAATCATCATGCTGTGCAATTTGTGGATTTTACTGTATGCATGTTTTATCTCAAATTTTAAAACCATTACAGCAGGGAATTCAAATGGTGTATATTGGGGCAAAACTTCTTACTATAGAGAACACAGTGCATAATTTTTTTTTAATACCCAAGACTAGAAGTAAGGTGCCTTGGGTTTTAGCTGCATACTCTATCATGTAACCCTAAATAAGTCATTTAACTGGGTCTTGGTTTCTTTACGTAGTAGAGTGGGTTTGTACAGATAATCCTTACAGTTCTTTCTATATCTAAAAATCTGAGTCTTTGAGATAAACTGTTTAATTAAAAAATCTAATTCTTGGGGCACCTGGGTGGCTCAGTCATTAAGCATCTGCCTTCAGCTCAGGTCATGATCCCAGGGTCCTGGGATGGAGCCCCTCATTGGGCTCCCTGCTCAGCGGGAAGCCTGCTTCTCCCTCTCCCACCCCCCCTGCTTGTATTCCCTCTCTTGCTGTCTCTCTCTGTGTCAAATAAATAAATAAAATCTTTAAAAAAAAAAAAAAAAAGAATAACCCCTCCCCCCCAAAAAATCTAATTCTTAAATTTCAAACTACCACAGTCACCTAAGGCTTTCATGTAGCAAAACCAAGTTAGGTCTTGTAATTCTAATTGAAGAAGGTTAAAATCAGATAAATCATGCTGCTGTATATCCTGAATTTCCTATACCTATATTTAAGCTCATCTACTTTAGTCAAGACATTCTAATGCCACCCCTTTAGCAGCCAAGAGAACCTGACAGCCAGATTACCTTCCCTTGCTTTTCTCAGGATGGGTTATTCATTCTTCCAGGCCCTGCTCAAACACTATCTTCTTTATTTTTTTTTTTTAAGATTTTATTTATTTATTTGACAGAGGGAGAGAGAGAAAGCACAAGTAGGGGGAACAGCAGAGGGAGAGGGAGAAGCAGGCTCCCCACTGAGCAGGGAGCCTGATGCGGGGTTCGATCCCATGACCCCAGGATCAGGACCTGAGCCGAAGACAGACGCCTAATTGACTGAGGCACCCAGGCACACCAACACTATCTTCTTTAAGGTACCATCCCTCCTACAGCCATTCAGTCTAAATTAATTGTTCCTTCCTCCATGCACCCACAGTATGTTGCTTGTACTTCTATTATAGCTCTTACTTCATTCTGTCTTATAGGTATTTGCTTTCACGTATTTAAGTGGACACTTTCCAGAGGAAAACTGTACTTACTCAGCCAGCCACATCAGCCAAATCAACCCTGGAAATCAATGAGTAACAGCACAGTAAGATCACTTTCATATTTAATTCTGTTAATGGTGGCAAAGTGAAATAGTATATCCTAAATGCTGCTGTCCCCTACTCAAAGAAGTAACAGATTACTATGAATATTCAAGCTACTGAACTAATCCCAGTCCTTATTTCAGCCTACTCTCTAACAATTAAACAGCCAAAGGCAGACAACTAAAAAAAGTAAATTAGGGCTGTAATGGGGAAACAAATTATTTATGAAATTAAATTATTTATCTCAATAAACAGATGGTTAGGGAAGAGGCAAGTAAACTACTTTGGGATTATATATTCAAATTCCTTTTCTGTTAACTGACCCTGCTCCTGTCCACATGGTTGGTATAGCATAATCTCTATCCTCTAATCACAAATGATTGGTCCAGGACAAAGTTCTTCCACAAAAATTTTAGAAAACAACATGAAAATAAACTCAGTCCTTCTCTGGATGGCTGAAATGGGAAGATATAAATAATATAGGAACTGTTGATGGCACTATTTTTCCATTGTGGAAAAGGCAGATCTGTGGTAAACGAAAATGAAACTAACTTACAGAATAAAGCAAAGATGAGAAACAGTCCTGAGGACCTTCAAACCCTAGATCCAATATTCCTAAGGTTTCATCCTGTATTTAGTTTTTGTGAGATAGACACCCCATTATTCTTATAATAAATTTCCCCTTTACTAAAGCTAGCTCAATTTGAATTGTCACTTGCAACCAAAACAATACTGTGATAGACTGTTACTTTGATGACCCCCCAACTAACCACACTTCCTAGTATTCCTAGTCTTTTCCCACAAAGACTCTGGGCTAGGCCTGTGGCTATTTTGACCAATAAAATAATGGTGAAAATGAAGCTATGCCAGTTTCAGGCCTATCCCTTAATTGTCCTGGCAGCTTCTGCTTTCTCCCTTTCATAATGCTTGCTCTTGGAATACTTCTTGGAACCCAGCCACCACACCATGAGGATAATGAATCAGCCATGTGGATAAATCCACATGTAGGAGAACCGGCCCTGGACAACAGTCCCATTTAAGCCTCCAGATGACTGCAGTTATACCAGAACCCCAACTAATGCCACCCACAGCAGAACCACTGAGTTAATTCATAGAAATGTGAGAGACAGGGTGCCTGGGTGGCTCAGTCGTTAAGCTTCTGCCTTCGGCTCGGATCATGATCCCAGGGTCCTGGGATCGAGCCCTACATCGGGCTCCCTGCTCAGCGGGAAGACTGCTTCCCCCTCTCCCACTCCCCCTGCTTGTGTTCCCTCTCTAGCTGTGTCTCTCTCTCTCAAACAAATAAATAAAATCTTTAAAAAAAAAAAAAAAAAGAAAGAAAGAAATGTGAGAGACGTTAAACTGTAGTTTTAAGCCAGTCTTAAGTTTTGTAGTGGTTTATAAATGCAAATTTTAACTAATACAAAAGTTCAATTCCATGCAAGTAACTTGGAATTCTACTTTGCTAACACAGACTATGTCTTGGAGCTTGGATTGGCAAACTATGGCCCTTGGCCAACTCTAGCCCACAATCCGTTTTTATAAATAAATGCTCATACATTTACATATTGTCTATGACTGTTTTCATGCTACTGAATAGCTATGACAGAAATCATATAGCCCACAAAGCCTTAAATATTTACTATCTGGCCCTTTACAGAAAAAGTTTGGTAAACCTATCATACAGTACTTGGCAAGTATTTTTAATATATAAATGACTAAAAATGTAAACCTACTTTACAACCAACTCCTCATACTCATAGGATAGATGACACTATAAATATTTTGTAGTTTTAGCCTCACATAATGCAAAGCAAATCTCATGCTTGCCACAAGCTGAATGTTTGTCTCCTCCCCAAATTCATTATGTTAAAACCTATCCCCCCGGTGGGATGGTGTTTGGAAGTGGGGCCTTTGGGAGGTGATTAGGTCATGAGGATGGAATTAGTACCCTTATACCCTTATAAAAGAGACCCAGAGACTTCCTTCCCAATTTCTGCCACATGAGAAGACAGAGGATAGCTGTCTGTCAACCAGGAAGTGGACCCTCACTGGACATCAGATCTGTTGGTACCTTGATCTTGGATTTGCCAACCTCTAGAACCATAAAAAATAAATTGTTGTTTATAGGCCACCCAGTCTATGGTACTTTGTTATAACAACCCAAACGGACTAAGACAATATTGAACTGGGCTGTACTGTTTGTTAACAAGTAAGGCTACAGTCAGACTAATATATTAATCATGGACAGGAAAACAACAGAGTAATAAAATCGGATCCATAATTATTTCACTGCTTCTAAGTGCTCCTACTATAGGAGCGGGGGGTCTGGGAGTGGAGGGTGTCTCCATTTCAAGTTTCTCATATATTAGGTATGACCCACTTCTGAATTGCATTAAGAATCAGAAAAGAATGAATGTTTCCTTAGGATGCATAGTTGACAGTTTTGTTTTTACCTAACAATACTTCACAGACCCATCTGCATAAGAAGCCAAGTCCAATATTAACCTAAGTCAATGATTCTCAAACTTTCCTGCCAAAAATTATCTTTGGCAATGCTCTAAATTCTATAGATTTTTCTTTTGGCATCTGTTATTTCATAAAGTACTTCTACCTTTTTATATATAATATTCCTTTGCCTTATACCCCAACTCATTGTTACTTCAATCCAAGCATAATAAGGCCTAAGCCTTGGCTCCTTATCCCTGGGGTTTACTATTTTCCTCATCTACCAATTAAAAATCTCTCTTCTACAAATCAACAATTATCTATGTAGTTTTATTTTGCTATCACTTTACCACCCTGTATTATCGCACCATTTGTATAACATTTGAAACTTTTCCACTTTCTTTACTATAGAACTCCATAACACCACACAGATGTACATAGAGGCAGTTTTCTCCACAGATCTTAACATGCCTTAGAGAATTGATCAGAAAGAGTTTCCCATATATACTTTAATTTCAACCTATACCTCAAAAATCTCAAGTTTTTGTCATTAGTTACTACACTACAAATACCATCTTCTGACTCTAACAGCCCAAAATTTAAGCTAGGAAATAAGAATTTAGATCAAGGAGAACCCCTATACAATACTAATCTTTAAAGAAGCTCATAAAATAAAATAAAATAAAATAAAATAAAATAATAAAATAAAATGGTGGAAAAATAGCATGAAGGTAAACCATGGCTAGATCATATATCTAAAAACTGTACTGGCGGGGTGGCCGCCTGGCTCAGTCAGTAGAGCATGTGACTCTTGATCTCAGGATCATGAGTTCAAGCCCTACGTCACATGTAGAGCTTACTTTAAAAAAATAATAATAATAAAATAAAAGTTGTATTGGCTGATTTCTGCTACCATGTTTATAAAGGTAATTATTTTCACATTTATTACAATACAAACAACAAACATTTAATGAGTACTTATTATGTGGGCACATTCATTAAACGTTTACAGTTATCTCATTTATCACAACAACCCTCTAAGGCAGGCATTGGTATTATTCCCCATTTTACAGATGACAAAACCATAGCTTAGAGAAGTAACTCTAAAAATTTAACTTCATTTAATTAGGTATAAACCCAGGTAGTCTAATCCAGAGCCTACCTACTATTCCAACTATCTGTGTGAACCTAAAACAATATTGTTCATTAAAGGTACACGTCTGGGGGCCTAAGTGGTTCAGTTGGTTAAGCTTCTGACTCTTGATTTCGGCTCAGGTCACCATCTCAGGGTTGTGGGATGGAGTCCCACATCTGGCTCCGCACTCAGTGGGGAGTCCGTTTGAGATTCTTTCCCTCTGCCCCTCCCCGCTTCCCCTCCCACCACCCCCCACCCCACAGGCCCAGGCTCTCTCTAAAATAAAAATAATTTTTTTAAAGTAGGGGTCTTATTTTACAATAGCTTTATTTTAAATATGTAAGATCAAAATATTTACAACGTTGGGGTGGGGGGGCGGGAGTACTATAACTTTGTTTTCCAGATCTCTGGTATACTAATTCAAAAAGAAAAATGTAATACATCAGTACCTCTAAATCACTAGTATCCTTCTAAGTTTGATTTTGTGAACCAGTTATTACACTTACATGCATGTAATTTTTATGCTAAATTTTAAGCATTTTGCAATTTGAACTCTGTAGCATGTACTACTGAAGGAAATAAAATTGCACATATTATGCAGTGGAAGTAACAGACATTTATTTCCATTTATACTCGGCATGAATGTCAGTGTCTTTTTCTAGCAATTTTTCCTATTTGAAGTAAGAAAGGCATCTCAGATCAATAACTGTGCTGTCAGTAACAGATCGTAGATAACATGAATACAAGCAATAAGAGAATGGTAAATATGAAGTATGTTCTGAGTTTGGGATTAATAAGATTTTAGAGCTGAAGGAGATTTTAGAGAGCATCTCTTCAACTTTACATTTCACAGATAAGGATATCAAACTCCAACTGGAAAAATTCAAAACAGAACTTGATCCAATGTTCTTTCCCATGTAGTAGTAACAGAATCAAGACTGGTCTGTCTAGTTTTTGCTATCATAGATTTTCTGAATAAGATAATACATTCAGCCACTGTTTTAATATGGGGAAAAAAAAGAAATGGGAGGTGGTAAGTGATTGGGTGAAAATAAATAAATAAATACATACACGCACACACACAGACACACACACACACACATCCAAAATAAAAGAATTAATTTTCACAATATAGATTATTATAGGTAACCACTACTTCTAGAGCAAAAAGCTAAAAAATAAATATAAGGGTCTTACATAGACTTCTGGAAGATCATTTGCAGGGGAAAAACCACAATTTCCCAAAGAAGTGAATTCTCGTGTGCCTTGAAACAGTGTTCCATTTTCAAAAAGTTTTAGAAACACTAGACTAAATAAAGTTCAAAAGGATCCACAATTGTAATATTACTCACATCTTTAATATACTAATATGCTTTAATATACTATCAATCTCCAAAAGGAGGGTTAGGTTATTATATAGCACTTCCCAAATTTACTTGAAAATAAAAACCTCTTTACACCATACCTATTATAACATCTCCCAGAGAAATGTTGCTAGAACAAAATTTAGAAAACAGTGGGAGAGGCTGTTTGTAGAAAAAAGGACTAAAGAACCATAACTGATCATAAATTTAAAATAAAGCAACATAAAACAGCTGTTGTAAAAACTAGTAAAATCTAACTATTACATGTACACTACTGTTCTAAAATGTCCTTCGATAAGCATTCATATACACAGCATGAAAAATTCGAAGTCAGTTAATTAACATGTCAATTAGTCACTGCTGATATTAGGGAGCCCTAATTTAACCCACTAATTCTCAGACTTTAACTTGCTCCAGTTCGAATTTATAACTCTCTGCCAGAGAACCATTTTCATTGAAGAAACAGGAGAAAGAAGAAAAGGGGAAGATACAATAAACTATATTCTTAGGAAAAAAAGAAAGCAAAAAGGCACAAGACCTCAGGGAACCTCTAGCAAAAGAATTCTCTGCCCAAGCACACTTCTCCCTTTCTAGTAGCAGAAATTCCACTTCTTTTGAAGGCTTCCCTTTCCCCTTTCTATGTGATTCTGGTGAGGTTGCCTATTTAGTGTCCCACTCTCAAGACAGACATGTGATATAGGCCTGGCTAATCAGTCCTCACTCTCCTAGTTCTAATGATTGGCTCAAAGATGGACATGTAAGCCAAGCCAGGTAAAGGAGCATCTACATGAAGGAAATCTACTTGCACCATGCTCAGAAAAACAAAGCACTGAAATGGAGAATAAGGATTCATGATTAAGAGGTACCTGGGTGGCTCACTGGGTTAAACGTCTGCCTTAGGCTCAGATCATGATCCCAGAGCCCTGGGATCAAACCCCACATGGGGCTCCCTGCTCAGCGGGGAACCTATTCTCCCCCTCCTTCCCCTCCCCATTGCTTGTACTCTCTCTCTCTGTCTCTCCCTCTCAAATAAATAAAATCTTAAAAAAAAAAAAAAAAAAGAATTCATGATTACATTAATTCCCTGATCACACTGCTTGAGACCCTAAAATCAGTTCCTCCTCTATATTCCATCCCATGTAAATTAATAACTTCCCATTTTAACATAGCTAATTTTGAGCTCCAGTATCTGTCATTTGCAATAAATGGTCCTAATCCACATATGCAATTAAATAAAGAGATCTCAAAAGAACTTGTAAAGATTAAAAAAACAAAAAGGGGGGTAATATTAATTACAATTAGTACATTCTTTTGGGAAGGCAAGTTTGTAATTTCCATCAGAATTTTAAAATTCATATACCATTGACCTAAAAATTATAGTAATTAATCTCACATTTAAAAACAAATCACAAATATGCAATGATAAATGTACAATGTTACTGTCTACCTTTGTCACAGTGAAAAATTAGAAATTTTGAGGACTAATAAATACCACACACCCTATGATGCAATATGATAGACCCATTAAAAGGAAAAATGTATATCTATATGAACTTACTGTTACATACCAAGGAGTATAACGTAGTGGTTAAGAGCTTATACTCTAGGAAGAGACTACATGGGTTCAATTTGGAGCTCGGCCTTTAAACTTTGCCTCTTACCACAGTAATTTGGGCAAATTACTTAATCTCTTTCTGCTACAATATCCTCAACTGTAATACAGTGATACTATTATGAGGATTAAATGAATTAATAGGCTCTGTAACAGGCTCAGAAAAGCATTTCATATTTGGTAAGCTCTCAAAAAAGTTAACTATTATTTTCACTAATATGAAAAGATGTCCAAGACATGCTAGAAAGGAAGGGAGGAGAAAATACTATGTATAAGCAAAGGTCACAAATTCAAAGGACTACAGAGCTAGGCAGAGAATATAAATAGGTTAAATGGGAATTGTGAGAAACTGAAGAATACATGCCCTATTTCCAGGGGACAACCACTCTAACCAACTATTGTCATGTGAGAAAGAGGTTGCAGTGTTGCTCAATCTTAAAAAGCTAAAAATATGGGTTTACATGAAATTGACCTTTTTTAAATGTTAGAAACATACTTTTTTAAAAAAGATTTATTATTTATCTTAGAAAGAGAGCGAGCGAGCATGCAAGTGGGGGGAGGGGCAGAGGGAGAGAATCTTCAAGCAGACTCCCTGCTGAGCATGGAGCCTGAAGTGGGGCTGGATTTCACAACCCATGAGATTATGACCAGAGCCAAAACCAAGAGTCAGATGGTCAAACAACTGAGCAACCCAGGGGCCCCAGAAAAATACTTTTTGTAAAAACACAGCAGGGGCCTAATGAAATGTGTACTGGTCAGTTATGGCCATTGGTCTGCCAATTTGCAAACTCTGATGTAATAAATATATACTTGTACATAGAATAAACAAAAATAAAAACCTTAAAAATGATTAACACTAGAGAGAGACTGGGAAAGTAGAGTGATAGGGCTTAATTTCACACTTTACCTTTCTGTACTGTTACATATCTTACAACACAAATATACTCCATAAGTTTTTAAAACTCATTAAAAACATGATAAGAATTTAGAAGCTGTCCCACTTGCAACTAAATTCAAGTGCAACTACTATTGTGGGGATATTAATTTTATCAAAGCATAATTTTTGAAATTTGCATTAGAATCAAAATTCACGGGGCGCCTGGGTGGCTCAGTTGGTTAAGCGACTGCCTTCGGCTCAGGTCATGATCCTGGAGTCCCGGGATCGAGTCCCACATCGGGCTCCCTGCTCGTCAGGGAGTCTGCTTCTCCCTCTGACCCTCCTCCCTCTCATGCTCTCTGTCTCTCATCTCTCTCTCTCAAATAAATAAATAAAATCTTTAAAAAAAAAAAAAAAGAATCAAAATTCACTATTGACTCCTCTAAGTGGAGGCAGAATAGGAGATCACATTTTTTAAAATGTTTCATCCTTTTTTTTAAGATTTTATTTATTTGTCAGAGAGAGAGCACAAGGAGCGGGAGCTGCAGACAGAGAGAGAAGCAGGCTCCCTGCTGAATAAGGAGCCCAATGTGGGACTCAATACCAGGACCCTGAAATCATGACCTGAGCGGAAGGCACTTAACCAACTGAGCCACCCAGGCGTCCCTCATCCTTTTTTTCTGAAAAAATATGTACCCTATTCAATTTCTTGTGTCCGAGATATCCAAAAGTTCTTAACCTGAATTAGACTTTAAAGATCATTAATTCCAAGTATACTTCTTAATGTTTGTAAAAAAAAGAACTTAACAGTACATTTCTATTTAGCGCTCAGATTGTACTTCTCTCTTCCTTTCACAAGTTTCTGCATTTTTATTAGCATTTTCAGCATGAGGCAGACACAATTAGCCATGATCCTGAAATCTCAAAGTACAAAGAAACAAGTAAATTTCTTTTGGTCTTATAGTAATAATCATTCATCCTCTGATGCCTTCAACCCAAAAGTGAAAACAATTATTCTTTAGACCTGCAAGTCTAAGTGGATGTCCTATCATATATAATTCTTAGCAAGATTGTTTATATGCTTCCCAAGGGTATAGTAGATTAGAAACTAGAAGGTGAAGGGCAATTTATAAAGGTTGTAAGAATTAAATAACATGTGTCAAGTGCTTAGCACAAATAGAACATATTTATGCCATGTATATAGGCCTGATAAATGTTAAACCTGATTGAACAAAAAATAATTAAAATTATGTTCAGTATATTCTATCTTAGAAAGCAGGAAATATGTAATGGTTTAAAAATTTGAGTCAAAAATGGCTTGACGTGAAAATAATTTTGGCATTTATACTTAAGTTATCTACATCAAAAATAAAATACAGAAGCACTTTTGCAACATAAATGAAGCATGAATTTGTCAATATCCAACTTGACTAAACAGTGTTTTCCTATTAATGCTAAAATAAGCTCCAAGAGGACAAGGACCGTATGTTATTCACTACTTGAATCCCTCACTTTAGCACAGAGCTGGCACATAGTAGGTGTTGAATACTGAATAGATTATTTCCTTTGTTCTTCACATTACCCCTATTAGATAAGCATAATTACCCTCATTCAAAGCTAAGGAAACAAGTAAAATGTAATTAAGTGTCTTGGAAGTGGTAGAGGGGCGCCTGGGTGGCTCAGTCAGTTAAGCAACCAACTCTTGATCTCAGCACAGGTCTCCATCTCAGTCGTGAGTTCAATCCCCACATTGGACTTTACGCTGGGTGTGGAGCCTACTTTAAAAAGAAAAAGGAAGGAAGGGATGGAGGGAGGGAGGGAGGGAGGGGAAGGGAGGGGAGGGGTAGAAGAGGTAGAACTTTTGACTCCTATTTATGCTATTTTGCTATTTTGACTATCAGAACTGACCTTCAAAATAACATTTTCAGAATTTATTCAACCTATAATTTTTTTTCATTTGTTAAGATGACATTTTTTAAAATTACTATAAAATTACTCTAAAATAATCCTCATACAGACTTGCCCATCAACTAAGAAGCAATATATCAAATTTGATAGAATACAAATGTTTCAAATATACATTATTAATATCATCCTCTTACCAGTAACATATAGGAAAATACTAAACCCCTGAACTGTCTTCTTAGTAATAACAGTGAAGTTCTGATTTACCTAAATGTTTCTGGGTAGCTGCCTCCTAAGCCACTATATAAATATCACACCACCCAATTTTTTATTAAACATCTTCTATGCAATTACTTCATTAAGAGGTGCTATGACAAAATGGCACAGAAGAAGTAAAGCACACAATCATCTGTTTCAAAAACTTTAAAATCTACTTTGACTAAGATGTTTATACATGAAGCTGTTAGCAAACTACATCAAAGCAACATATGATGAGGAAAGGAAAAAAGGATTATTGAATATATTCTCCAAGTTAGACATATATGGTAGGCATTTTCACATACATTATCTCAGTTCTTAAAACTTTGTGAAGTATTGCCATCTTCATTTTGGAAAAGGAAACTGAAATTCAGAGAGATTAAATGACTTCCCAAAATAAAGAGCAAATCTGGGTCTGAAATCCAAGTCTGTTTGACTCCAAAGTACTTTTTTCTTGTTGTTGTTGTTTTTTTAACTACATCTTGCAGCCTCCCACATATACATGATTATAGGGTATACACAACATTAATAAATACTGCAGGAAAACAAAGAAAGACATCATTGTAGAAAATAATTCCTAGGATTTTGTTGAGGAAGGGAGGCTTGAGCTGAGTCTGAAATTAAGTGTAGGACTGAAATTACTGATAAGAAAAAGAAGATTAGTAAGGCCACAAAAATTTCTAAATAAAAAAAAAAAAATTTCAGGACTTAATCTCTGAAATTTTTATCTTTTCTTCCATTTTTTATTCTCTTGCATTTCTTTCTGCATAATCTACCTCCTTCCATAATGATTCTTATTATAGAGACAAAAAGTAGTAACTAAGTCTAGTATCCCATATTTCTCTTTGCAGCCGTTAAAGATGCTAAAGGATAGAAACATATTGCCATGAGAACTTAAAGTGATCTTAGAGAATGACTCCTCTGGTTAGTGGTAAGAAGAGCTAAGAGAGAGAGTTAAGTAATATTACAAAACTTTACTGGCCAAACTAGCATTAGAAAGCAAGTCTTCTAAGTGTTCTTCTTATGACCCAGTTCTCCTTAAATTTTTGGTGCCAAAGTACCAATAACAGAGAAGACTGATGGGTCTGGAATTACATAATGGGTTCACTTGAAATTTCTTTGAAGTTTCTAATTTTATCTTAACAGTTCGTGTGAATTCTACATCCTGTTCCTAATTTACTCATACTTATCTTAATATTAAAATGGTTTAAATTACATAGTCTCAAAACTGACACTTCAAGAATTATTATGTTGGTTCTCATAGCTTAGATTCTAAGGCTTAGAATCCTTAAAGAGTATCCCTTGACACAATGTCATGCACCCAATATGAGAAGCAGGACACAAATTGTGTAATACTCCTTTTTTACCACATCTCATTTCCTTGCTCCTTTATTTTTCAAATTAGGAAATTTTTAAAAAGCATAGTAAATTTCATTCCATTCTTCCAAAATGCATACTTACTGGCAAAACTGTAAAAATTGCTGGGGTTGTTTATTTTAATTACAAAATTTTCAAGAAATTTTACTTAATTAAAATTAATTAGTTAAATACAAATTCACTTATGAATCCATTGAACAACCTGAATAGACTTCTACATGAAGATACTTCATTAGACTTTTGCTTTTGGGTTGGCTATTCAAAAATTAAGTTAAGATTCCATGCTGTCCATACTAACTACAGTCCCAAATACTTTTGAGCAGGTTAAATAATCTTTTCTTCTTCCTTGGTATTTATCATCTTTGCCCAGATGTGAAGGAGAAAATCCCTTGTGGTTTTATTACTTTCTTCTTTAGGATTTCTCGCTTTTTTTTTTTTAACAGCTCAAATTCCAAATATGTTTCCTTATTGTTCAATCCTATTTACAGGAACAAAGTACAGGTTTTATCTATTTTACCTACTGTTTCAAAAAGCACCCTATTCCCTTAAATAGGAATCTATCACCAGTAAGAATAAAAATAGACTCTTATTCATCACTTCTCCCCAGCAACAAACTGCTGATTCTCCACCATACACCTCATTTAATGTCAAATAGTCATATGTGGTTTTAATATAGTTAAAACTCTTAATATGTAACAACATATGTACTAATAATTTAGAAGTCTTTAGCCAGTGATGATAGTAGTACGTGCATTAGAAATTAACAATTTCTTGCTTTAGCTAAACATTTAATTCTCTAATACGTTGGTTCCAACCAAAAATTCATGAAGGAATGACGTAGTTTGAGACATAGGATACTTTTTAACAATGATCATACAGATCAATATTGGTATGTTTGCCAGAACACACAATTCCATTTGGTAGGATTCAGATTTGGTTTGCAATACTAATTTGCCTACTTAATGACAACACCCATTCTCAAAACAAAGGTATATAAATATATCTTTATCAGTAAATAGGCTTTTTAGAAAACAATATGAAAACTTTTAATGTACAAGGATAAGCTTGAGGAATGAAATAAAAATAAATGCTTGAACAATTCTAGACTTATTTGATTATAATTTCCTTGGCTAAGAATTTGTTTTAATATTTTGAATGACTATTTATGAATAACTAAAATACTCCCTATATGTAACTAATATTTTTGATGCTCTATTTTATAATTAGTCTTTAATGTCTCTTATCTAGTCTTATATTTGTTCTAATATCTTTTACTGATTACAGATCTACAGCTTAGTACAATAAAAATGTATATTACTAGAGCAAAAAAAATGATTTTAAAATGCTCTTTCCTAAACATTCGTATCTTTTTCTCATCCATACTACTGTTAGTGAAAATTTAGGTAATAGATTATCATCTTTAGCTAAGTGCTAGATGCTTTGGTACTGAACATTAGCAATAGCTAGCTAATACAATATTAAATAACCAATGGAATATCACCTAGCTCATTCTATATTATATAAATGCATGTATTCGTTATTTTCCTGATGTTTCTGTAGAGCTCTTACAGTGGTAGAAATAGTGTGCTCCCTTGATAAAGTTTTCTTTAGAAAAAGTAAAAAGTAGGTGAAAAGTGACACATTAAAATATAATGATTCTGCTACGTAATTGTTAAGACTAGCTGAAAGTATAATTACTACTAACGTTATCAAGGGGAGAAAAATCCTACATCTGCCCCACATCTTGTTTCTAGCTTCAAAGAAGCAAATACCTCTTTATTTGCCTCATATTATGCATCAGCACATTACTTTAATCTCTGTTATAAACAGCAAGAGAAGTAGAAAACATTAGAAACACATATATTAAAAACTGTCACCAAAGATCATATAATCTTCATTTTTAGCAAATCAACATAAGATAGTTACTAATAGAAGTATTGTTCTTACAGATGGGCAATTATTGTCAATCTAAAATTTTCCATGATAACCAATTTTTATATACATAAATGTTCCCATTTTCCTGATAAAAAATAATCTGTATAACTAAAATAGCGATGTCACACTAATTATTATAATCAAATTTCCAAGTCCAAAATGATTCAAGATCATCAAGCAAAAAAGAAATGTCATTGCTAAATACTGTCCTACCACTGTTTCAAAATTCCAATATTATTTGATGAGAAGTTTAATAGACTGCATACATTTATTTGCAAAATTCATTGCCGAGATGAAGACTAAAAAAATCTAAAGGATGAAAAGTTTCAAAGTATAAATATTATCTTTCAACAGATAATAAAAAAATGTCACAAAGAAAGTCAATTGAAGACTTGGAGAAATGACAATACAATTTCACCAAAATACAAACGCATTGTAAAACGTGTGCATGGGTAGACAACACTTTCAACCACCTTTGTAAAATAGATAAAATACTTAGAATCACTGTTATGAAGTATGCCGAAGATATTTTATAAAACACGCCCTCCGCCTTTAAGAGAGCCAAATTATAACTCATAAAATCACAGAATTAAGGGTGGCCTCTTAATTCAATTTTCTTAAGTAGGAAATCATAGTACTTCAGTTCAATAAAGAAAAACTCTACATAGTAAAACTAAAAAACCTGAAGTTCTACAAGACACAAAATACACAATATAGCCTCATTTTTGTAGTTTTTTTTTTTCTTACGCAAAATCACATGGAATATCAAGACCATAAATATTAAGCTGTCTGTAATAAAATCCTCTAATTGCAGACTGAGGGCTGGTGCTCTTTCCTCTGATTCTTCTGTTTCCAGGCTCCATCATAGAAAAGACAGTAACTTTTCAAGTAAAAACATCAGTTATTTCTGACTTCAAATATCCATTTTATCAGCATATCCAGTTGTCCTCCATTACCACTTCTCCCAAATCGGTCATATTCCTTTTGTTCCTTTAGCTACGTCCTTATTCTTGACCCTAGACCTTTCCCCCTAAACTACTGTACCTCATTTTCATGAGACAGCTTCTCCAGATTACCTATAATTCCACTGCCAAAGTTATCTTCTCTCCTTGACATTTTGCCTATGCCACCCACCTATTCCACCTAAGCTTTTCAAGGTCTTTGAGTTACATTTTTATTCTGCTCAAGAGCCTCATCCTCACAAACATATTCATTTATAACTTTGCCACTGACTTTCAACTCCCCTTTAAAATGCCAGTTTCTGGGGCACCTGGGTGGCTCAGTCGTTGGGCGTCTGCCTTCCACTCAGGTCCTGATCCCAGGGTCCTGGGATCCAGCCCTACATCGGGCTCCCTGCTCCGCGGGAGGCCTGCTCCTCCCTCTCCCACTCCCCTTGCTTGTGTTCCCTCTCTCGCTGTGTCTCTCTCTGTCAAATAAATAAATAAAATCTTAAATAAAATAAAATGCCAGTTTCTTCTTACCTTTGGTAAATGAACCAAATTCTCCCCTCAGGTAGTCAGTTATATTTGCTCCTAATCCATCCTGGAATGGAATTCCTTTTACATTTAGCCCTCAAAAACACAGGTAATTTTATTTAAACAACTGTAGCACAATAATTACATACATTGTTTCTTTAGTTGTTTGCATATCAATGTTATCCCTATTGGACTGTATGGATAGAGATAAGGGCTGTATCTATCAAAGCATTCTGTAAAGGCATCTACTGTGTTACTTGACCCAGGTAAGATGATTCACTAAATAAAACTATTAGGGAAAGCTTAAATGAACAAAATATACATATATATATATGTGTGTGTATATATATATATATATATATATATATATATATATGATTCTTTTTTAATCGCTATGGCTTCACTTTAAAACAGCTTTGACCTTTCGTTTCCATGGACAGCTGAAATACTTTGATTTCTATAAAGCTTCACTATTACTACTCTATTAATTTTCAAAACCGGCTGGAATTTAAAGTGCAAGTTGAAGGCTGATATGGGCTATACACTTTACACCCCGCGATTAGATTCTTTGAAAATCAGCAATGTCAACTTAAGAATTCTGATACAACTGAATATTCACACAAGGCAACAGTTTCAGCACCAAAAGAAGAGAACAGCGTATCATGGGGGGGGGGGGGGGGGAGGGGAATGTTCCCTTCCCTGCAACTGGTTTAGACTAGTTTCTCTATCCCAGGGGCTTTTGATTAGGAAAATTCAATAAATCACCATTAACAACTGGAAAGCATACCAGGGCAAGGCAACCCTTTTACTTAAAAGAGAGGAAGGGGTGCCATGGGTATCTCCTTTTCATAAAACTCAGCAGCCAAATTAAGCTTAGCACTCAGTATCTACCGACAGAGATTTTTTTCCTACCTAATAAAAGCAAGTCTAATTCAATTTAGTCCCTTCCCGAGCACCGTCTCAACCTGTCAGATTTGACAAGAGAAAAAAAATTAAGAAGTGAGGGGCGGGGGACGGGGGAGACACAAGGATTCCCGTCTACATCTCTTCTTTTTCCGAAATCACATCAGTGTGTCTTGGATTTCCTTCACTCCAAACTAAGCCCTCAGATTTCAAATATAGTTCTTTAACCCCCATCTCGCCAATGAATTACACGTAAACCTTGCCAATTACAGAACCACACCAGAAACCCCTACAAATTGGCTTGCTATTCATCTCGGAAGTCATGCCCTGCAGCAACTGCCTATCGCCGAACTGAGGGATATTACCCAAATACAACGCAACGGAATCAGGCATGCAGAGCACACACAGCTTCTGCGAGGGAGGGAAACGAGACCCAGGAAAAGTGCGCTCCTCACAAGCCTTGGGACCATCCGGAGGAGGGGGGGTTCCCAGAAGGGAGGAGGACAGAGAAGCCCAAGTCGGGGAATCCTACCTTCTCAAGTAAAAAGCCCAAGCCGCAGGATGCAACCCGTCCCTCTAAGAAAAGGAAGAGGAGAGCAGAGGCCCCTTTGCTCGGACAAGCGGAATGCAGACACTTTCCGAGGTCTGGGTGCAAGCGATCCCCCATCTCTCGGGAGAGACAAGGGGTGTCCCTTGGGTGACTGAGGGGATGCCCCGCTGGCGAGGGGCAGCCTAAGGCAGAGCAGAGTTTCGCCTGATATTCGCCCGTGCCGGGTCCGGCCGGTGCCCAGGGCAAGCAAAGCTAGAGCGGCGCGGGGCCGCCGGCGTAGGGGGAGGGGAAGGAGGGGGTGGAAATGGGAATCCCCCTTCTCTGAGATGAGCATTAGCGGAGGAAGCGCGCCGGCCAGTCAGAGCGGCGTGTTTCTGGATGCGGAGCCGGGATCCCGCCGCCTGCACCGGCAGCAAGGAGCCCCGCAGCGCCCGCCGCACGGCCCCTCAGTCCCCCGGGGCCAGGGACTTCGGCTGCGAAGGTACTGGGGCCTGACATCCCACGGGCCGGCTCCAGCTCCCGGGGGGCCCGCAGGAACACCCCAACCTCCGTCAGCTCTCAGTGGTTGTAAAACGCCCCCCCCCCCCCGTCCCCCTCCTCAGCCTTCCCTCCTCCCGAGGCCTCAGAGAAGAGTCACCACAGGCGAGAAGCCTGAGATTAGTCGGGGACAGCGGACGCGGCGGTCCCGGACCTCCTTCCCCGGTTACCTGTGAGGACTCCGACACGGATTTGATGGTCGTGGTTAGTGAGGATCATTCCCTCGGTCGCCATGTTTCCCAGCGCAGTCACCGCACTGACAGGAGCCGGGAGAAGCCGGAGCCCGGAGCGCGCGGGCCGGGAGCGCGCTCGCCTCGGAGAGCGCGAGAGCGAGAGCGCCCGGGGAGCTCGCAGCGACCGGAGAAGGAGGGGGAGGCGGCCAGGCTTTCCGCGGCCTGCGCGGGGTAGAGGCCGGGCCGGGGGTGCGCGGGTCCGCTGAGTGGGGGGGCGGAGTCAGGGCGCGCGACCCCGAGTCCAGGTCGGAGGCGGCTAGCTGCGGGTGGGGGCCGCGGGGGGAGAGCGCGCGGAGGCGTCCGAGTGAGGCCGTTGAGACCCAGACCGCTCTGAGAAGCCCGAGACCCAGACCGGCTAGACAGCAGGAGAGTGAAGGGAAAGGAGTGCACACGCTCGGACGGTTGCGGGGGCGGACTCGGGGACAGGGGCGGAGCTACACCGCGAGGCGTGGAACTCGTGGAGAGTGAGGGGAGGTGTGAGAGCCCGGCTGCGGAGTACTGGAAGCGGGAAGGAGGCGGCCCAGCCCGAAAAGAACCGGGGAACGCTCTTAGGCGCGCGAGTAGCGCGGGATTGGCTGGAGAACGCGGAGCGGGTGCCCGCGAGACAAGAACGCAGCCTCGACCGAGCCTCAGACAGAAGCAATCCCCTGCCGAGCCAGCGCCTCGGCGTTAGAGCCATGGGGCAGCTCTCGGGGCCGCTGAGCCGCTCTCCCAAGGGGACGAAGAAAGGACTCCGCATGCGGGGCCTCTCCTCGAGCCCTGGGGCGCGATCAGCCGACCCTCTGAAAGCGCCAGGGCATCTGGAAGTGGCTTAGAAAGCTACATGGTGGCAGAACAGTGGCCGCTAAGACCGGGACCCCGCCGTGGGTGAAGGAGGAGTTATTCTGTCCCGCCTCACCTTCCCGCTTGCTTCCTCAGTCGGCTCGCCCTGCCGGAGGATATCCGCTTCCCCTGTGCTTTAGGATCCCATCTCCAAGTCGCTACCCACATGACGATCCTCACAGTCGAAGCAGAGCATCTTGAATGGGGATACCTGGCTTTTCTCCCTCCCGCTGCCCCCTGGTTTCGTGGCCTTACGCTTCATCACCACGGTCTCTGCTTTTAGATGAAAAGCACCAATCTTAGAGAACGAGTAGAACGTGTTCCTCTCCCCTGAACCACGATCAAAAAATTGGAAGTAGGAACTCAGGCCGTGACAATTGAGTTTCATTTCAGTATTTGTGAGATGTGAGATTACCATGAAAATAGCTTTTGTTGCCACTTATTTTCATGTATCTTTCAAAAATGTGTTATTAATCACCTGTGGCTATTTCACATCGGTTCCTTAGTTCCTTTCTTCCTAGTCCTTTCAACTTCTGAATTAAAAAATAATAATACACACAGATTTTTTTCCTTCTGCTCTCGGCCATGGTAAATCTGGGAAGCGTAAGAATGAAAAGCAAAATGTCAAACATGTATAATCATCGTTTGTACACAAAATCTCAGTTAATTTGATGGTTATGTTTTTTATTGTGCCATTGGAACATGGATCTGTCCTCTAACTTAAAAATCATATCGTTATGTATTTCATTTTAAATAATGGGAGTACAGGGGCACCTGGGTGGCTCAGTCCTTAGGCGTCTGCCTTCGGCTCAGGTCATGATCCCAGAGTCCTGGGAACGAGCCCCCCATCAGGCTCCCTGCTCCGCGGGGAGTCTGCTTCTCCCTCCCCCACTCCCCCTGCTTGTGTTCCCTCTCTCGCTGTCTCTCTCAATGTCAAATAAATAAATTAATAATAATAATGGGAGTACAAAGGAGATGATGGATGAAATTGAGGTGGGATTTTAAAAAAAATAGTAAAATTTCTTTTGAGTATGTGTATTGCTAGAATTTTTGACAATAGATTAAAAAATTGAAGCCAGATCATAAAGCCATTTCCTTTAATAATCTATCACCATAGAGCCTGGTGACCAACAGATTCTTAACTAGTTTCATATGAGAGGGATATATATATGTGAAAGTATGTCCAAGAAAATGGTTTATCTCAAACTAAAGATGAAGAGCAAATAGTTGGTTACATTACTACCTTTTCAATCTATTACCTACAGCACCCTCAAATTGAAATGTTGTTAAAATGCCTTGAAGTTTTAGAGAGATAAATTCTAAACCTGGCTACTAATAGGTTCTATAACCTTAAACTAAGTTGGGGTTTTTTAAGGATGCAGACTAAATAAACACCCTTTAAGTAAAGTGGTTGTCTAAATAAGCACCCTCTCAACTTAGAATATTCTATAATTATTCATGGAAAGAAACTGGTATTTTTGTTTCACAATAAATAACAGAAAACAAGGGACTTTAGACAAACCATAAGAGACTGTTAACTACAGGAAACAAACTGAGGGTTGCTGGAGGGGAGGCCTGTGGGGGGATGGGGTAACTGGGTGATGGAGGGCGAGGAGGGCACTTGATGTAATGAGCACAGGGTGTTATATGCAACTGACGAGTCACTAAATTACCTCTGAAACTAATAATACACTATATGTTAATTAAATTGAGTTTAAATTTTTAAAAAGGTAAAAAATAAAATTTTAAATAAAACAAGGGACTTTCTATGTAAAAGTAAGAATGGTGAAATTTAATTGGGAAAGGTGAGAATTAACCCTAAAGTATATGGAGTTTTGTTTGCTAAAACTACTAAAATTCCTGAAAAAAGTAATTACTGGAACTAAGCTGAACAACTATTAATATGTGCTTGTTTTCCAACAATTTTCCTCAAGTGTATTCATCTCTATTGAATTTAGCAAGCTGTAACAAAATTTGCCCAAGAAAAACTCAGTGACCTTACTGTCTAATATGACTTTTCTTTTACTGCTGGTTATTGAGTAAATATTGCAGTATGCACATGTTTTTTTCCTCCTGTTTTATAGTATGAATTTTCTTCAAAATTCATCCTGGAATCAAACATTATAACAGAAAAATTTTCAAACCAAGGTAAGAAGAGAGTAGCATTCCTGAATATTGACAGATGTCTCAAGAATATACTGAGGGAAAGGGGAAAACAAGAAATGAAAAAGAGTTTGTATGTAAAGAATTAGCAATGCCCAGGGTTTCACTCTCTCTATTCTTAAGGTTTTAATGAAAACTACAGGAGTTTACATTAACTAAAAATTAATGCAAAAGATAGGTAAACATCTGGCTTTCATAATGATTTTCATTATGAAGATGAAAGTTTATCAGTAGAAATGAATTAGTTGGTGTAAAGGTTGAAATTTTTCTAATAATAGTATGTTTACACTTAGCCCTCCTGGTACTTTAGTTTTCCTGTGGTTAATTACAATTTCAGTATGAGGTAAAAGCTTACTGGCTTTTCTGGGGTCAGACTCTCCTCATTAAGACTGGATATGAGCAAGAACAAATTTGGCAATAAATTATTCCTCCTCTAAGGCTTATTCCATTCTTGCCTCTTTCCTGATAGGCTAACAGCCACAATTAAAACTGAGTCAATTAAAAATGACTTTGAATATATTTAATGACATTGAATGGCTAAAATAGTAAATTTTGTTATGTGTATTCAGCACAACAACAAAAATGGGTGCAAGGTGAAACTGTGGTTGATTTTAACCTATTATTTTCCCCAAAGGAAGCCTGATTATACTCAAGATGAATTTTAGATTGGCTGAGTTAGGCAATGTATTAGTCCCTAGGGCTGCCATAACTATCACAAACTGGGTGCCTTAAAACAACAGAAATTTATTCTCTCAAAGTTCTGGAGCCCAGAAGTCCAAAATTAAGCTGTCAGCAAAGCCATGCTCCCTCTGGAGGATCTAAGAATCCTCTGAAGAGGATTCTTCCCTGCCTCTTTCTAGCTTCTAGTGGTTACTGGCAATCCTTAGCATTCCATGGCTTGTAGCTGCATCACTCCAATCTTTGCCTCCATCACCACATGGCCTTCTTGTCTATATGTATTTTCACTTGCACTTCTTATAAGGATATCAGTCATTCGATTTAGGGCCCACTATAATCCAGTATGATCCAAGTTTAACAAATTATATCTACAAAGACCCTATTTCCAAATAAGTAACATTCTGAGATCCTGAGTGAATGTGAAATTTGGGAGCAGTGGGGGAAGAACTATTCAAACCAGTACAGGCAATGACAAAGGTTCAAAGATTTCTTTAAAAGCTGGGATTTAGAAATTAGATACATGCTTTTTTTTAAATTTTATTTTATTATGTTAATCACCATACATCATTAGTTTTTGATGTAGTGTTCCATGATTCATTGTTTGCGTATTAATACCCAGTGCTCCATTCAATACGTGCCCTATTTAATACCCATCATCAGACTAACCCACCCCCCCACCCCCCTCCCCTCTAGAACCCTCAGTTTGTTTCTCAGAGTCCATAGTCTCTCATGGTTCGTCTCCCCCTCCAATTTCCCCCCCTTCATTTTTCCCTTCCTACTATCTTCTTCCTATTTTTTGTTTTTTAAACATATAATGTATTATTTGTTTCAGAGGTACAGGTAGACACATGCTTAGAGAAAACACAGCTCTATAGTAGAGAATACTGGGGAAGTTTTTAATATTTGAACTAAATGGCCTAATGCTTTTCCCCACAAAAGCAGTTTCCAAAATTAGAATTTTTCAAAGGCTGGCGAGATAAATTTATACATTCCTACTAATGAAATTGACATTTTGCTGTTAGTTTTGATGCCTTTGTTGTCTTTTAATGAAGCTGAGCCACCACAGTTGTCCACAGAATTTGATGGCACTTATTTGAGAATAATTAGGACAATGTTTTCCAATGTCTGCCATGTTTATAAAAATAAATTCTAACTTTTCCTTGGGCTTTTGATATTATATTTTTGCTGCCCAGATTTCTGCTTGAATAATTTTGTGCCCTGGTCCTTTGTATTTTTCTCACCCTTGCTCTCTTCCTCTGAGGTCCCCAGCTGGAAATCCAGATGTATGAGAACATTTTGGTTACAAGTGACTGATCCTAGCTTACACCAAAAGGCTCATACAGCTATGAATTCCAGACATGTATATAGCTTCAGGGTTGGCTAGATTCAGGATCTGAAACCATGTCATCAAAATCTTTCAGCTATGCTTTCTCCTTTGTTGTCTTACTTCTCATATTGATTCTCCCTACCTGGTGGCAAAGTTGGTATTGTTTTCTCTAAGCAATAATTTAGATCAGTAGTTTTCAAGTTTGTCTGGGGATACCTGGAGACCCCAAGACCCTTTCTTGAGGGTCTTCAAGGTCAGAAATATTTTCATACTAATACTAAGGCATTATTTGTCTTTCCACTCTCATTTCCTCATTAGATATGGTGGAATTTTTCCAGAGGCTAAATTATATATAATGATATCATCACTCTGACAGCTAATAGAATGTGTGTTTATATATTTTTATATTAAAAAGGTTTTAGAGGTGCCTGGGTGGCTCAGTTGGGTAAGCATCTGACTCTTGATTTCAGCTCAGGTCATGATCTCAGGGTTGTGAGATCAAGCCCTGTGTCAGGCTTTGCACTGGGCATGGAGCCTGCCTAAGATTCTCTCTCTCCCTTTCCCTCTCCCCCCACCCACCACTCTCTCTCTTTAAAAAAAAAAAAAAAAAAAAAGTTTGCTAAATATTGATAGATAAAACCTACTTAAAAGTTCTTGGGAGTCCTCAATAATTTGTAAGGGTGTAAAGGGCTCCTGAGACCAAAATGTTGAGAACCATAGAACTAGGTCATGTCCCCACTTACTAAGGCAAGTTAACCTGACTGGTTAGGCCTCAGTCATGTACTCATCCAGAGCATGAGGATCATCTGAGCCCTACCAAATGGCTAAGACCAAGGGAGGATGGATCTAGGTACCATATATAAAGGTAGTACCTTGATAGATCAGCAGTTAGTTCTTCAACTCTTCTTACAGACTCCTATCTCCACCATTACTACAGATTTTATTCTTTTCTGAGGGCTCTAATTTATACCTTTAATACCACTGACATTGTCTTCTGTTAATATTCAGAAGATAGAGAAGCACTTCCCAGTGTGTCATGACAATTTACAGAAGATCACCACTTACTTACATGTCTGCTCATCTGATAAAAGAAGGAAGCAAGGAGGGAAAAAGTTTGATTTCTAAAGAAAGCACTGGTTTTCCTCCCTCCTTAATTCAAAGAAAGGGTAGACCATAGGTGAGGAGGACAGTAATTGGTAGAAGAGGAAGGAATTATTAGGTAAGAAAAAGGAGAGTGAGATTTGTTAAATAGAAAAGTAGCATTAAGTGCCTAGAAGTTATTTGATTTTTTAAAGGGGCTCTGTCTACAAGTCCTTCAGGTTTTAGGATTCAGTATACACAAGTCAAGAAAAGATAGTCCCAGAGTGCCTGGGTGGCTCAGTCGGTTAAGCGTCTGCCTTCGGCTCAGGTCATGATCTCAGGGTCCTGGGATCAAGCTCAGCAGGGGTCTGCTTCTCCCTGTCCCTCTGCCCCTCCCCACTGCTTGTATGCACTCCCTCTCTCTCAAATAAATAAAATTAATAAAAAAGATATTCCCAAGTTTGAAAACTGACATGGATTGAGTTTAAGTTTTGAACTTCTAAAAAAATCGAAAACATCATCCTTTTCCTAAGTTATTATTAATTGGTTTTCATGTAATCAAACATAGCTTAAGGTCCAGCTACCCTAGGAAAATATATTTGTCTCTATAAAAGCAATATACAAAAGGAAAAATATTTTTAAAAAGGAAAGAAAATTATTTTGTTAGCCTAAGTAACCTCATTTTGTCCTAGGTTGACCAATGATTGGAGGAAAAATGGTTTATAAGAATATTTATCAGTGTTTTAGCTTAAAGTGAATCTTAAATAAAGGTTTGAGATGTTAAGAAGCATAAATGAATATGTGAAAGAAGCAGAGATGATAGATTTTTCAGGACCACTCATTTTACCATGTGATTATTACATTTCATATTTATCTGCCTGTATATCTCCTGCTGTGGGATTGATTTGTTGCAGAGCAAGTATCCCTTTCCAACATGGAACCTTGTTCTCTTCACATTTCCTAATATCTGATGATTAAATACAGAACGTATGAAGCAATAGGGACTTTGAATTGTGAGCAACACAGGCTCCTCCCATGGGGCCAGAGGGGCTGTTAGAAATTTGCCTTGGCATGGGACAGATTGCAGAAGCCTCTGCCTATAAAGAAGACACCATCTAAAGTGGCCACAGTTCACATAAGAAATACTGAAGCTGGATTTTCTGCCTGGATCTAAAAGCATAAGGCAATATTCTTGCATATTGTCAGTTGTCTCTTTGGTGATTGCAATTCTAGACTAAAGATGAAAGTATCAATCAGGCTGCTGTTGGCCTTATTTCATTTAGGAAAGCAGTATAACAGACACTACTAATCAATTGTGGTCATGGCAAAAAGATAACTTTTGGAGGTGAAATGTTAGCAAATATTCCCTGAATAGCTCAGAAGTCAAGGTAAAATAAATAAGAGTAGCTACAAAAATAGTACTACCCAACATTATGGCTTGTATTGTAATTGTATTGCTAATGGGACAAAGTTTTTCTCAGTTGAGGTTAAAACTGAAAAGTATCTCCCAAGTACAGTCAAGGATCAGAGGTTTTATTCTCAGAGAAACATAATTGGAACATTACGAGTGTACATAAAACTGTAATAATGTTTCAATTCCACCAATACTTTCTTATTGCTAATTCAGCTTCCCTAATAATTTGATTCTGAAATGGGAATGGCCTACATATAGACATATTCCAACCACCTTGGAAGGTATAGCCATCTGTGTAATTTAAATTAATTTGGTTTATCAGTGATTGTCTTGGGAGTTTGAGTAGCTAGAATGAGTCTCTGATCTGTTGGGTAAGTTGACCAAATAAATTTGTACCCACAAAGCTGAGATCCATATCCTGGATTTATCAAAACGCAGATACCCACAACCAGCCAACCCAAATGATAACTTTGCATTGCTATATAAGGGCATGTCAGAGTCCAGTGTGAAGTCTTACAGATAAAGTAAGATAAAAGGCTACGATATTTCCATTTTGTGTTTTGAAGAAACTGAAAGATGTGGAGCATTGGAGGGAAAGATGATAAGCCTGACTGACAGTAAACATACAATTTCAATACTTTGGAAATAGCAAATGATTCTTTTTCTAAGAAGTTACAAATTTCTCCTAGCAGCTAGTTTATTTCATGTCTTACTTAATGAAGAAAATAGGGGGGAAAGGTCACATACTAAACCTATTGAATGCCAAACAAACAAAACACACACATATGATTTTAAAACATTTGAATGATGCTCTCTCAATCCAGTTTTAAAATTGGGAATCTAAGGCCCTGAAATTAAATGACTTATTTAAGTAGTGAGTGTACAGTGAGATTTTATATTCTTGACTTTAGCTCTCATTGCTCTGTCTAATTCAAATGACTTGAAAAGTCTCTCAGGACTGCTGAAGTGTACAAGGACTAAATAAGTACAGAGGTGGCTTTCTTGAAACAGAACATGGATTACATACTCAGCTAATTCAGTTGGGAGAACATGAAACTAATCATTTCAGGGCTGCCAAACCTGTTATTCTTGTGGCCCAGAAAGGAAAGATATGAATTAGATTGGAATATGAACTGGTAGTAAGAATACCTAGGCTCTGGTAATCAGCCTAAACTGTTAACATCCCCAATTAACTGTGGGACTCTGGACACTCTTTCAACATATCTGAACTCCAGTTTCCCCTTCTATAAAATGAAAGAAATTCATACTTATTTAAAGTTCCTTCTAATACCCAAATTCTGTGATTTCATGTAAACCTTTTCAAGTCCAAAATTACATTTTAAAATACATCTTTACAGATTTAAATTAACCTTGGGGGAAAGAAAATCTTTAATTGGTTGTCTTACTTTGCTCATTACCAGCACATACAAGGAGTTCCTACAGACTCGGAAATGTTTTGTAACAAATCAACTTTCCCCGTATTGACATGATATAGGAAATTAATGACAACTTAAGAGCAAAGAAAAGATCTGGAGAACTCAGGAACTACAGTATGATCCAAACTGACACAAGACAAGGTATCAAGAGACCCTGGTACTTTGCTATTAACCTGGCTGAGGCCTTATGCAATATCTGAGCCTCTATCTAACCCCAGGTGCTGTTAGGTAGTCAAAATGAAAAGATGAGTAAGACATAGTCCTGGGCCTCAAAGAGTTCACAATCTGGTGAGGGAGATAACTGGGTAAACAAATAAGAAATTGCAATATAATTCATTAAGTGTTATGATAAAGCCAAGACAGCCTGGAACAGTGATTCTCAAACCTGGCTGTGCATAAGAATTTCTGGAGGAGCTTTTAAAAAATACAGATGCTCTTGCCCTATCCCTAAGAGATCTTGATTTAAATGATCTAAGGGAGGGGCCCAGTGAATTGGTATTTTCAAAAACTCCCAAAGAGATTCTAGTATAAGAATTAGGATTGAAAATCACTGGGATAGGAGAAGGGCACCAAACTCAGCCCTAAGGACAAATGATAATGCACAGACAAGGAGAGAAGAATCAACTTTGTGCAGAGGCATGGAGATAATAGACCTCATGGTACATCAGGGGAATTGTAAATAGGTCTGTTGAGCTCAATGTCGTATACCTGAGCAAAGGGAGATACAGTGAAAGAGGAGACTGGGGACATAGGCAGGAGGCAGATCATTATGGTCTGTGAAGGAGTTTGGACTTTATACTAAAGTCAGTGGAAAACCAGGAGGGAAGAGACATGATCTCATTTCTCTTTTAGAAAAGCACCTCTTTAGGTGGTGTGGAAGGTAGGGTTAGAGGGACTAGAAGTGGGAAAACCAATTAAGAGGCTGTGGTAATCTAGGCAGGAAAGATGGCCTGAACTAAAACAGTGGTAGGTTGAAGATAGGAAGGTAGAAGGTATTCAAGGAAAAGATAAGTAGGAGACAGAATCATCAGGGCAGGTGGACAAGGTAGGTGAGAGAGTAAGAGAACTGTATAGCTTATAATTTTCCTTATTTTGTACCTACTTTTGCTTATATGTTAGTGATGGATCTGCCCAGAATGAAACATTTCAAAGGTGGAGGGGAACAGCCTTTTATGGACTTGTTAACAATATACAATGTGGTTTGAATCTAGTCATTTCAAAATCAAGAGCTATCAAAATAATCAGAGACTGTTTTCCAATCCCTAAATGACGAAATTCCTGACATACTTAAGGTCAAGCATCTAACCTGCATTTAAACCCAATTTGGTGGGGACATAGTAAACAGCACTAAAGCAAAGGTTTGAGAGATTTTAATTAACACAAATGGCTGTGCCTAGACTTTAAATCTGGCCAAAGCAAATGGAGTGAAAGCCTTCTAATCCTTCAGAGCTTCATCTGGCAGTGACCTCAGAAACAAGAGCATCTCTCCTACATCATCAAAGTGACTTCCTTTAGTTCCTTGTTGTTCTGTGTAGGTCTTTGATTCAAGAATTCTCTACAACATAGAGGAGGAAAAAAAGCAAAAAACAGCTAAAACATCAAGTGCCCTGGCACTCACTCTGCAAATCCCCTAAAAATATTAAATTAGAATGTATTAAAAAATAAATTCCAGAGGTGCCTGGGCGGCTCAGTCGTTAAGCATCTGCCTTTGGCTCAGGTCATGATCCCAGGGTCCTGAGATGGAGTCCCGAATGGGGCTCCTTGCTCAGTGGGAAGCCTGCTTCTCCCTCTCCCTCTGCCTCTCCCCCCTGCTCATGCTCTCTCTCTCTCTCTCTTTCTCAAATAAATAAATAAAGTAAAAATAAATCCAGGGGCACCTGGGCGGCTCAGTTGGTTGAGCAGCTGACTTTTGATTTTGGATCAGGTCATGATCTCAGGTCATGGGATCTAGCCCCATGTAGGGTTCCACACTCAGTGAGGAGTCTGTTTAGGATTCTCTCTCTCTCCCTCTCCTTCTGCCCCTCCCCGCCTTTCTCTGAAATAAATAAATCTTTAAATAAATTTAAAAATTCCAAAAATCTATACCCACTACCTATGCAAGCCTTTAAAATAATTTTGAAAATGAAAGTAATTCTTACCACATTAGATTCATGTTTGCTGGTAGTTGTTCTGCCTGTCGTTGTAGTACTTACAGTACCTGGTGGGAAACATTAGGAAAACGGGAGCTTTCTTTGAGGAAAAAAACAAAACAAAACAAAACCTGGTTTAATTTTGAGTTGCAAAGCTACTAACATTCATCACATGTTGCATAACATATCCTTGCATCACTGTAGGAATGACTCTGGTATTAGCATTAACGTGGATTTTCTAACTGTTGTTTTAGAAGATAACTTCAAGCAGTATTTTTAAAGTTGGAATGGCAAACCTTTTTCAGCTAAGGGCTCATGTCTCACAGGCAGAAGGAAATCATTTGAGGATTATATGCAAGTAGAAACAATTTTCTTTGAGAACCTACAAAACTGTACTTTTAATACAACTTGTAAATGAAGAAATGGGATGATAAATCATATATATATATATCCTCAGATAACCCAGATACATATTCCATAAAAATGGCCAATTGTGGATAGTGGAGAACAAAAAAAAAAAAAAAAAAGATAAAGGTGGGTGTGGGGACAAAAAAGAGGAGGCAGAGAGAATGACAGGCATAGGCTGAGATAGAGAAGGAGAAGGGAGCCAATAAAAAGGGGAAAAAGGAAGAATTGGAGGGTGCAAAACAGGCTCTGTAGGGAGTTTGTCCTAGGTCAGGATTGCCAGGATACCCAGTTAAATTTGGATTTCAATAAAAACCAAATAATTTTTTGTGTAAGTATGTCCCATGAAATGTTTAAGACACACTTATACTAAAAAGTTAACTATCTGCAATTCAAATTTAACTGAGCATCCTCTTTCTATTTGCTAAATATGACAACCCAATCCTAACAATCCTGCCAAATTTCCTAAGCGTGTAATATAAAAAACTTTGGAAGCTATTGTCACTCATTGAAATAATCATAATATTAATAAAGGTACAGTTTATTTTTTTCAACCTTCAGAATTTATATTTAGGAAAGAAGAATTTTATTCTCCCCCTGGGCTTCTGTGGGGTTTTATTTATTTATTTTTTCTAAAGATTTTACTTATTTGTCTCAGAGAGAGAGCACAAGCTTGGGGAGTGGCAGGCAGAGGGAGAAGCAGGCTCCCCGCGGAGCAGGGAGCCCAATGCGGGGCTTGATCCCAGGACCCTGGGATCATGACCTGAGCCGAAGACAGACGCTTAACCATCTGAGCCACCCAGACATCCCTCTGTGGGGTTTTATAGGAAGTAAAAAAACGACTTAGTTTAGAAATTAACTTCATAACCTTCTATTAGTTACTATAGTAACTATTACATAGCACTACAAACCATAAACCTAATTTTGACATTCAAAAAGTTCAGGTTGCCTCAAAGCTTTAAAAAGCCTGTATTTGAGAGCGTTACTATTTATCAAGGACCCAGATTCAAGTTAACTGTGGGTTTCCACCCCTGCCTTTGAGCCTTTTAACTTAACACTACTATTTTCCTTTCAGCAGCACCTACTGAAGTATATTTCAGCCATCAGGAAGAGTCATACTAAAGTGAAGTAAAGGTTAAAGCCAGGAAGAATGACTTGCTTTGGGAAAGGAGGGAGTTAGAGAATAAATAAGGTCTCAAGAATATTCATTTCCCACCTCACTGGGCTTTCATCTGAATTTATAAGTGTAGCAAAATAATCACATCCAACCTTCAGCTTCTTCTCAAAAGAGCTCAAAAAAATGCCAAGAGGATGAGTTTGGTGGGGGGAGGGGGAGGGGAGGAGAAAAACGAAGTGTCAGAATCAAATGTCTTATCGTCAGTTACATTATTACCGAAGATAAACTTCTTCTTTAAACTACCAGCAGGCATGATGGGAAATTCAGCTGAATTTAAAGATTACTTCTTGCCTGTACTCTTTAAGATAGGTGGATGCCAAAGGCCACGAACTGTTCTCTTGACTCTACAGAAGCCAGGGAAGGGCTGTTACACAGCCTGGGTCAAATTGTAATTTTACACTGTAAATTTACACCTTCAAATGTGACCCGTCCCCAGAAGGCACACACTCGGTGTAAAATGTTTTTCTCTTCTGTAAGACTAGGTGAGGCAGTATGCCAAACAGATTAGACTGACAATGGTAATGCTATAACCAGGGGCTCAAGAGAATTTGCAAGTAGGGATTGCTTAAAGTGTAACAAACTAATATTAACACAGGTTTGTGTTTTGCCAACCAAATAGTTCATACTACTGCAACCCAGCCAACCAGCACACAGGACAGGTGATGCGGGAGGAAGGATTCTTGGCAAAGAGCAGTGGGAGAAACCTTTCCTTTACTTGGAAATGTGCAGAACAGAAGGACCTGTACCCGGATTTGCGGGGAGGTATGTCCAAAACTACATTTCACCCTTTAAGACAGGTTTGTGAAATTCAATTCTTTTGAGACTGGAGGAAAATGGACCGTATCTAGGAACATTATTAAGTACTTAAACTTCAAAAAATCACCACCTTGTATAATTGCTCAACTCATTTTATAATTCAGTGTCCCGATTACCCGATTTATCTGTGGTGGAAAGAAACAGTATTAGGGATTGTGAAGGAAGTGGACAGTGGATGTTTTTGGAATGGAGGGAACTGTAGTTCAAGGAGTAGAATAACAGGTAAGGATTGTACAGCAGAATACTGAGTTTAGTAAGGTCTAACCAAGGCTGCCAGTAATACACCTCAGTGCAACAGATCATGGCAGAAAACATCAATAATTTTTTTCATTTGATATATAAATGTAGCACATTTTGTCCTAAGGGTAATAGAAGACCAATCTCTCCCACAGTATATCAGGGTTCCTGAATTACCACTATTTGTAGACTAGAAGCCTGGATGTGATTGGTGCCACCTACTGGGATAAATGTAGAATTACAAACTGTCAACCCATTTTGAACTGTTTTATTACTGACCAAATTACCCTTAGGGAGTATGAGTCTTCATTGGGAGTATTATACATTAAACAGGGATAAGTTTGGATTTAAATCATAGCCTTTAGAGGTGGAAGAGTCATGAGACATCCCATACTTCAACACTGCCATTTTCTGCACATTCTAGAAGGTGACCTTTAGATACAGAATCAGAAGCCTGGCTTCTCTGAACTAGTTTCTTGTTTTATGATACCTACTCCACAGAGTCATCGTGAGCATTACACAAAACCACATGCTTTCAACATGCTCTATAGTATGTTTTGATTGTTTTAGGCAAAGAAAAAAACTGAAACTAAATGTCTTGCCCAGGTTATTTAACTGTTTAGCTTCAGAATAAGGCCTGCAACTCATATACCTGACTCTAAATGCAGTGCTTTTGCCATTAAAATACTGTTTCCAAAAATTTGATGGCAAGATGATTTTGAGTGGCAACTGAGATAAATTTAGGAGGTGCTAGAACACAGCATTAAACACTATAAACCACAGTGAAACAATTACTCCCTTTTCAATTCTTCAAATTTTATGGCCTCAAGGAGAAAGTTTCAGTTTGTTGCTGGTTTTCTTTAAAACTCTCTACATCTTGCTAATCTCACTTCCTAATAAAGATAAAACAGACCTCAGGCTTTAGCATCTGGTTAGAACATTAAAATTTTGTTTTTCAGTATCCTTATTAAGTTTACTTTCGATTATGGAAAGCTATATTGGTTTTTCATTGAAAACAGTGATATTAATTTTATTTTCCAGGGATGCATTTAAGAAATTAAAGAAGTCAATCTAAACAGAATATATTGAAAACAACAGACCAAGTGACACAGAAATTGGGAAACATGAGCACCACTAAACCGCCTCCCTGTCATATCACTGTTGGTAATGTTAATCTTAACATAATTACTTTAAAAATTCCTCTATGAAGAAAACTAATGCTTCTGTTTTCTTTTCAATAATCAAACAAATAGGTCAAGATAACCAAAATCTAGGACTCAGATCCACTTAGGCTCAAACAAACCCAAAGATTTTGTATATGTGTGTGTTAGAAAATGAAACTGGCCTGTAATCAGTGTTCAGTGAATGCACAATCAATAAAGCACGGGACCAGTGGGTCACACATGCCTGCGGCTACTTGCATTGGTGGTACCTAGAAATTTAGTGCCCTATCACTTAACTCTCCAGAAGCATAAGAGGAGAGAAGAGAAAAGAGAGTACTGATGTGTGGGTTGTCCTAGTCCAAATTTCAAAGATCCAGTGTACTGGGAAAAAAGAAATCCCCTAAGGTGACTGAATCGAATGGAACCCTTCACTATTTACTAATCTTGGCTTGATTTGAATCTGGAGCTAAAAGATTTTTAACTCCCTACTCTAAGATCCCTTGAGATGACCTTCAGCTAATTTTAAACAAAGTAAAACAAGGATCTGTCCTCCTTGTACCCTCCTCTCCTCCAGCTTTTTAATTTATTCCTTAATGACTTATTATTGCTTCTGATTGTATTCTAGGTTCTTGTTTGAGAAGAAAATCTCAAGCTTTCTGCTGTCCAATTCCAATCAAAACAACAGTTAAAAGAAAAAATATAAGTGTGTGTGTGGGGGGGGGGCTGCCTGGCTGGCTCAGTCTATAGAGCATGTGACTCTTGATCTTGGGGTCATAAGTTCAAGCCCCACATTGAGTGTAGAGATTACTTAAAAATAAAATCTTAAAAAAAAAAGAAAGAAAAAATATAAGTAGAACACTGGCTAAAGGATGGATGGTCGATCCAGCCTTCTAGATTTTGTAAATTTTATATATGAGTCAAGTTAGACTGACAGTGCTATGTACCTGGACCAAATCATCTTGAACTGACCCATTGCTTTTTAAAAATTTCAAATTAATATTTTTTTATTAGATTGTGCCAACAAAAAGATAAGAAACAACCTAGAAAATTTAGATTCTGAATTCATTTTAGAAATATTATTGAGAACATTAGCTACTATAACACATATAGAATGTCCCGTCTCCATGGAGGAGAAATTTCTCTCTGGTCTCAGTACTAGTAAAAGCTATATTCTTGAGCAATTGATTTATTATTATTTTGTGGACACCGTAAATCCATGTTTCTTTTTCTGGGAAATCCAGAACCAAGTTTGAAGCCTGCTTCTACCAACTATATAGTACTTTCATTATACATTTTCATGTATTTACCTGACTTCAACTTATTTTTCCTTTGGCCTGATTTACTCATCTATTTATTTAATCTTATGTGCTGTGTGTGATTTTATCTGCTGTTCAAGCCCTTTATGGAATAAGATTGAGAAGAAATTAGAGATATACAGGGGCACCTGGGTGGCTCAGTTGATTAAGCGTCTGCCTTCGGCTCAGGTCATGATCCCAGAGTCCTGGGATGGAGCCCTGCATTGTGCTCCCTGCTCAGCAGGGAATCTGCTTCTCCCCCTCCTCTCTATTCTTGCTCTCTCAAGCTCTGGAGCTCTCTCTCTCAAATGAATAAATTAAAATAAAATCTAAAAAAAAAGAAATGAGAGATATACATACTGATACTGTTACTGATAAAATATTGTCATCCCCTAACCATGATTTCTCATTGAATGTGTTCTCTTTAAAATATAGATTTCAGATTCATAGATCCCTGAAAATTTAAGAACTCTTTCTTCTGCCCCTCAGAAGCCATTCCTTTATTTTTTTATGGTAAACTATACAATTTCCTCTAATGATGCCATAAATTCTTTGGGGGCAAATGCTGAAAATCTCAGAGGAATATCTGGATTGGTGAAACTCACAACCATTGTCAGAAGTCTATCTCTTTGGCTTTCTGTTCTGAAGTAGCAGAGTCTATTCCAACAAGATTCATGAGATCAAACCACAATAATTCCTAGGAAAGGGGTGCAAGTGGGGAGGAAACTAATATTTTTTCAGGGGTCAACTTTGTACCAACTACGTATACTAAGTACATAATATGTAACTTAGTCTTTACAAAAGAAAATTTCATTTCCTCCAGAGGAATCCTTATTTTACAAGAGCTTCTGAGTAATAATAATGATAGTGATAAAATTTATTAGATCACTACTAACATTTAACTTATGGTGTGCCAGGCATTGTGTTGATCACTTCGTAAGTAATGGAATTTTCACTGTAAAATAAAATAAAACCTCAAACTGTGTACCTATGATACTCCACCTACCTCAGGACCCAGGAAGATTAAAATATGCTTGCTTTGGTTCCAAATTCTGCTGTAAGTATAGGGGTAATTTCAGGTCATTGGCCTTCTGGTAGATCTTCAAGGCTTCAATTCTCAGCTCAATCACTTTGCCATTAAAGTCATTCTACAAGACAACATTTTCACAACTACTCATACAGTACTGGCTTCTCTAAAGCACTTGTAACCTGATCCTTTTTACTCAGAAGTTTAAAATCATCCCATCATGTTCAGTCTTTAAAGCTGGGCAGAAAGTATTTGTGATTCCCCCCCCCCATTTCAAATAGAACAAAACTAAGACTATAGGGGGGAAAATGTATTTAAGTTATTCAATGTGAAGCTGGAGACAGGTCTCTGCAGCTATCTCCCCATGAAACATTTTCTTTTAGCAGAATAATTGGTAATCCAGATGAGGGAATTGGGATGAATATTACAAAACTAAAAAACTTTACATTGTCTGAATGAAATTGCATCCCATGTTCAACTTTGGAAGATCTTAGTACCTGAAGGATGTTGGCTTGTTCCTGGTACCTGACCCATTCCATTTTCCTCTGTTGCTTTTCCTGGTGGAAGAAAGAGCCTCTGGGTGACAAAGTAAATTGAGATCAGAAATCAGTGTTCTCAATATGCTGCAAAGACTTTATAGCAAAAGCACAGTGTCATAGATTCACTAATAAATTGGTTTCAACTCTTTAGTCCTTTTAGTAGGGCCTCACCTTTATAATCCATCGCTCCAAATACTGAAGGCTAAATTAATAGAATCATTTTCTCTGAAAAAGTTTGTTGTGGGAAGATTAGATACAAGCGTAATACTTCTAAATAAATGTTCAAAAACAAATTAGCTATTATTTTGACATCACATAGTTACTGTTGAGTTGTCATTGTTGGTATAGTTTCTCCTACTTTGCCCCCACTAACGTGATTTCCCAGAAATTTGCAGTGTCACTCTAACTCAAATATAATATCCCAAGGGAACCAGATTTCCTATCAAATTTGTATCAGTTCAGAAGCACACTGTAATTTAGACAGATTACTGCTACATTAAAAATTTTAATCTGTCAGCTCTAAAAGCTACTACCATTCAGAAAGATCACACTACCTTCCTTTTCTCCTTCACTTTCTCTGCACATGATGGCTCCAGTTCATTTTTGGTCTTCCTAGGTGATGAGGGGGTTTGGGGAACCTGGGGTAAAAGAAGAGAGCTAAAGGAATAGAAAGTCCCAGAAAAGAAATGCAGTGTCTCAGCAGTCAGTAAATCCAACATAACCTAAAGGCCCAAATCCTAACTATCTGCCTACCCAAATTAGCCCTGATTGTCAACAGGCTGTTTCCAGCAATGTGGCATCAACAACCTTGAAATTCTAAGTGCTCTATAGTCCACTTGCCTTCCCGTCCTGCAAGTCTGCTTTGTTTTTTATCTGCGGTGCTTTTTGTTGACCACCAAGTTCTTCTGTGTCGAATGTCTGTAGAGAGACATTTTGGCAAAGCTTTAAATTAGTGGGAATTAGTGAGGGAAGTGGAAAACCAACATAAGTCAAAGCTTTTGGTTTCTGCCAGTCAGCAACCTGTCAGGGTTCAACATGAAAAGTGTTCTACCACATGGGGTTCAGAATGGAACAAGCCCTTCCATTTGGTCTTGAGTATACCTTATAATAATAAAATCTATTAACGTACACTTATTATATGCCATCACTACTGTAAGCTACTTACACATTACTTATTTACAGTACTTTACTACATTATAAACTTTCTCAATTAACCCTCATAGGACTATTTTTATTTCCATTTCATAAATGAGAAAAGAGATTTGGAGAGGCTAAGTCATTTGTTTAGAAGAATTTGAACCAGATCTTGTAGACTCTGAAGCCTATGTTCTTAACCACTGGGCATACCGTTCTCTCTCCATTTCTCAATGTCTAAAATTATGAGTAGGGAAAGCCAATCACTAGCTAATAAATGTGGACATCGCTTATAAAAAATCTTTTGGGAGCTTTGGAGAAGCTGGATTTTGATAGAGGATTTGTGCTGGCACATTTCTTATCACAAGGACTCAAAAACTCAAGAACTAAAACTGACAATTCATAGAACTGATTTGTAGCTGCCTCTGAGAAGTAGGACTAGATCTCAGGTCAAGATGCAGGGCTTGATGCTATCCTGATTATTTGTGGAAAGGTCAGATGAAAAAAACAGTCAGAGATCACACCACACACTGTTTATATTGCAAGACACAATCTGTTCTTCTAGTTTTATAGTCTGTGAAAAAGCACATGGATCTCAAGGACTTAGTCCACAAAGGAATTTCCACCCCCCATATGGTTTCCCAGCAAAAGGCCCTATTATTATGTTTTAAACAATGAAGTGATCATTGCAAAATCATAGGAGAATTAGAATTATATATTCATACATTCATTCTTTCAACTTACAATTATTGATTGTCTACTATGTTCCAAGCATTGTGCTACATGCTAGGGATTCAGAGATGAACAAAGCAATCAAGAAACTGGAGGAGGTTGTATTCCAGAGGGGGTCAGGGAGACAAGAAACAAGTAAAATAATAATAATAAAAAAGTAAAAATAATAAGCTTAATTATAAAGAGTGCTATGGAGGATATGAATAGGGTTCTATAATAGAAAGTAAGAGAGGGGTGCCCTATTTTAGATGGAGTAAACAAGGAGGGCCTCCCCGAGGAGGTGACATTTAAGCAGAGACCTGAAGGATGAGAATGAGCCAACCAAAAGAAAATAGTATTACAGGCCAGGGATAAAACAAGAGCAAAAGCCTTGAGATAGGAAAGGTCTTGGCATGTTTGAGAATCCACAAGGAGGCCAGTGTGGTGATTGCATAGAAAGTAAGGAGAGGACTTCTTTGAGAGGAGAGAGGTAGGCAACAGCCATATTTTGCCACAATAAGGAGCAGCTATAAATGGTTTCCATAAGGAAAGTGACATGATTTGATTGTTTCAAAAATACCACTTTGGCTGCTGTGCAAAGAATGGATTGGAATGAGGCATGGGTGGAAGCAGGGACATGACAAATGAGAATGGGGACAAGAGGAAAGGGAAGTTCTTTTCATTAGGGTCTGTAAGATAATACTATCAAGAGATCCTTAGAGGCACACCTTGTTCCATAGCATCTCCATTTCCTTCCGAAGCATCTTGTTTTTCCTTTCCTGTTGGAGAGGGAAAAAACCAAACAAACAGAAACGTGTTTGTCCAGTCATTAAAGTGAAGTTGGAAGAAATTATTAAGTAATGAGGGGAAAGGGGTGGGGATGCAGGTATATAGCAAACCATAGAGGAAGGCAATAAATAAGTCTAGCCCAAAATCCAGGAACATGAGAGATGAGTTTGATGATGATGATAGTACAAAAATAATAACAATTTTGAATAATAACTATAATTATGGTAATTGTAATATGATATCAACAGAAATGAGTTCTTCACACAACACTTAAGATATTCTGATCATATGGCAATTTCTCTGGGGTGCAGACCACTAATTTCTAATTTTTAAGATCCTTTACCTTGTCGGTTTTTAGAAATCTTATGAGTCTCCCAGAGCAAACTATTTCTTTTATTTTACTTTGGTATTTTCTATTCTTTATGAAATATGAAGGGTTAATATGCTTGTATTACTAACCCCTAGATGAAAAGTTTTTAAAAGTCAAAGAAATAGAATTTTTGCTAGTTAGTTCTGAGTCTGCCCAACATTTCATCTGACTCCTTTCTAGATCAAGGAGATATGAGTATTGGAGCCTTAGATGCTAGAGATGAGCTCTCTGTCTTTCCTTCCACATTTGATGATAGCAATTGAATTGAGCCTTGTACAGGAGGCCATTCCTTGGAGTGTCCATCAACCTCTTACCAGATTTTGCTTCATCTCTTCTGCTTCCTTAATGAGCTCCATGACTGAGGATTCTTCATTCCCCTTCCCTGCCATGATCTGCCTCATGATCTGCAAACTGGAAGGAAGAGAAAGACATCACAAAACATAATATTTCCTAAAGAGTAATATTACTATTCTGTAAGCAGTCAGAAAGTACACTACCATGGGAATGAGATGGGTGCTAAAATCACAGGAGTTTTAGAATTCCTTCTGGACATAGAAGTTCTCTATAGGATGGTTTCATCCCCAATCAACATTTGCCTCAGCTGTGTCCCTTATAATGAATTCTGTGTTCAATAATGCTCAAAACTTAGTCTCCAGCAGCCAGTGAGGCTCTTCTTCACCCTTTCAGAAAAATGTTTTGGTTTATGGCTTTTGAAGTAGAAAGGATGATTTTGCCCCTGTGAAGAAGGAGGTCAAAGAATCTGTTGTCTTCAGCATAAATCCCAGAATTATGCCCTACCTCATCTCTGTTTATATTGCTTCTTTATAAAAAAGACATTTGAGTTAGTTGGGGAAACCCCTTATATCCTTATGGTAGTTCCCAACATACAATCCAAGGCATTAAGAAGTTTCTAATAAAATCTGAATCAATACCAAGTAAGTCAAAGATTTACTTTATTCTTTAAAGGCATTAACTTATGTTTATGTTTATTATACTTTTTCCTCCTTAATTATAAGCAGAGAAGCAAACTTTGTGTTCTCTTACCCTAAGAGAAGTTTGTTTCTGCATTGTAAGCAGCTGGTGCTTGACCACAACTTTTTGCCTGGCTTTTGTTCTCCAAAAGTCTGAGCTCCCTGAGATGGTTACAGTAAGGGTAGAGAATGAAGGTAGACCCATTAAGGTGAGATTATCTGAGACCAGAAAGGAAACAAAGTTGGTGGGTCTCAAGAACAGTGAGTGCCCTAGATAAGAGTTGAGATTTTATCTGCCTAGTATATTTAGAGAAGCCAGACCCTAAATCCAGAGGACTCCTAGGCCCAGAAGATTTTTTCTATTTCACTGCTTGGCATGAGAAGAAGAGAGTCATCTATCCTAAAGTGATTCCACAAACATGAATAAGGAGCTATCAGTGTAACCATGATAGACTGAAATACTAAAGGCTCTTTTCTGTTTCTTAGGTGGGCATCTTAAGGAAGAAGAGTAGTAACTGTAGCCCCTTGATATGAGGGCTGAATCATTTTTAATTTTACTAAAATAAAACAAAGGATTACTTGCCACTGATTTTGTGGTTACAAATTCTTTATCTATTATAGCTAAATGTCTAAATCTTTTTAAAAATGTAAATAATCATTGTTAATCCTCTATATTAAAGTTCTCCAGCCTTTTCCCCTCTAGGAAACCCTGAGTAGAGAGCCTTTACCTTCTTTGTTTTTCCTCTAAGTTAGACATCAACTTCTGGAATAAGAGATTGTTCTTATCTTCAAGAGGTTTTAGCATCTCTAGCAGTTCCTGCTTCCTTAGCTTTAAGTCCTCATTCAATTCCTTCAAGTAGTTGTCATCTATTTTGGAACATCTGTGGGAAAAATAATATTTACCTTTAGCCTAAGTTAATAATAGAGACCCTCCTTTTCCCTCTGGATAGTTACCACTTGGCATCTTCTGTCCATGACTCACCTTGTTTTTGAGGGCAAGTAAGATCCTGAAGGGTTTGAACCACTTGTCATCTTGAAGGGAAATTTCTACTCTAAGGATAGAGAGATCTTCTTGGAAGTATGTGCCTTCTTGTTCCATTCAGTTAAGTCATCATTTTTCTGTTGCTGTTCTTGAAACTCCTGTTGCATTGGACTGATTTTAGCTACAGCTTGAGTCACAATGGCCCTAAGACCACAGAATCAACAGGTCTTTTAAGTATCTTCAACATCAATGATAGCTTGATGAATGAAAATACTATTAGATACATCTGATCAATTCTTCCTTAGCTTTAACCAATGCCCAATATTTTATTCTGGAGTCTTTGAATGGGATAGAATCAGAACGTATCTATATTATGGAATTCCTAGAAAATGGTGGCTGGTCAAAATTAACTCATGAACACCATCTTCCATGGCAATTAACCTACATGAAATGTCTACTACCTGTAGGGCACAGTGCCAGATTCTGTAAGGAAAAGATAAATACAAAGCATCTACCTTCTGAGGGTCTTAGGAGAAGGAGAGAAAACCTCTAAGAGACATTTTTGAAAAATAGAGGCCAAACTGGCAAATATAAGGAATGGGTATAATATTGAGTAATGAGCCAATTGTCATTATTCCTGTCTTTAAAACTTGATATATTACAGTGGCAAGGAAGAATAATATTGGGCACATAGCAAGAGAATATAATTTGTGAAAAATCCGTACTATCAAGTATGTCCTTCCACAGCCAGGCTTTTTCCTGAGAAGCTGTAATTCTACACTTACCTCCAGATTCTGATTCTGCCCCCATTTGTCTCTCCTTGCTAGAACCACATTTCTCCTAGACCCTAAGATCTTCTTTCTTCACCTCTGTAACTTAGTGAGCAGAAAATAACTCAAAGAGTTACACATTTGTTTCTTCATGCCCTTTAAAAACAGTTTTAGGGCAGTGTTTTTAGTGAGGCTCTCAAATGTGAATTAAGTCATGTCAATTTCAAGTATTAACTGGGCATTTCTAGGCATCTTCTAAGGGCATCCTCCAAAGAAACTTAACTTCTTCCTGTCTTGGGAAACCTTAAAGGCAGACTATTGTAGTGGAAATAACACAAGATTTAGTTTGTCAGATCTTGGTTTGAATCTTGCCTTCAGTGTGAGAAGGGAGCTGACTGTGAGCAAGTTACCAAATTCTTTGAGCCTTAGGTCCCACTTTTGTAAAAATGAGAATGGCAAATAAAAAGATTGGAATGAGAATTAAATGTAATATTTAATGAGATCCTGTCTCATGTCAGGTGGTCACTTTTTAGTGTGTTTTTGGTTGGTTTGGGTTTAATGCCCTAAGTGATACAAAATACAAAAAAGCTCATTTATATGAGGCTAACGAAGCTTAAACTTCAGAGTACTTCATCTTTACAGACCTCTCTCAAAGGCCACGTACCTCATTTTATATCCACAATTTTGTATTCTTATTTAGAAAGAGAGAATTCCCCAAATTATATACACTTCAGGGTCCCCAAAACACCCTGGATCTGCCCCTGGTTGGATCTGATACATATCTCCTATAACAAAACTTCTCTTTAGGCAGTCTCAACAAATACTTTTTCTAAAGCAAGTATGTGTCACTTGTAAGTTATGTATGATAGCTAGTGTAACATGACATTAAATTAGAACAACCATATCAGCTGAAGCACAATGTAATTCACACTGGTTGTCCTGGGAGTTCCCATGAAAAGTTTGGATT